>NC_040903.2:114617702-114943490 GCF_004126475.2 Phyllostomus discolor | reverse complement strand
CTCCTCTGCCCAAGCTGCGTGGTCCCCAAAAGACCTCCAGTTCTTCTTTGCCCCAGCCATCTGGTCCCAAAAAGATGCCGCATGGCTGCCGCATGTGGGACTAAATCCCAGCACCAATCTTCCTCTGCCACAAAATTTCCATCTCCTCCCACAATTGGCCACAGCTGCTAGCATTCCCATATTTTTCCGGCTTTACTGGGCTGCCATAGTAAGTCTGGGCAGGTATGGCCCTGTGGTGTGGAGCCAATCATCTCCAAGCTCTTATGCAGGCTCTGTAACTGGGGGAGTTGCCTCCCAGTTGCATCATGGGTTGAATTTACTCCCATCCCCCTAGCTCAAAGCATGGCCATAGCTGTTTAACATACCTATGAAAACAGTTAAAAGTTACGGATATGTTAAATGACCATTCTAGAGGTTATCTGCAAAACTGTTGCAACTCTCAATGGCCCTGCTCTCTGCATCCCATCCCCCAGCTCAGACTTGTGGAGGGCGAGGGCATCCTATATATATACATTTTCTAATATTTCCTGGACACCTTGAGTTCTGAACTTCATTACAAATCCCCATTTGGGACCCCCCCTTTGGCTGCACCCTGTTACAGTATCAGTCATAACCTCTCCTCTTTCATTTCTGATTGTGTTTATTTGGGTCCTTTCTCTTTTTTTCTTGATGAGTCTGCTTAAAGGCTTATCGATTTTCTTTATCTTTTCAAAGAACCAGCTCCTGGATTTATTGATTCTTTGATTGTTCTTTAAGTCTCTATGTCATGTAATTCTACTCTGATCTTGATTATTTCCTTCCTTCTACTAGCTCTGGGTTTTGTTTGTTATTGTTCCTCCAGTTCTTGTAGATGTAAGGTTGGGTTGTTTATCTGAAATTTTTCTCTTTTTTAGGTAGACCTGTATTACTATGAACTTCCCTCTCAGGACTGCCTTTGCTGTGTCTCATAGGTTTTGGACTGTTGTGTGTTTATTTTCATTTGCTTCCAGAGACTTTTTGATTTCTTCTTTGATCTCATTGTTAACCCATTCATTGTTTAATAGCATGCTGTTCAGTCTCCATGACTTCGACTGTTTTTGAGTTTTTTTCCCTGAGGTTTATTTCTAGTATCAAGCCCTTGTGGTCTGAGAAAAAGCTTGGTATGATTTCAATTTTCTTGAATTTGTTGAGGTTTGTTTTGTGTCCTATCATGTGGTCTATCTTTGAAAATGTTCCATGTGCATTTGAAAAGAATGTGTATTTTGCTTCTTTGGGGTGAAAGGTTCTATATATATTAGTTAAGTCCATTTGATCTAGTGTGTTGTTCAGATCCACAATATTCTTGTTGATATTTTGTTGGGAAGAAATACCCACCCATGTTGATGGTGGGGTGTTAAAATCCCCTACTATAAGTGTGTTACTGTCTATATCTTTCTTGAAGTTCTCCAATATTTTCCTTATATATTTGGGTGCTCCTGTGTTGGGTTCATATATGTTTACAATATTTATGTATTCTTGATGGATTCTTCCCTTGAGTATTATGAACTGTCTTTTTGGGTCTCTTTTTATGGCCCTAATTTTGAAGTCTATTTTGTCCTATATGAATATTGCTACCCCAGCTTTTTTTTTTTTCCTGTTCATTTGCTTGAAACATTTTTTTCAACTCTTCACTTTCAGTCTGTGTAGGTGTTTTGTTTTGAGGTGGGTCTCTTGTAGGCAGTATATGTGTGGGTCATGTTTTCTTATCCATTCATCTACCCTATGTCTTTTAATTGGAGCATTTAATCCATTTACATTTAAGGTTATTACTGATAACTACCTAACTCATTTTTTGCCTTTGTACCTGTCTCCCTCTCTCTCTCACTCTTTTTCTTCATCTTCTTAAAGCAGTCCCTTTATCATATCTTGCAATGCTGGTTTGGTAGAGGTGTATTCTTTTAGCCTTCTTTTGTTTGGGAAATTCCTTATTTCACCTTCCTTCCATTTTAATCGAGAGTCTTGCTGGGTAGAGTAGTCTTGGTTGCAGGATTTTGCTTTTTAATACTTGGAATATTACTTGCCATTCCCTTCTGGCTTGTAGTGTTTCTGTGCAGAATTCAGCTTCTAGCCTTATTGGAGCTCCCTTGTATGTTACTTCCTGTTTCCCCATTGTTGCCTTTAAGATTCTCTCTTTGTCTTTAAAACTTGGTATTTGAATTATCATGTATCTTGGAGTAGTCCTCTTTGGGTTCCTCTTGACTGGGACTCTCTGTGCTTCCTGGGTTTGTGGACTTTTTCTCTCATTAAATTAGGGACATTTTCTATCATTACTTTTTCAAACAGGTTTTCTATCCCTTGCTCCTCTTCTTCTCCTGCTGGTATCCTTATTATATAGACAGTATTACATTTCATGTTGTCCTGCAGTTGCCTTAATGCCTTTTCATTCTTTTTGAGTGTTTTCTCATTTTCTTGCTCTTTCTGGGAGGTTTTTTCTACCTTGCCCTCCAGGTCGCTGATTGGATCCTCTGCTTTATCTAGCCTGCTTTTGATTCCTTCTACTGTGTTCTTCAATTCAGAAATTGTATTCTTCATTTCCTCCTGGCTCTTCTCAATAGTTTCTATGTCCTTCTTCATGCTGATGTAGTTCATAGTAAATTCCTTGTAGCTCCCCTGTAGTTTTTGGTAATTCTCAGTGAGTTCATTAAGCTTCCTTATAACCATTATTTGAACTCAGTATCTGATCATTTACTTGCCTCTATTTCATTTAGCACTCTTTCTGGGGAGTCTTCCTTTCCTTTTCATTGGAGGTTGCTTCTTTGTCTTCTCATTTTGGGGGAGGTTCTTCTTGTTGGCTTCTGATTCTTAAATTGATCTGTTTTGACTCCCTGCCTTTGTGGTGTGAACTTCTATGGTAGGAGACCTGTGTGATTCAGTGCTGCAGTTTCCTTGATCTCCTGAACTTGATGCTCTTGGGATGCCCTTTATGCTGTTTATATTGGTTCTCTGGACGTAATTGGGTTTTGATTCTTGTTGGGTTGTTCTTCGGTGGGTCCTTCCCTCCCACTGATTGACTGAGGGTCACTCTGCCCACTATGTCTTGTATGCTGTTGTGCAGGTGCACTGTTTTTTCTTTCTGGATCCACCTCTGGTGATGTCAGATGGTGACCCCATCTGACCTTAGGCAGCCTGTTGGAGGCTTCCAGGGATCTACTGTCTGTGGCTGACTCCTTCGGTTGTTAATCTGCTCACTCTACACTCAGCAGTCAAGCTTAAGCACCTCAGGGTGGGGCAGGGTCCCTCCTGGAGTCGGGATTATTGCTTCCCTTCAGGCTGCTGCCACAGTGGAGGGGATTGTTCTGCCTGAGCAAGATAGCTGCTGCCATATGGGGGATGACTCAGCACTGGAATCCTGTTGTTTACTCTCTTGGTGCTCTTCCCAAAGCTTCTGTGTCCCCAGTCTCTCCTCATGCATGTCTAGTCCACTCCCCCGTCCTCTGCCAGAACCCAGGGTAAGTGGCTGCAAATGAAGATGTATGCATTGGCCCTTTAAACAGCTCTTTGTCTCTCCAGCTGTCCATCTGTGACAGAGAGTAACCCTGCTGCTTTTTGTCACTGGTTTGTTATCTGTGTACTTTTTGGGCTCTAGTCCTCTTGGCTGGGGATCCCAGCTGAGAGTTTAGACCCCACACTTCTCAGGGGGATCCAACCAGCTGCTAAAGTATCCCTCTGGTGCCTCAGCTGCTGCCTTTGGCCATCCAGCCAGCCCTCTTGTGTCTCCACTGCACTCCTCACCAGTCAGGTTGTGATGAAGCAGATTCTTCTGTCTGTCCAAGGTAATAAGTCTTCTCTCTTACTACTGTTCAGTTGTATGTTCCAGGTGATTTCTCCACAATTTAGTTGTAATTCCAGATTGGTCCTGGGAGGAGGTTCGTGTGACTTCCACTCTCTCCTCCACCATCTTGGATCTACATATTACACATATTTTTTAAAGTATTTATTTACTTTAGAGAGAGGGGAAGGAAGGGAGATAGAGAGGGAAAGAAACATCAGTGGGTGAGAGATACATGGATCTCAGTTTTTTCTTGCTTTCCTTCAGCTGGGAACCTGGCCTGCAACCCAAGCATGTGCTCTGACCAGTGACCTCTTGGTCCACAGGATGGCTCTCAATTCACTTAGCCACACCAGCAAGTGCCATATTATAATTTTAATTAATACCACTCTTAATTAGTATTAGTTGCCACTATTAAATGTCATCTAGTTTAAATAATATAATTTATGTAACAGAAAGTAAACAATATATAATAATACATAATTTCACATAAGCACTTATTTTTCATATTTGTGAAGTAATATTTTAAAAGTAATAGCATACATGTGTATAATTATTTATTTTATATTCTTGTGGTTGAGGAGTGGTCTGGCATGGCATGGCTGTGTCTTGGGTCATCTTTCTAAAAAGTAGGTCATCTTATTTGTCACTCAGCATCATGCTTCTGAGATTCATCCATGTTGTGTCTCAGTAGTTTAATTATTGTTATTGCTAAGTAGTGTATTCCATAGTTTGGATGTATCATTGGGTTTTTAAAAATCCATTCACTAGCTGGAGGACCTTCCTATTGTTTCTAGTTTTTGGTGGTTATGAATAATGCTATCAGAAACATGTAGATACAGGATTTTGAATGAGCACATGATTTAATTTTCTTACCAAGAAATGGAATTGATAGCTTTCATGGTAAATGTGTTGCAGATGGAGGTGGGGTCCAGGCTCCTGGCAGCTGCAAACAAAGAATTGGACTAACAACACAGATATTATAAAGCAAAGCAAATGGGAAATGCATTAAGGAAAGTGCACTTCCCAAGACAAGAGAATGGGCCATCTCTGGCCCAGGAATGACTCTCTTTTATTGAACAGTTACAGACTTTATAGGGCTTTACTTAAGGTTCAACTCATGCAATTTCCCACGATCTTCCTTGATTACCCACTTGGGGAGGAAACCACAAATGGTAATTATTATCAGGTTTCAGAAGGCGATTCTCAGAAATCTGGATACTGACTGATGACAGCTGCAGTGTCTCAGGGTTTCCTGTTGCATCTCCTGCCCCAAATGGATGTTTCACTTTTTGAGAAATTCCCAAATTGTTTTCCAAGGTGGCTGTACCATTTTGCATTCCCCCAGCAATACATGAGTTCCTCTGGATCCTAGATAGCACTCGACAATTTCAGTTAATTTTTTTTCTTTTTCAGCTATTCTGAGAGAGACATAGTGGTATTTCATTAGTTTAAAATTTCACAGCAGCCATTCTGATGGACATTCACAATGGCCTCAAATAGAAGTGAGATTTAAAAAAAAAAAAAGCTCCAGTGAAACTGAAGGATGGGACTGGTGTGGAAAAGCTCCTGGGAAATGTGTGTGACTTTGGGCATATTCTGGGTAAAGAATCGGCTTTTGGCAGATGAGTAGTAGGAGGGGCACCTACCAGACTCTTCCCTCCCCTGGATACTCCCACCAGAGCCCTAAAATTTCTCCAGCAGAAAGGAGTGAGGGAGGGGAGGCAGGAGCTCTTGCTCAGAAAGGCCTCTCTCAGAGGGTGGCAGCCATGAGAGCTCTGAGAGGGTAGTCTTCTGTCCATCTTGTCCCCTGCTCTATCCCAGAACCAGGATCACTGCCTGCCTCATAACAGGAGCCCAGGAGTTACTGTGGAATGAGTGAATGAGTGTCTAATCTAAGTTGCTCCCTCTCCCTATCCCTTTGTGAACATCACTCAGAAGCAATGACTGCACTCCACCAGCCTGGGAGACGTCCTCTTTGCTCACCCCAGATCTAATCTGTGGCCCATCCATGTTCATATTTTCTCACTACCTCTCACACTGGTCCACCCCATGGCCCCTTCCTTCCCACTGCATCTTCTCTGGCTACTGACACAGCCTCATAATACTTCTTGCCCTCTAGTCTATCTTGTTGGGAATCACCCTCCCTGGTTTCAGAAGCTGTAACCCCCTATGGCTAAAGCTGAGTGAGAGACCTGGGGACCCTAAGCCACCAAGAAGACAAAGCTTATTTCTCTGGCAGGGGTGTCACCTCTGCCCCCTTTACTTCACCCTGCCTGGCCCCAAGTGGATGACCAGTTAGCCAATGACAGATAAGATTCCTCAAAGGAGGGATGACCTAACAACAACATGGTCATGAGGGGGCCATCAGGGAGGGACTTGGGGGGCTATAGAAAAAAGGGGTGATGGACCCTCGCCCCCTCGGCTTTGACATAGCCTGAGTCCTCATTCTGTCTTTGAGAAGTCTCCTAATCTCTTGGCTGCCTTACTACCCCTGCCTGACTTAAGCCTGAAACAATGACAGAGGGTGATACAGCCCTGTGCTGGAAAGAACGGGTTCCCCAGGGTGATCAGGACTAAGAAAGAATACATAAAATCCTGTGAAATCTGCTTTGTTAAGAATGTCCTCAATTTTCTGAGGACAAGCATGAAATGAGTTTGTTTCCCAAAGTTTTATAGCCCTTTAGCTAACAATCCTGACTCAGAATAAGCCCTTGTAGTTCTTGGTATGTTATCTATTGTTTGATCCTTACTCTCTGACCATGATTGATGAGCTTTGCATTTGTGCCCTGTATTCCTATGCAAATAAACCCAATAAAAGCCCATTGAGGAACAGGCTCCTGGTCCTTCTCCTTTGAGAGATCAGCCACCTTTCCTCCCCAAGCAGGTCATGTTTTGGTGGACTTATTCTCATCCATGGCAGCTGGTGGAGCTCTGTGGGCAGAGTTCCCCCCCCTTCACCCTGCCCACACTATCTTGTCTGCAGTGGACGCTGAATTTACAGCCCCAGCTCTTATCTGCATCTCTCACACCCGAGCACCTGCACTAGCTCCTAGGTGCTCATGAGAGAAAAACCAACAGACAGTCTGGCCCCAGCTCCCTTCCTACATCCCAGCACCTGCTGGCCTTCTGTGGTGCTTGGGGTTTTGGTTAGATTCCACCTTCATGTCTTTTATTCTGCCCTTTCCTTTTGAAGTCACATCCTATCCAGGCTGTAGGACCCCTTGGGAATCAGACTGGACTGGGTTTGAATTCCAGTCCCCTTATTTCCTAACCAAGGGAACATTGACATATTTCTGAACCTGAACCTCAATGTTCTCTTCTCTAGAATGGACAATACAAACACCTACCTTCTGTGTGGTTGTAAGGAGATGGTATGAATAAAGGCCCTGGCACATAGGTGTTTAATGAATGACAGATGTGATTTTGGGTAATTCCTGCCTGGAGTAAAAAAGAAAGGTTAAAAATGGGGATATAATTAAATAAATTTTTCTTCTCCCAGCTCAAAACTGGAGGATTGTTCCCCCAAAACATCAGAGAAACAGCATGGGAGAGACAGGGGTTTCAGGTGTGAGTGTTGCTACCTCTCATTCCCCTCACCTTGGCTTTTGGGGTACCCCCAGCCTAATGGCTCACATACCTAAAGAGAAGCCGATCAGTCAAATTCTCCCCCCAGCTGTGTCCAGCCCCCTTCTCTCCTCTGGCCATCCTTCCTCCTCTGAAGAGAGGCCTCATGGGTTCAAAGACCAAATGCGCAATAAGTAGAAAGCACAGCCAGTGAAGGAGGACTCACATTCCCCATTGTGGACAACTGGGGTCGGCTGGTGGGAGCTTCATGAAGGAGAAAAATATGGTCCTTGCCAGTAACTGCCTGTGGGCAATTCCTGAGACAGGATAGGGCACGGGGCATGGAAGGTGGGTAAAGAAAAGGCTAATGATAGTGACTCTTCTTCTAAGAAGGGGACCCTCAAAACAGCTCCAAAGCCATGGACTCCTCAGAGTAGAAAGTTCCCTAGATTGATGGTGTTCCAGAAGGAAAAGTATGAATGAGTGTCAGGGAGGAGTAGAAGTAACACATGGGCTCTTTGATTAAATGTCCTCTCAGGTCCCCTACCCCTCATTCTGGGTCCTATAGCTGAGAAGGCCTTGCTCATATGTCAATAAAGCAAGTATTGAAGGAAAGTAAGGCTTTTAATACCAGACTATGTCAGCAGAAGGAGATGCATACAAAGCTGGGTCAGTTTTAGCACAGCAGGTCTTCAAATAATGTGGACTTCATTACATTGTTGATGAGAAAAAAACTTGACTCCTGGCTGCTGCCACTGTCTCTGTGGAGTTGGCATGTTCTCCCCGTGCCTGCGTGGGTTTCCTCCCACATCCCAAAGCTGTGCATGCATGTGAGGTGAACTGGCGTGCCTCCATTGTCCCAGTCTGAGTGAGCGTGGAAGAGGATCCTGTCCAGGGTGGGGCCCACCTCGTGCCCTGAGCTGCTGGGAGAGGCTCAGCACCTTCTTAAGCCCTGAACTTAAATAAATTAGTTGGAAAATCATTCTTACTTGTTTTTATTCATCTTTCTTAAGTGTATGTGTAGCTCACCTTTATGTCAATGTTTAATATTAGAAGTGTTTTGGGTCTTTATTTAAAAATTTGGTGATTTTTAAGAAGATTTTATTTATTTATTTTTAGAGAGCAGGGAAGGGAGGGAGAAAGAGAGGGAAAGAAACATCAATGTGTGGTTGCCTCCTGTGCACCCCCTACTGGGACCTAGCCCACAACCCAGGCAGGTGCCCTAGACTGGAAATCAAACTGATAACCCTTTGGTTCACAGGCTGTTGCTCAATCTACCGAGCTACGTCAGCCAGAGCAAAAGTTTGGTGATGTTTTGTGACAAAAAAATATGCCTCTAAGAACTTAATTCTTATTTATATCAACCTATGATAAGATTGGTTTCTTTATATGTCATTTTGCTTAAAATCACAGTTTCCAAAAACCTATCAATGATGTTAAGTGAGGACTTACTCTATTTGGAGAAGGCAATTATTCTTTTGACAATAAGAATAAAGAAAGCAATTAGAAACTTTAGGAAAATCAAAAGCTATACAAGAAGGCAAGCCCAAATGCAAAGCAAATTAAATGCATTTCATGCTTTTGAGCAATTAATTGATGGAGCCTAAGAGAGTTAAATGTGTGAGATCTTGATGTGTTCTTAGCCATGTTTTGAGTGGCCTGGGCACCATGACATTGGATCAGAGTGAGAGAAAATATGATCCTTGGGTACATACTCCTTGGCTCAGCACCAAACTATATTACACAGGCTTGACAGTAACATTGGTTTACTGATTTTTTTTAAAAAACTACTTTAAAGTCAATCTATGTACAAAATGCAACTGTCCTCATTATGACTTCAAAACACTATTTAATATTATCATCTTTTAAAATGTAAAAGTAAGACTATTACAGACAGATTGAGAATTAGAAGAGTGGGAGTGGAAGAGGAGAGATAGGAGTGGCAAATTTCTCATTTTCTGCAGTGGGAAGCCAAGATTGTACTCCACTCTATGGAATGAAAAGTCAGGTGTATTGTTTAGAGCACAAATGTAATCAGTAGAAGAACCAAGAATATTTTTAACTAGCAAAAACCAGGAGGAGTAGAGAAGGGAAGAATGACATATGTAAGTGAGTAAAACCTTATTTTTCATAGAAGAGTGTGCTAATTTCCTAGGGCTCCCATAATGAAGTACCAAAAACTGGATGATTTTAACAACAAAATTATTGTCACATAGTTCTGGATGCTGGAAGTATGAGGTCAAGATGTAGCAAGGATGGTTCCTTCTGAGGGCTGTAAGGGAGGGTCTGTCCCATCTCTTTCCCCGAGGCCTGGCAGTTGCAGGAAGTATCCAGTGGTGTCCCCTGACCTGCCGACTCACCACTCCAGTATCTGTCATCTTCACAAGGCATGCTTACCTGTGTCTTAGTGCTGTGTTCCCTTTTTATTAGATCACCAATTATGTTCTTAGGGCCCACTCAAATGACTTTATTTTAACTTGATTACCTATTTAAATTTTAACTTTTTAAATTTATTGCTTTTAAAGAAAGGAAGGAAAGGAGGGAGAGAGAAACATCTATTTGTTGCTCCATTTTTTAAAAGATTTTATTTTTTTTTTAAGAGAGGGAAGGGAGGGAGAAAGAGAGAGAGACAGAAACATCAATGTGCGGTTGCTGGGGGCCGTGGCCTGCAACCCAGGCATGTGCCCCGACTGGGAATCGAACCTGCAACACTTTGGTTCGCAGCCCGAGCTCAATCCACTGAGCTACACCAGCCAGGGCTGTTGCCCCATTTTTTTAATGCATTCATTGGTTGACTCTTGTATGTGACTTAACTAGGGATCAAACCTTTAACCTTGTATTGGGATAATGCTCTAACCAACTGAGCTACCAGGCCAGGGCTGATTACCTCTTTGAAGACAATACTTCCAAACAAGGTCTCATTCTGTGGTACTGGGTGTTAGAACATGAACATATCTTCTTGGAAGGAATATAATTCAACCCATAAAAAAGTCATTAGATTGTCTAAATTTCTATATTAAGACATGGCAGTCCATGCATATAATTTAGATGTATGCCGGTCAATGTCACTTTAATCCAGGTGAGGGCCCCTGTCCTGACTCTTGTGATATAGAGGGCTCTTCCCTGACCCTCCTCTGGCCTAGAGTTGCCAGATTTGGGAACTTCAGATAAACAATGAATAGGGTATTTTTTTTTACCATAAATATGTCCATTGTAATATTTGGGACATACTTATACTAAAAAATTTTTGTTTATCTAAAATTCAGATTTAACTGGGTGTCCTGTGTTTTATCTGGCAATCCTACCCTGGCCATGCCTTTCCACCTAAAGCCTGCATCCCCACTTCTGTATCATGCTTCCAGGACCTGAGGCCCTGGACTTCTCTGCTCAGATGAAGTGGCCTGAGCCTGCTTCCAGGACCTCTGTAAGTCTTTTCACCCTGACCACTCCTCCCCAAGGAGGACTATACCAAGGTGTGTGCAATCCTAAGGCCCAACTCAGTTTGAGGGAGGTGGGGCATGTGGACAGAGCTTGGATGTGAGGGATGGGGTGTCTACCTATGTATGCACGGAACCCCTTGTCAGTGGTGGGAACAGAAATAGGACAACTGCAGCCTGGGGGACTGGTCTAGTTCTGGTGAGGGACTCCAAGGAGTCCAGGAATTCTCAATTTGAACTTGGTCTTTAAGTGGTTATTAAGGTACATTTGCCAAGGTAGAAGAATAAAACATACTCCATAGTTTGTAGGATTGATAACTTTTTAATACTTAGACATGTGGTATGCATGCTTCTAAATGGACCCTTGCCCCAGGGCCTGCATGTGTTATGGGCAGGCCTGACATGTGTAAACACAGCAAAACTGAAAACAGAAACCATTTCGAGTTGTTGCCTATGGGGGATGGATGGAGGAAAGGAAAGATGGGGGACAGAGAACTATAGCACTCAGTTATGTCTCTCTGTCAATTTGATTGTTTTATCATTTGCATTCTTTGCTTTGTTATGAATATTATTGAGTTCCCAACTCCTCCCTCAAGCTTCTTGATCCCTAACTCTCACCTCCCTTCTCCCAACTTCTGCAACCCTCAGGGCTGTGCAGCACCCTGCCTGACTGGGCAGCTCACCCGGAGTTCTCTGCAGCCAGTGCCCCAACCCCAAGCAGGCTGACTGCCTCTCTCTCCTGAAAGGTTGCCTTGGGCCAAGGTCAGCATGGTCCGAGTCCTGGCCCTCCACAGAGTTGGCAGCCTCTGCTGGAGCTTCTCACCCCACTGTATCTCCATTGGTGTTCCCATTTGCATCTCCTGATAACCCGCTGCAGTTTGGAGCATCCTGGTGGCCTGCCTGCAGCCTCCTTCTGGAAACAGTGCTGCAGCCTGACCTGTTCATGAGGGGCAGGGGTCCCCTATGCCAAGGGCTTTCTGCTGTCAGTGAGAGTGAGAGTCTGCCTTCCACCTGGCTGTGCCCGCCTGTCCCATCCCTGCTCTTTTTATGTCTCGGTCTCTGCCCCATGCCTCTCTGCCCCATCTCCCTGTTTCTGCCTTTGCTCTCTGTCTTGGCATTACTCTCCAGTCTTCTTCCCGCCAACTCAGTTCTACTCTCTTTACAAGCACAGAAGCCATTGCTACTCTTCCATTCCAGACCCCAGACCCAGCTTCACACATGGGATTAAACTACCCCATCCCACCCACTGACCCCTAACAAATGGCTCTTGGCCCATTCCCAGTGCCCCACAGCTAACAAGGGGACTGGGACCTGAGCCTGTAGCTCACCCCATTCTAGAACTTTAATTCAAACTCACTGTCATTCATAGTATCTCCCAATCCCACCCTTAGTCTGTGGGAGGCACTGGGGCTGAAACTCAAGGTCTGCTATGTGCCCTGGGTGTTTGGCCAAGGTCTGGGTTCCTGGAAATTGTGGGATTGGCCTGGGAAAGAAAAAAATAACTCATATGCCCCAGTCAGTGCAGCTGCTGCAAACCGTCCCCGGCGACTAGGAGGAGGTCAGGAGAGGGCAGTGAGGATGACACTAGGAGGGCTCCAGGAATGCCAGCTGGAGGGGGCAGTGCCACTTGGAAGGGAGGGGCTGGCAAGGCCATGGCCAGATAAAGGGGGGCTGGGGTGGTGGTCAGAGGCTTCCCTCAGGGTGTCCATGGGTCATTCTTCATTCACTCACTCAATGACTATCTACTGAGCACCACTCAGTAGCTGGCCCTCTGGCAGGCTGGGGGTAGCAGTGAACAGAACCAAGTGCTTGCTCATGTGGAGCTCACATTCAAAGTAAGGAGATGGACAAGAAATACTCTCAGAGACATGTCAGGGGTAAGTGTTAGGAGAGGGACAAGTAAATCAGCAAGAGGGGACAGAGAAGGAGGAGCTCTGCCTGGGCTGGGGCCTCTGGACTGAGGCTGATGCTGGAGAGAAGGTAGGGCGTGCCCTGCCTCCCCACCCACAGCCTCAGGTGCCCACACAATAAGCTCCTGCTCACTCCATTGCATATACCCACATGTGTGCACACACCAACTAACACATATGGAAAGCCAGCACAGGCTCACATGCCTGTGAATAGAAATGATTGTGCACAAACACTTGCATGCATGCAGACTCCTCTTGTAAGTCTAGACATTCATTAGAAATTCTAAAATGGCAGAACATTGGGCTGAAGGGCATTAGACCATCTCATTCCACTTCCACACAACACAGAAAACTGAGCCCCAGGAAAGGGAAGGACTTTCTCAAGTCCCATGATTTGGTAGTCTGGGAAGTTCTCAAAATCTCCCCTGGCCCCTGTGGCAGATACCAGCCAGCAGCATCCATCCCTGCTGCAGATGCTCGTAGAAACACGAGAAAAACATACACAGAGACAACCAGGTCCTGTGGGGAAATAGGGACAGAACGGCCACTCTCTCTAGTGAAGAGTACCTCATTTCCATTCCCAAGCAGATTTTTATTAAGAATACAGACTTAGTTAAGCCCTGGCTGGCGTAGCTCAGTGGATTGAGTGCGGGCTGCGAACCAAAGTATCGCAGGTTTGATTCCCAGTCAGGGCACATGCGTGGGTTGCAGGCCATCACCCCTAGCAACCGCACATTGATGTTTCTCTCCCTCTTTCTCCCTCCCTTCCCTCTCTAAAAAATAAATAAATAAAATCTTAAAAAGAAGAATACAGACTTAGTTTGTGGATTCACAGTCTGGCAGAAAAGATTAAAAGAAGTAGGTGACTTACAAAGGTGCAGACAGAACCCCTGCTGTGATTATGCGCAGAGTTTGGAGTTTTAACATATTGCTCAAAGGGCTAGTTCTGGTTTCATGTCTGTGCCTTCAAATTCTAATCTAATAACACCCTCCAGCAAACAGATCTCACAGGATCTTGCATATTCTATGTCCCAGGCCTAATTACCCCGGGGTCTGCCGTTTCTGGTCTGGGCTGCACTGCCCCTCCTATTTCTGCAGGCCTGGGTCAGGCAGAGGAGACAAAGGCAGCCAGGAGACTTGGATTTCTCACATCTAAGAACAAGGACTCAGGCTTTGACAAAGCCAAGGGGGCAGGGGTTGATGTCCATCACCCCTTCATTTCCACAGCCCCGAGTCTCTTCCCAGAAGCCACCTCGTGATCATGCCTGTCTTAAGTGATTCCCTCCTTGGGAAATATTACCCGTCATTGGCTAACTGATCAAGCCTAGGAGGTCAGGCACAGAACAGGCAGTGTTCATGCCAGGGAAATAAGTTTTGTCTCCTTAGTGGCTTCTGGTCCGGAGGTCTCTCACTCAGCCTAAGTCACAGGGGGTTACAGCTTCCTGAGGCCAGGCAGGGCGGTCCCCAACAGGCCCCAAAGTGCGCACACATGTACATACACGGTGACGTGCCCTGGCAGAGTTTCTTCTATAACGTCACATTCTCAAGTGTGCTGGCTACCCTCTCCCTCCCGGGAGACCTACAGGCTTAACCAAGTCCCTCCAGGAGCAGCTGAGCTTCTTCCCAATTCTCCCAACAAACTGTGTGGAGGAAATGTAGGACTGGCTTTAAGACCAACCTGCCCTCCTTCGTGATGGCAACAGCCCCACAACCACATGGCCACATATCTGAGGGCCACGTTCTCTTGCCTTTTGGAGCCCATTTCAGGGTCCACCAGACCATCTTTCTCCAGCTCCTTTTCTGTGCCTTGCTTCCTTTCTCCACCTTCAGGTCTAACCCTGGCTGTCAGTGATTCTCTACTTTTCTCTCTCTTTCTACCCTCTCTCTCTCCAATTTCTCCATCTCAACTTCTCTCCATTTCTCTCTGCTGGCTCTGTCCCTCTTACTCCAGTCTCTCTCCCTCTCTCTCTCTCTCTCTCTCTCTCTCTCTCTCTCTTTCTTTACCTTCCAGGAAACTCTGACATGGCCTCCAGCAGCACCCTGGTCAGTGGGAGTGGGGCTTCTTTGGGGTGGGGAGTCAGGTGGAGTAGCAGCTGGAGAGGGATTGGCCACACTGGTGGGAGGGGAGGCAGAAGGAATGAGAGGTGAAAGGGCTGGGTGGGTGTCTTCTGGGCAGGGCAGGCTAGGGAAGGGGAAGCAGGAAAGAAAAGCCTTGCCGGGAAGTGAGCACCACCTCCCCTGCTAGTGAGACCAACTGTCCCAGTTTACTCGGGACTGTTGGATTTCACAGCTGGAAGTCACATCCCAGAAAACTCCTCAGTCCTAGGCAAGCCTGGACAGCTGGTCACTCTACCCGGAGGCCCACAGGCACCAGAGCGGAGCTGGCAGGAGGGGGTCCCAGACCCGGTCCCTTCCCCATGCCCCAATTCTCCCTTCCGCTGCTGCGGTGCTGCTGAGGACCCAGGGATGGTAGAGGCCTCCATTCATGATCTGAGGACAAGCAAGGAATCCACATATGCAACAAGGCCCCCATCTCCAGGCCAGAGCTCTGCTGGGGGGTGGGGAATGACAGCCCACAGGGAGCTCCTGGGTGGGGAGCAGGAAGGCGAGCTGACCTCCAGCTTGTTTCCTCCCCTCCTTGCATTTTCTCCTGTGGAATGGGCTTCTCGGGGAGAACTTTGGGCAGGTGAGAGTAAGGGGGCTGCCTAGGAGGTAATAAGTGCCCCCTTGGAGTTGTGCAGAACCATTCCTTGGGCTCAGCATGGAGTGGCCTCATGTGTAACACTGTGAGGCGCCACCCCTGGCCATTCTCGGCTGAGGCCCACTGGGCTCCGGTGGCCCCAGGGTACAGCTGCAGCCTCAGGCAGCAGTGAGGTCTGGACAGGCGGGGAAGACCTGTCAGTGATCCATGCGTGCACACTTAGTCCTGCCTGGCTGGGCAGGCCCCTCTCCATCTCCTGCCCGCAGGCCCCCATGGCTGTTCTGCAGTGGGATTCCCTGAGCAGCAGTCCCTACCTGTAAAATGAGGATGTGGGGAAGGTGGCCTCTAAAGTGCTTTCATTTCTGGCACCTGATGCCCATCCAGTTTGCTCACCCATTGAGTAAAGAGACATTTTTTGAGCATCTTCTCTGTGCTGCAATTAACAACTGCAAGGACCCAATGTCTGCCTTCTACAGGCTTCCTCTCTCGTAGCGGGGCTTCATGTTCAATGCCCAGGTCTCTGCTGGGCGAGTTAACAGAGGAAACCTCTGAGAGGAAGACAGAGTCCCCAAAAAGCAAGCAAACAGGGAAAAAAAGCAACTTAAAGGAAACAGACATTGCACACAGAAACATAAAAAATAGTAATATAAGGGCCCTTATTATCCTCAGAAAAGTAAAATATTAATAAAATAAAAATGGGGTGCAATATATTTTATTTTCTTTTTAAATTCACTTTGCTTACTATGCAATATATTTTAAAGAAAATATTCAGCAAATAAAAAGGAACCTTTGAAATTTAAAATTCATAAAGCAGAAATCAAAAAGTCTCTTAGAAGGGTAGAGTAATAACACTGAGGAGGTCTCCTGGGTGAGGGGAAAGGAAAATCTCAGGGACCGCACACAGAGCCAGTTGTCAGGGAACTGGGAAGCCCTCAGCACCAGGACTGTGAGCAGCATCAAAGCAATGACATTGACAGCAGGGCCCCCTTTAAAATTCTGGGGAAACAAGGTCTCCAACTGTAATTCTATACCTAGTCAGGCTATCAATCAAGATTGAGGACAGAATGAAGAGTTCTAGACATGCAAGATCTTAAAATATGCATGTCCCAGGCACCTTTTCTGGAAATTACTAGAGGATGTTGTATGTAGATATGAACAGAAGCAACTCCACCTCTGGGTCCAGGATTTCACTTCGTTTTTTAATTTTTGTGCTGGACCTTTGTCCGTAGCAAGCACATCAAAGCCTTCTAGTTGATGATTCGTGTTCCTTAAAATGTACCCATAATTGTTTGTGTTAGTAACGGCCAGAATGACGTGACAACTGGATAAGTATCAGGCTGGTAAGAGAGTCAGTTACAAACCATCACCCATCACAAGACCACAGGAAGGTCGAGCACTGCTGCGTCCTTTCTCCCCGTCCCATCAGTCATCAGGACCCGAGTCACACCACGGGGCGGGGGGGCGGGTCACAGGGTCTGTAGAGGACCATAAGCTGCGCAGGACTGCTGGGTCGTTCGTCTCTTCTGCTCAGACCCAGTCGTCCTGTAAGCAAATCACCCTGTAAAATTCTGGTATATTCTGTGGAGTTGCCAGCTTCATCCTTCTGTGTGAAGGTACCTTCTCATTACAGTGGCCAGGGATGAACCTGTGTCTCACTGTCAGACAGATGTGTTTGGCCAAAATGAGTAAACTAGGGAGGGGATGACGTGGGATCCAGGAAGCAAGAGACCCACCCTGAGACGTAACATGAGAAAGCATGAATAACTCAGACGGCCATCTCTGCGAGCCTGTAGCACAGCAGACCTCTAACGAAACCAGACGGAGCCTTGGCTGGTGTGGCCCAGTGGACTGAGCACTGTGGACGGAAAGGCCTCCAGTTCAGTTCCCAGTCAGGGCACATGCCTGGGTTCTGGGCCAGGTCCCCAGTTGGAGGTGTGAGAGAGGCAACCAATGTTTCTCTCCCTGTCTTTCTCCCTCCTTTCCTGCTCTTTCTAAAAATAAATAAGTAAAATCTTTTAAAAGGCAAACAAACATGTGTGCCACAAGAATTAAAAAAAAAAATTAGTGGATCAGAAGGCTCAGAGAGAGATTTCTTCCAGAAGATAACACTAATGGAGGACTTTGTGTGTTTACCTATGTCCAGAAGAGATTCTTCCAACTAGGGGAGAATTGGGAATTGAATTAGTGATAGGTATTGAACACACACACACACACACACACACATACACCTGACGGTGTGGCTCAGCTGGTTGGGAGTCGTTCCATAAAGCAAATGGTTGCTGATTCGATTCCCAGCTGAGGCACATGCCTAGGGTGCAGGTTCAGCCCTGGTCAGGATGCATGCAAGAGACAAACAGTTGATGTTTCTCTCTTATATCAATGTTTCTCTTCCTCTCTTTCTCCCTCCCTTCCCCTCTCTCTAAAAATATATAAATTATCTTTAAAAACAACAACAACACACACGTACACCAAGAAAAAGACACCTTAGTAAGTCCAGGGAAAACAAGAGCTGTCAAAAAAGATGATAGTAAGAGCTCTGAGAAAAAACAGGGAGGTCTGTGACAGTAATTAATCAGGGAAACTTCTATAGCCTTGGTGACATCACCACAGATGCACTGAGGAGGGGATGTGAAATGGAAGCCTGCAAATGCCAGAAGGAACCAGCCACGGCAGAGGGTCTGGGGTCAGGGAAGGGTCTCTGCATTCTGCAGCCCTGGTGTGCTTTGGAGAAGGTTTGGGTGGGGACTGTGAGCTCCTCAGAGCACTTGGGAGGTGGCACAGCCTCACGTGGGTGAGGTGGCACAGAAGCACTGTGACACCCCTCCACCAGGGAGCCCTCTGGGACTGACACTAAAGTTGATTTATTAAACTCTGCATGTGTGTGCTTCCAGCTTCCAATTTGGTTGGCCCACCAAATTTAGGGCTTTTCCTAGATCCTCTAGCGCAGTGATGATGATGCCAGACAGGGCTCTCCCTGTGGTGGGAGGGAGCTTGGTTAGACTCTAAAAGTGTCTTCAGCATCAGACCAGAGTGTGTTGCAGGCAACACACTGCCTCCCAGGACTTGATTAGTGGCCAGAGAATGAGAATGTGACGAGCTGGGATGGGGCTCCTTGGGGATGCTTTCAGCCAAAGACGATACCTGTTTGTCCTTGGCCTTGCCAAGAGGGTACGTTGAGTCATGAGTAGAACTCAGGTAGGTATGTAGACAAAAGAACAGGAAGCTTGAGGAAGGAAAACTAAGGAACACAAGCAGGCTCGTGCTGTGGAGTATAAAACTTGCTCATCCAGAAAGTTTGCAGGGGCCCCCTCCCCTTTCAGCTTCCCTCCCAGCTCTCTGGTTGGGGCCCACCCCGTCTCCTCCTCATTCCCCCTCCCCTGGGACGTCCTGTTTGGGGGGAAAGGGTCAGATATCCTCACACTAAAGGAATGTACCCCTTCCACACATACCTTTATGTGTTGGGATAATGAAGCTCAGGGGACATTGCTGCCCCCACAGACACACAGCACCAATGGTGGCGTTCCAGACACTGCAGGACACCACAGAGAGAACATTCCAGAGGGAGTGAAGTTCTGCCTGCCAAGCAGACAGGCCAGGTGATGGAGCCACCTCTGTGAGCCTGGGTGTCTCAGAGTCCCAGCAAAGGAAACAAAGCCCAGCTGCTTCTTGTCCCAAGCTTCCTGCTATCGGGTAGGAGCTGCGTCACTGCCCTGTCTGCCTCTGCACCCTACCCACCCACCCAGTGCAAGGGGAGAAAGGGCTAGAGCCTCGGGACCTCCCTGGATAACAGCGTGTATGTAGGGCAGCCCAGCTGTGGAGCCAGCAGGCAGGACTGCCACAGGGGAGAAGGGTGTGTTTTCTTACAAAAACAGGCCTAACATTTTGGCTTCCCACTGAAGCCTTAGACCTGGTGGGCGTTTCATACACTTCGGCCGTCTTAGCTCTTCACTGAGACACACCCTCCACCCAAACAGACATATTAACAAAGAGATTCATACTCCTACACACAAACAGGCATGTGCCCAAATACACACACACACACACACACACACACACTCACACTCATCCCTGCACAAAGATGTGGTGCCTGCACGTACATACCCACATTCGTACACACACATTGTCACTCATACAGCCATAGCTTAGAAAATGGCCCCCCATCTTCTTCTTGTCTGAGGTGAGGTTAGAAGTCTCTCGTCTTCCTTGAGATTCAATTTCTTACCCTTCCCACCATAAAAACCCTTCTGCCCCATCCTTTCTTGGGTCCTGTCCAGCTAGTGCTGTGCCTTTAAGGAAGCTGAAGCTGCTAAAAGTGAGTGAGAGAGAGAGAGAGAGAAATAGCCAAAAAAATTTGGCATCTTCCCCTTCAAGTTTCTGGTGTCACTTATGAAACACAGGTCCTCGTTGCTGGAGAAAAGCAGTTGTTTTGCTGGAAGAAGGCGCGCAGGCTGCCTGGGCTCCATTCCTGCAGCCGCTCAGCAGCTGGGCCCCTCACCCTGCCGGGAAGGGCGGCGGCTGCTGGTGCAGGGACCAGGCTAGCCCTTCCTCCAGCTACTTCGTCTTCTCTGGGGAGCCCTTGGCTGTGCAGACCGTCCTGGGCTAGCCTCAGCCTTTGTTGCTTTCTGGTTCCATCCTAGGAGAGGCTCTGCTTAACTGAGAAAGAGTACTTTGAAGGTAAGCCAGAGGGAGGAGGGCTTCAAGGGCCAACAGGAGAAGAGAGAAGCCTGTTAGGCCCAGGGGCCTCCTGGGCACTTTCCTGTTGGTTCAGGGTGCTTGGGACAATCCCTTGTTTGGACCTGTCCAGGGGGCATCTGCCCCTCCAACGACAGCCCCGCAAATCCCAGCAGCATTTGGGTTGAGCCTCTGGCCTTGCCCAAGTCAGCTGAGAGGTCCTGGTGGGGTTTATTTAGGCAGCTGCCTGGTGTAGTTTGAACAGAACAGGCCACAGGGGTGATTCTGTAGAAAGGGTCTGGTGTCTGCTGTGGTCAGGGCCGGCAGGAGCAGGAGGGGGCTGGGGGGTGGATGGCGGGGGTGGTGTACACTGCACAAGGGGCCTTGTCTGGGCCAGGGCAAAGCATACCTATGGGGGGCTCCAGTGGGAGGGACTGTGGCCAGGATGTGGGACGGCAGGAGGGAGGTTCTGCAGAGTGCTGGGGGAGGGGGCGCCTGGAAAACAGATTTCAAGTCATAAAGTCAGCTAGGAGCTGGCCGAGGCGGGGAGAGCTCTCCACTCAGAGGAGGAGCTGGGGTTCTCTTCTATCCTGTCTTCGTCTCTCCTGGCTGCATGACCTCGGGCAAGTCCTGGCCCTTCCTTGGGCCTCAGTTTTCTGTTCTGTAGAATAGGGGTGGTGGGCTAAGTGGCGCTGGGTCTTAGCTGGCTTATGTAGGACAGGGCTCTCATGGGGAAGAGCTCTGGGTTGGGGGCCTGACTGGGATGACTGCCTTCCATGGGTCCTTGGAGTCACCTCGGTGGCATGTCTTTCTCTGCAGGGGGTAGGATGCAGGAGCTGTGTCTGCTGTGCTGGGCGGTCCTCCTGGGCCTGGGACAGGCCTGTCCTGAGCCCTGTGACTGTGGGGAGAAGTACGGCTTCCAGATAGCTGACTGTGCCTACCGCGACCTAGAGGCTGTGCCTCCCGGCTTCCCAGGTAACGTGACCACACTGAGCCTGTCAGCCAACCGGCTGTCCATTTTGCCAGAGGGTGCCTTCAGGGAGGTGCCCCTGCTGCAGTCACTGTGGCTGGCACACAACGAGATCCGCACGGTGGCTGCTGGTGCTCTGGCCTCTCTGGGCCATCTCAAGAGCCTGGACCTCAGCCACAACCTCATCTCTGACTTCGCCTGGAGAGACCTGCACAACCTCAGTGCCCTCCAGTTACTCAAGATGGACAGCAACGAGCTGACCTTCATCCCCCGAGATGCCTTCAGCAGCCTTCGTGCCCTGCGCTCGCTGCAGCTCAACCACAACCGCTTGCACACACTGGCCGAGGGCACCTTTGCACCACTCACTGCACTGTCCCACCTGCAGATCAATGACAACCCTTTCGACTGCACCTGTGGCATCATGTGGTTCAAGACGTGGGCCCTGACCACAGCTGTATCCATCCCAGAGCAGGACAACATCACCTGTACTTCGCCCCATGTGCTGAAGGGCACACCACTGAACCGCCTGCTGCCACTGCCTTGCTCAGCACCCCTGGTGCAACTCACCTACCAGCCCAGCCAGGACGGTGCTGAGCTGCGACCTGGCTTCGTGCTGGCGCTCCACTGTGACGTAGAGGGTCAGCCGGCCCCCCAGCTTCACTGGCACATCCAGACTCCCGGTGGCACGGTGGAGATCATTAGCCCCAATGTGGGTGCTGATGGGCGTGCCCTGCCTGGTGCCCTGGTAGCCAGCAGCCAGCCACGCTTCCAGGCTTTTGCCAATGGCAGCCTGCTCATCCCTGACTTTGGCAAGCTGGAGGAAGGCACCTACAGCTGTCTGGCTACCAATGAGCTGGGCAGTGCGGAAAGCTCGGTGAACGTGGCACTGGCTACACCGGGCGAAGGGCATGAGGATATGCTGGGGCGCAGGTTCCATAGCAAAGCAGCTGAGGGTAAGGGCTGCTACACGGTTGACAACGAGGTGCAGCCATCAGGTCCCGAAGACAATGTGGTCATCATCTACCTCAGCCGAACTGGGGGCCCAGAGGTGGCAGCAGCAGGAGAAGGGGTCTCTGGGCAGCAGACCCCAGACCTACTCCTGGTGGGCCAGAGCCTCCTCCTCCTCTTCTTCACCTCCTTCTAGCCCTGCCCCAACCCGGCGGGGCTGGAGCAGCCCCAGGGCCCCCCTGGCTCCTCCCCCTGACTCTGTGGATGTCCCCACTGAGGTCTGGAGTTGGCAACTCCCAAGGCCTGCATGGGGGGCATCACATCTTCCTACCTCCCCTTCTCACCTCTTCTGGAACACTTGCCACCTCAGCTTTTAGATTTGATCAAAGCTAGTGACTAAGACAGAATCTGATCCCGTAACTCACATGGCCCGCGCTCCCCTATGGGGGCAGCATGCTAGCAGGATACTGCCCTAACCAGCTGGGCAAAGCCTCAGTGATGGAATTCCAGGGGTGGGGATGGATGCAGGCAGGGCACAGGAGAAAGGGATGGGATGGAGGGGCAGTGGCTGGTGTGGCTCTGAGGTTCCCAGTGACCTGCTTGAGCTCTTGATGTCCATTGGCACTCTCTGATGACCAGGGGGCTCTGGAGTCTCTGCCCGCATCTCAGACAGGACTGGAGGATCCAAGATGGCCTTCCTCTCCTGACTCTTCCTCCCTCAGCCTGTGGCCCTCCCTCCTGGACATATCCTTCCTTTCTCTCCAGATATGTGTCTGTAGCCTGCCCCTCGGAAGAGGCAGCCAACCTTGGGGGCTGCAGATAAATAAATATCATTTCTGATGCTCTCCTGTGTGTGCCTGGAGTTTTGTCTGATCTAGAAGCTTCTGTGATGGTAGGACCAAGTCCGGACAGTTAGGACAGCCAGCCTGCCTGCCCATGTGGGATGGGGCCTGTGGGGTGCACACGGACCATGTGGCAGGTGGGTCGCATGGCTGGGCCTCTCCCCAAGTTAGCCATGAGTCAAATGGGGGCACTAGCCTGACAACCATTACAGAGGCTTCCCTGGGACCCTGAGTGGTGCTTATGCCAGTAGGAGTCTGTGGAGGCATTGTAGAGAGGCGGGGAAGGAAAGGGTCTGGCTTGTGGCTCCTCTTCCTGGTCCATGGAAGAGATGGCAGGGAGTATAGACAGAAGGGCAGACAGGCGAGGTAACATGGAGGGGTGAGAGAAGGTGGGAACCAAAAGGACCCAGGGAGATTGAGAATAAGAGACCAGATTTGAGAGAAAAGCCAAAGGAAATGGATGTACTTCCTCCCACCTTTTCAGGTGACATTTTCCTGGAGGAAAGTCTTCTGTAGGAGTCTTTCCCCACAGAGCAGATGGACCAGTACCTGACTTGGCAGAGGGGTGGGATGAGGGCCTGGGAGAAGCTTGCGGGTCTCTGAGGACAGGGAACAGGCGAATGGGGTCCAGACCTGGGGGCTGTAGAACCCCATATACGTACTGGGTCAGATATGTCTCCCCTCCGCCTCCACCCCGTCCCTTTCCAAACTGAAGGTTGCCACACATAGGACAACACCTTGTGAGAGAGGGTCTGTCACCTCTGCCAGAGCCCCCAGGACTGCTGAGCCCAGTCAAATGGAGGCAGGGGGACGGAGAAGCCTGAGGTGGCCTCTGTGAGCCTGGGAGGCTGACCGGCCCCTCTCTGCTCCGCCTGGCCCCCATTCAGCACTGCCCCGGCCCCTCGTAAGCCCGAAGCTCCCACTGAGCAATGTCAACAGCAGCACGTGTGAACCAGGAGGAGGGCTGCATGTGTGGTAGAAAGCAGCAAGAGGGAGCCGAGCCCATGTGCTGTGCCACCTTCAGTAAGTCACTGCCCATCTCTGGACTTTAGCTTCCTTAGAAAGCAAAAGACAGGGTGGGACTTGGTCATGCCTAAGGGTCCAGTGGGCTCTGATCAGCTAAGGCTTGACAACCCTAACCTGACTGGGACCCCTGATGTCTCTGGCTCCATTCACAGTCCGGCAGCCCTGGCTTCTGGGAGTAGGGTGTGGGCCTGAGACGCAAGTCAGGGGCATGATCGGAATGAACTACCCACTCCCCTGCTTACATTTTATTAAATTGATTTTAGAGAGAGAAATATCGATTTGTTGTTCCACTTACTTATGCACTCATTGGTTGCTTCATGCATGTTCCCTGACCAGGGGTCAAACCCGCATATCGGCGTATTGGGATATTGCCCTGCCAAACTGAGCTACCTGGCCAGGGTGCTACTGACCTGCTTTAAAGTCATCCATAGTCCCCACTGCCCTGGGGTGAAGCTCTGGATGCCCCAGCCAGCCAGCCACGGCCTCCTGGACTGGCTCTCATGTTTCCCACCCTTCCCAGCCGCTGAGGGACCTACTAGTTAATTGTTCTCTAAATACTCTGTAATGTGCTCTGCACCTTTACTCATGCCGTTCCCTCAGTCTGGACAATTCCCCTGTTCCTTACTTGGCTGAGTTAGCCTTTAAGACTTGGCTAAGGTACCACCTCCTCCAGAAGACCTTCCTGGATGCCCTGCCCCCCCCATTCCCATGTGGACTACGCCCCCGCCTCTGGCTCACACAGCCCTAGCTGTCCAGTGTCCCAGCCTGGTCACACTCTATTGTGACCGCTTCCTTAGGAAGGACCGAGGCCCTGCCGTCATCCCTGTGATCCTGACAGCCACGGACACAGGGCCAGGAGACACCTTTCACAGGCTGCAGTGGGCTCCCGGGCTGCCCTCCTCGCAGGCAGCCTCAAAGCTGGGCGCCAGCCCCCTGGCCCTGCCCTGGCTTCGTGTGTTTTAGGCTGTAGTTGTGGTGCAGGAACGTGGAGGGGGGTTGGTCTCCACTAACTGAGCAGACATTTTTGAGGTCCCACTGACCTCGATCTATGGGGTAGCCTCACTTCCTCACCCTCTGTAGCCCCCAGCCCCACAGTGGACCCCATGCCCTCACCAACACAGCCTCCCGCCCCACCAGTCGCCAGCAGGGACTGGGACCCTCGCAGCTGCCTTTCTCCTCTGCATCCTCCGGCTGCTCCCATCAGGACAGCTCCCTCACTGTGTGCCCCCCACTTCCACTCTTTTATTCATATTCCTCCCCTAGCTTCCTGAAATCTCTCCTGCTCCCCAAGTCCCGTCCATTCTGAGGACCCAGAATAAGTCCTACTTCTTAAACCCAATGTCAACACAGCTCGGGGGTAGCATCACTGGATCCCCGGTCTCCATCACCCAAAAGGATGCGACCACGGGTTTCTTCTCTGCCCCCCATCCAGGGGGGTCCCAGCCCAGCATGTGACTAGAATATCCCACCCCCACCCAAGCCCCATAAACCCCGAGTAAAGAGTTTTCCCCACATGACCCTCCCCTAAGGAGGACTATTTCTCAAGGACAAGTTTATTACAGGGAGCACACTAGCCTCTTTCATAATATCTAAAGGCATACCAACTACAAAAATATTAGGCTTTCAAGTGTGGGAAGCTCAGTGTGGGGACTGGTGTGAGCTATGACTTTGTTGCCAATAGGTGTGAGCTATGACTCTGGTGTGAGCTATGACTTTGTTGCCAATAGGAGCCCACCGGTGGGTTTCCTCCTGGGCTTCCTGCAGGCCACCAGGCCCCATAGAGGAGAGGGTCAGGCCAAGGCTGAGTGGGGCCGAACTCTGTGAACGTGAGGCGGTCCCAGCTTGAATCACCAACCCAGGTCAGCAGAAGGCTTCAGTCAGGCCCCGGAGGCTGGCAGCAGGGTCACCCTGGGGAGGGACCTACATGTAGCTTTTCTGGTTCCACTGGCTCCTGGACCAAGGCCTAAACCACCAGGTGCCTTCTTCAGAGCTTTTGCTGCTTCCCAGGCCAAGGGGGCAGACTAGAGCCCTAGTAAAGCTCATAGTGTAGACAGACCTCCACTCAAGCCTGGTGACCTCCAGCCTCGGGGGCTGGCCACTGGGATCCTGACTCCAGTACCTACTGGCAGATCTGATGCTAAGCAGAGAGGCTACCATGGCTGGGGTGACTCTGGGAGAGCCGTGGGAGAAATGGGCCAGGAAGAGGGGAAGCACCTGCCTAGCAGAGAATGCGAGTGCCTTGGTGCTCCCCACCCTCAGGGCTGGATGCCATTGGCCTGGGCACCGGACAGGGCCCTCTTCCGGAAGGCCTGGAGGGCTGGGTTGTGTAGCAGCGTGTAGGCCAGACCCCAGCGGGCCCTGCCTTGGCGGGCTCTGAGCCCTGTTCCCTTGGCCATGGGGTCCTTGGTCTGCAGCAACTGCATCCCTAAGAAGGGGGAGACCTTCTGTGAGTCACTCAGCAAACCCAGCCAAGCCCCACCCCAGGACACAGACCCGAGCCCAGCCTGAAAATCCCCTGCGCATGTGGAGGAGGATGGTGAGACAGGAGTTCTGGGTGTCAGAAGTGTGGGGGCGAAAGGAGAGTTTGTAAAGGCTCAGGATGCCATCCTGCAAGTGGCAGACAGAGGGGGAGATGGAGCTTGGTGAAGGGGACTGGAGACTGGGCTGGGACATGGTCTGAAGCCAGCTTAGTGTCCCCCTCTCCACTACATAGTTCCCAGATGGTAGGGAAGGGGGAGGGGAGGGGGTGGACATGCCTGAGAGGGAGAGGTGGAATGAGGTGTCCCAGGATGGGGCGGGCAACAGCACCCCTTAGCAAGATGGTCACCTCATTCTTCGTGTGACAGGGTGTGTGTGTGCATGCATGTGCACTGAGAGAGTGTGTCTTTGTGTGTGCATGCACACATACACATATGTGATGGAAAAAATTACCGAAGTAGACCAGGAAAATTCTCACTTCCTCTCTCCCACAGGCAGCCCCAGGGCTGAAGGAGTGAGCGTTTTCCTGGCACTCAGTGTTGGGGAGGGGTGCATCCCTCCTTCCCGGAAGAAGCTGGGTGGGCTCAATTCTCCCATCCCCAGTGGGAAGACGCACCTTCTTCTGCCCCAAGAATGAGGCCATCCTGGGGGACCGTGCGGGGCTGGGGCTTCTGCGTTCGCAGGAGCAGGGCACAGAAGGCTATCATGGCTGGATGTGACTGGTTGACCTCAATCTTCAAGAAGTTGCAGTATGTGTGGTAGCCTGGGGTGGAAGATGGGGGATGGTAGCACTCAGGGAGGAGGGCACAGACAGTATGTAACACACCCACAGGGGTGCCCTGCACACCCTGGCACACGCACTGCACACGACCCACTGCACACACCTGCATGGTTGTTCCAGACACCCTCCATGAACAGATTCGAACACAGACCAGGTCAGAACAGACCCTCCCTTACTACTTGGGCAGCAGCCTGAGCAACCCCCACCATGGCCCCTGCCCTGAGACCTTACCAGGGTCAAGAGTGGCAGCTCTAGGTGGTAACAGGCTGAAATCCATCTGGCCAAGGTGGATGGCATTGTAGAGGGCAGAGAGGACCACTCGCCAGGCAGCCACTATGGCGCCCACCAGCACATTGATGGGGAATAGCAGGAAGGTGGCTGCATAGAGCACACAGCTGGGGCGGAGGAGAAGGAAGGATGAGACAGGTCCTCACATGCACAGCCCCTTCCTTGGGGTCAGAAGCTAGATAAGGTCAGACTTAGATGACCACAGCTACTGTGTATTTATTGAGTACCTAATATTTATTAAGTATACCTTGTATGCGCCCCACCTTAGGCCAACTCTCAACCCAGCTGGCCCTCCCCACCACCCCAGGAGACAGGCCATACCTTCCTATAGAAGGAAAGTGGAGGCCCAGGGAAATTGGGTGACTTAGCTAAGCTGTCTGGCTAGTCAGTGGTGAAGCTGGGGGTTAGATCCAGTATCACCTGCATCTTTCTATGACCCGGTGTCTCCCACCTCCCTCCTATGGGTCCCTTGTCCACTGACTCTGAGTCCTCCCAAAGCCTTGCCATCTACCAGGGAAATGATGTTTCTGTTAACCTCCATCTTGCAGAGAGAGAGGTGCACGGTGCTGAGGGCACAAAGGATCCAGGGGAGAGCACTGCTCATCCCCAAAGCAGGAAAGGCTCAAGGGGTGACCGGCTCTGTGACAGGCAGACAGAGAGGTATGTGGAGTAGGCTGGGCCACTGCCCCTTTCTCTGTGGGCAAGACAAGCTCTCCTCACTACCATTGGGCTGCCTGAGAGGAATGGGAGAGATGGCAGTGGAGCAAGAAGGGCACAAGTAGAGACAGCAAAGGAGAAGAGGCCTGAGGGCCTGAGAGAGCCATAAGCCCGGGAGCTGCCTCACTGGTTGGTCAGTTCTGCCCATCCGTGGTGAGTCTTCAGAAAGACCCAGTGGGCTGCCATGTTCTGCAGTGTCACAGCCAGGGCCAAGGTCAGCCAGAAGGGCCTGCAGGTGGGGTAGGAGGGTGTCACTGTGAGTGGTCTTCTGGGAAGGGGTCCCAGGGCCCTCGGCCCCGTGTCTCTCTCACCAAAAGGACGCCAGTGATCGGAGGAGCAGCAGGTTCCTGCCGTGGAACACGGGCATACACACCAGGAAGGCCAGGGCCACGGTCGCCAGGAAGAAGATGACCTGCTGTACCAGGAGCCCTGCCAAGATGGGAGTGGGTGGGGGGCAAACCTCAGCTCTGCAGGACACAGACCACCCCGACACTCCCAGGAACCCAAAGGCTCTGGAATCAGGCAGACCCGGTTTCAGATCCCTGCTCTGCCGCTGCCTGCCTGTGCCACCTTGAGCAAGTTACTTTACTGCTCTGAGCCTCGGTTTCTTCCTCTGTAAAATGCAGGGGATGCCCCTACCACAGAGGGCTGTCGTGAGGACCCAGCGAGATCATGTCTGTGGCAACTGTTTGAAAACCACCAGGCGCTTTGTAAATGTTATTCTCCCCCAGTTCTTCCTGACTCCTTGGGGGCCAGAGTGCATTCCTACTGGCCAGAGTCCGGAACGTGGTAGGGGCCCAACAGTTGTCTGCTGAAACAACTGGCTAATTCTTCACGTGGGATCACGTGGACACAAGAGGAGTTGGGAGGTACAAAGTCTACCAGGATGAGGAGTTATGACTTCCAGTGCTAGTAATCCCTCTGCTCCTTGACCATCCTTCTCCAGGCCCTTGCTCTTGCAGCACTGGCCCCAGCCCCTCACATTTCAGAGGGCTTTCTTCACTCCAGTGCCCAAGGGGACGATTAGAAATTTAGGAGCTGGGAGGGTCCTGGAAATTAATCTAGTCCACCTCCCCCAAAGCAGAACCCCCTTTGCAGCCCCCATCCATGGCCCTGGAACCCTGCTTGCATACCCCCGTGACATGGGTCTCAGCACCTTCTGAGACAGCCCGTGATGGCACAGCCCCACTCACACAGCGGGAATGTGTCTACTTGAACACAAGTGGGACACCTTCCAACCCTGGGTTCACTCCCTGTGTGAACAATTGGTGGCACCCAGAAGCCATCCCCATGTGAGGGACAGCCTTTCCCAAGGGCTCCTGTGTCCCCCCAACCCCCATTGGAGTGAGCTTTCTGAATGCAGGGAAGACCAGGGGGGTCCCTCTTCTCACTCTGGCCCCAGATCCTGCCCCAGCAGAGGCAGACACCCAGGAGTGGTCAAGACCTGCTGAGCACTCCCCCCACCCTCACTGGAGTCAGCTTGGGGACCAGCCAAAGCCCAGTAGGGTGGGCTGGGGGGCTCACCAAGACAGGTAAAAGCAGTCTGGTAGGCGCTGAAGTTCATCCAACAGAATATGGCCTGGCGAGAGGGGTGGGGGCTCTGAGGTAGAGAGCCCAGGTCCAGGGCAGCCCCTCGGTGTAGAGCTCGCAGGTTGACCCTGGGATGTGGGCGAGGGAGGCAGGGGTCTCAGGGAGCACATACACTCCCAGGCTGATTACAACCCAAGGGCAGGGGAGCCCAGGGCCGCAGGAGCCCAGGGCAGGCTGCTAATCCAGCCTGGGAGGTCAGGGAGAGCTTCCTAGAGGAGGTGAGTTCTCAGAGGTGCCTTCAAGGATGAATAAGAGTAAGCTGGTGGGGTGGGGATCAAGGGAGACAAATTCAGGCAGAAGGCTCAACGTGAGCCAAGTCAAAAAAGTGAGAAGCAACAGAAGAGACGGAAAGTGACTTGCAGCTTGGCCACCAGGGTGGGAGGCAAGGTTCCTCATCCATGGCCATGGACCCTGCTTGCATACCCCCCATGACAGGGAACTCATCACCTCATAAGAAAGCCCATTGTGGCATAACCCCCCTCACATTAGCTGGAATGTGCCTGTACATAAGCCCTCAAGGCAGAGGCCTAAGGGCCTTAAATGCCAGCCTAAGTAGAGCTAACCCCGTGGGGAAAGATCCCTGGGCAGGACCTGTGAGGCCTGATAAATGTTCAGGGCATGGGGACCAGTTCTCTGACACTGCTGAGTGCCTGCACTGCCCCTCCGGCCCACCCTTCTCCCTCCTAGAACCTTCTCTCCCTCTGCCTACACTTCTTCAGTGCTCCTTTCATTCACCATGATAACAATCTCTTCAGTGCCCCAATGCCAGCCAGACCACCTTCTCACCCAGTCACCAGGGCAGGCTCATGGAGCCACTGCACCCCTGCTCTCAAAGCACTCGTGTCTGTAGCACCCTTCCTCCCTCAGCTCCCTCCTCTTCCCCCACTCCCAGGCAGAAGGCCAGCTTTCCCAGGGCTCTTCCCTGTCAAATCCAGCCTGCTCCTATGGACTCCTCTCAGGGGATGGACTCCACACTCCAGCCCCGACTCAGTCATGCCCTAGGTCACCCCCGCAGCCGAAATACCCACCTTCTCTGCCCACCACAGGACAGCTGGGCTCAGTGAGAACCTGCGCCTACAGAGACCCTCCCTCCCTCCAGCACAGGGCTCTCCCTACAGGCCCTCTGGGTTGGGGTCCTGCAGGCCCATAGACTCTGGCCTCCTCTCCAAGTCAGAGCCTGCCACTAACCTGTGTGTCACCAGTGAGCGGATCAGCACGAGGAAGGTGAGTGAGCAAGACAGGACCAAGGCCGAGACGTAGCAAACTAGAGGGTGAAGAGGAAGCAAAGTGGGAGACCGGGCCTGCAGGGTCTCCTGGGAGCCTCCCACTGCCATCAGGCCGTGCCGGGGTGAGAGGCACCCCTGCCCCACACCCTGCTCTGAGCAGAAGCCTCTCGTCACACTCCCCGTTCTCAGACCCAGTGTAAGTTGAAGACTGCAGCTGGCCCTATACTGCCAGGTGACAGAGGGTAGCCAAGACGGGGAGAGGCCACCTCTGAGGCTGCAGACTTGGCTCTCACCCAGGTCTTGCTGCCTCCATTGCTGTGAGACCCAGCCTGGCACCTGCCTCCAGCTCCAGCGCTCCCTGATCGTGCGGCCTTTGGGGGTCATTTCCTCTCTCAGCCTCACCTTGTTCCTGTCGGGCACACTGCTGTGCTGCCCATGCTCCAGCACGAGGGAAGCCATAAAACCCCATCTAGGCCTACCTCACCGGCCTTTGATCTGGGATCAGAGGATGCGAGTGCTTTTCGGTGTGGCCTGAGTCCATCAGAATGAGAAGGGACCGCCGCTACCCATCCACTCCGGCTCCCTGTCCACCCCGGCCATGAGCAAAGATCAGGAGTTTGCTCTCCCACCAGCAGCTGGGAGAGAACGCACAGTGTGTTGTGAGCAAGCCTGGTATTTAAACATAGCAGGGATGAAAGGTAGACCCCTTTCACCTTACCTCCACATCCAGTGTTGCCCTGCACCCTCAAAGCAGTCCCACAGGAGACACACGGGAAGACATGGAAGCAAGGAAGAGGCTGAGACTCCAAGAGAGGGCCTGGCCTGCCAGCCCCACACTAGGGAGCAATAGTGCCAGACACACAACCATTTCCAAGTGGACCCAGAAAGAGCCCAGGGTGGCTGCACCCTGATTTCAGCTAGCCCAGGAAAGTGCTCCTGGTTTCCGAGTCCCCACCAGAGCAGGGGTGGGTGGGGGACAGATGCACGTGAAATAGGCAAGCACTAGTTCCACACAGTCATGGGGGCTAGAGAAATGGGCTGGGCACTAGCCACAGGTTAGAATCACTGGGAGAGGTTAAAACCTCCATGGCCCAGGCCAGACCCACAACCAATTAAACCAGAAGTTCTGGGTGTGGGACCCAGGCCTTAGCTTTTTGTAAAAGCAACCCTGGTGATTCTGACATGCAGCCAGCACTGAGGACCACTGTACTGGGGGCTTTCAAAAGGCAGAGCCTTAATGACTTATTTCAATCAGCAATTGATTGAAATCAATTAACCAATTGATGTGCTCAGAGTGCCTGCAACAGTGGTTCTCAAACAAAAGTAGACCCTAGGCTCACATCAGAATCACCAGGGCCCTATCCTCAGGGTTTGTGAAGTCAGGCCTGGGGCTTGAGCCTTGGGATTTTTGAAGTTACCAGGTGAGTTTTAGGTGAACAACTGTTTCAGAAACCTGAACCTCCCTGCCTGTCCTGGGCTCGCTCCTCCAGTGGCAGGGGGTGGCACTTTTCTGCAAGGTAAAGCTGGAAGAAAGCTCTGAGCATGCACAGCTTTGCCCTTTCCAGCTGCCCGTCAGGAGCCAGCTCAGCACCAGCCAAGGTTCATTCAGACCATTTCTGCCAGAAGATGGAGAGCCTGCCTGCTGAGCCCGCCCGGGGCCTAGGGCCTGGCCTTTGACCTCCATCTATATCCTGTTCCTCTCTTCATTTGGTTTCAAACTTGTGTCCCTCCTAACCCTAGTGCCCGTAAGATCTTCCTGTGTTTTGCCTCCTCTGGGACACTGCACCTGCTCCGCTATGGGACCTTCTGTGTGGACCCACTCATCTTCCCCAGTCAGATCCAGGGCCTCAAGGACAAGATTCCTTTGTTACTTCAGCACCACTTTGCAGACAGAAAATTTGAGATCCAGAGAAGGGAAGTGTCTTGCCCAGGGACACTGCTAGTCAGTGATGGAGCAGAAATTCTAATCTAGTCTGCCCAACTCAGTGTGAAGTTTCTGTGAACAACGCCAGGCTTACTAACCGGTAAGGTGCCAGGGAAGAAGGTGGGCAGCCTTCAAACAGGCTCTCAGAGCTCAGACAGCATTGGCTCCTTAGTCTAAGAACAGGCCAAAGGGCGCCAAGCTTGGATATAATCTCAGTTCCAATACGGCTTGCCGGCTGCTCTGGACTTTTATCTAATGCCCCTGGGCCTCAGTTGCCCTCACCTGGGAGCTAGGAGAGTGAACACTGCTGTCTGACTTTGCATCTGAGAAGATCCACAGTGGGAGCCTTTGGGCTTGGAAACTACAGCATGCGATGATAGATGCCAGGTGTAATGAGTAGAAGCAGAATCCTCTGCCCTGGACACATTACTTCCTGCCTTCCACCCTTGATTTCCTGCTCTGATCGATGGCATCAGTGATGTTAACCTAATGGAGCTGCTATGAGGTCTGTGCTTGGATGCGGGCCGATGTGAGCCATGTCTACTCCTGCCTGTGCCCAGATCACAGCCAACTTGGAAAATCTCCCTGGAGATGTCACCTCAGCCCACCCAGCTCCGTCCCACATTTCCACCTCCTCTCTTCCTCCCCCACCCTCAGCAAAGGTCCCTGAGGCTGTCCCCTCAGCTCTAACACACCATGGCCTTCCCCATCTTCAGCCTGCAGAGCTGGGAAAAGACATTGGGGGTGAAGGTGAGAGACACACACAAACTGACAAGAGGCTGCTGAGATGACGCCTTCAGGTCTCAGACTTGGGACTGGAAGCTGCAACACCCTCCCCTCCAATTTGGAGATGAGGCTGTCAAGACCCAGAGAAGGAAGGAGTGTGCCCGAGGGCATGCTGCTCAGGCGTCCCACCCAGCTCATATACGCCCACCCAGGCCTGCGGGGAACCGGCGGGGGGGGGGGGGGGCCTCACCTTCCAGAGCCCACAGATGGTGCTTCACCAGCTTCACCACCTCCTGCCTGTCCTCTGAAAGCACAACCCCGAAGCCGGCCAGCAGGTAGGAGACATCTGTGGTGATCCCCGCTCTCACCTTCTGGATGGTGGGTACCACAGCCACCAGCAGCAGCAGGGCCACCTGGAAGAACCCCAGAATGAAGGCACCAGGGCCTAGCTATGCTGAGACAGGCACTCCTGCCCCAGGGAAAGTGTCTTCTGAGTTGCAGGGGAGACTTCAGGGCAGCACACTGGCTGCACACATGTTGCCAGCACCCACCAGCGCTCTGCCCTGCCCTCAAGAGCAGCATGTGCTCCTTCATGCCTCCGGTCAGCATGTTACAGACGGATCCAATTCTAGCCTAACAGGCCACAGGTACACTTCCAGGCAACACAACTGTGTATACCTGTCTGTCAATCTGTCAATCATCTATCTAAAATTCAGAATATAAAATTTTCAATTTTTCCAAGTTGGAGAAAGCAAAGTTCCTGTAAGTGAGCAGAAGCACTGAAGCTGGGCAGGTCTGGATTCAGACCTGGGCTGCCCTGAGATATCAGCTGTAGGGACTTGGCCAATCAAATCCCTCTCTCTGAGCCTCAATTTCTCCCATCAGTAAAATGGAGAAAAATCATACCTACCTCCTGAGATTTGGGTTTGTTTGTTTGTTAGGGGTGGCGGGGATGGTGGTAGGGACGGTGGGGATTTATCAAACACATTTTTCCCTAAATCTTCCCAACTTCCCAAAGAAGAAGTTAATTTCCTCCATTTTTAGCTGAGCCAGTGGGTTTAAGGATGTTGAGTAATGTGTGCAGGGTCACATAGGCGGTAAATAATGGAGCTCGGATTTTAACCCTTGTTTATACGACTCCAAAACTCATGCTCTGACTCTGTGTGAGCCCAGCGAGAGTTAACACCTCCCTCCTCTGGGTAGGCCAGTGTCCCCAAGACATCAGAAGCAGCTGGACAGGACTGTGGGTCACACTTTTGGACAGGCGAGCTGGGCCTGAAGCATCCAGGCTTGGGAGTCCAGAGGCAAATGCACTGCAGAGGCAGGACATACCTGGTAGATGGCCGTTCCTGTCAGGGTGGCTGAAAGCACGAGCTTCAGGGGAAGTCGGAACCCTGCAGTCCCCAAAAAGGGGGATATGGTGAGCCGAGCACCACCCAGGCCCCAGAGCCCCCATCCCTCCCCAGGGGCCCAGGAAAAGAGCCACAGCTCACAGAAACCTGAGCCACCAAGACCAGGCCAGGCCAGGCCAGGCCAGGTCAAGGGCTTCCCCTTGTCCCAAGCTGGGGCTGTTCTTCCTAATGACAGGGTTCTGGGGTTTGAAGTTTCTGACCTGCCACTGTGGCTGTTTTGTGCACAGGAGGGGGAGGTCACCTGTCAGTCTCAACCTCAGCACCCACCTCCATACCTTGCTGTGGAGTATAGACATAATGTCTGATGCAGATCCAGGCCTGAGACAGGAAGCCATGCTTGGAGGCAGGGGAGCTGCAGAAAGGCCCAGGGGGTGAAGGGGACTCAGGGTGGCCCCTTCCCTGAGCCTCAGAATTTGATTCATCCCCCACCAGCCTGCCCAGCGCCAGCCCTGCCCAATGGCCCAGAAGGTATGCCTAGAACCTCACCTGCTCCTCAGCTTCTTCAGGCAAAGGAGGGTCCTCAGGTATTCCTCGGGGTAGCTACTCTGCAGCCTCTGTGGGGACAGAGAGATGAGACTTGCCTGGAGCCATCCCCGGGAACCTGGCTCAGGGTACCAGAGTGGGCACCTGGTAGGTGCTCCACAAAAACCTCTTGGTTGTGGAGAATTGCAAAGAAGGGCCAAGCTGTGGGACAAGGCCCAAGTTCCCCAAGGCTGCCCTTTCCTCCTCCACAAATACAAGACTAATTGATCTCCTGTCTAAAAACACTTGATGCTGGGGAGTTCTTCCTGAGGTCTAGCTCCAACCCTCTCCTGCTCTACTCAGTCACATCTCATCATTGTTTCCCTCTCGGCTCTCCGACCTCTGCTAACAGAGACCGGGGCATGGGGCACAGGGAGCCCATGTCCCATGGGCACATCCCCAATCAGGATACAGGATGGGGCCATTCCAGGTCAGACGCCCCAGGCCTTTCCCTCTACTCAAGGGAGGTCACAGGGGTGACAGGATTTGTCTAAACCACATTCCAGACCTTAAAACTGACTGCCAAGTGGCAGAGACCCATGGGAACAAGTCCCTGCTCCCATCATTAGGAGAATATAGGCCATTGTCACCTGTTACCATAGCAACCCTGGGGTCCAGGGCAGGTGTGAGTCAGCTCAAAGCTTAACTGTGTCCTTTGAGGCTTAACTAAGGGCTAAAGAGGATTTTACTTCTCCTAAGTTTCTCAAGAGGAAAGGCATGCAATGGGGTGAGAGGCGAGGCAGAGAAGATGCCTGGAAGAGGGAGAGGAATTCGGCAAGGCAGAGCCATGCCTGGTGCAGTGTGTTTCCTGGGAAGCTGGTCCCCTCTTCTCATCCAGATGAGGGGTCAACAGGCTTCCTTAGAGGATCAGGAGGCAGTAGTGAAAAATAGAACTCTGCTGCTGCTACCTGAGAGCCAAACCCTGTCAGGTGAGCCCATGGAGACCTAGGGTGGCCCCTGGATAACGTGAGCCCACTCCGGCCTCTTCTCCCCTCCCCCTCCATCCCTCCTCAGGGTTCAGTCCCAGCTCCTCTCCTGAGCTCCGGGGCCATGAGGCCCGGCTGCCCACCAGACCCTTAAAATCCACACCTGCATAACTGTCCAGGGTCCCCTGCACTTCTGCTCTCATCCAGCGTTCCGTGTTAGCAACTGGCACCACCGCCTCCCTGCTCTCCGTCCTAGATGCCGCCCTCCAAGTCTTTCCTTCACCCTCCCCCGATGAAGGAAGAGTGATCAGCCTTTCTCAAGGGCCTCTGTGGAGCGATTTCCTCTTCCTCCTCTCTCCCCAGGAAATGTATTTGACCCCACCTCCACCTGCACCCCCATGCACTTGGATGCGCCCCTACTGCACTTTTCACATTGCTGTCACAGAGGCTGCTGGATCCATCCCCGCCTGCACACTGGCACTCCTGAGGGCGGGACAATCAGTCAGCTCCAAGCCCACAGCACCCAGCCCTGGGCCTGGCCCTTGATGGGCCCTCAGAAGGCTTCTTAGTAAGGTGACCATATCTTGTAAGACTTCTTTTGTGACAGAAAAAAATTTGCTGAGTGTTTATTTTGTGTTAAGAACTGCCAGGTATGGCAAATCAGCATGAACAAAACAGATGCAACCCACCTCTGCCCTTTGCTCATGCTCTTTCCTGTGCTACAGCGCCTTCTCCTTACCTCTCCCCATCCCAGATCCTGCCTGTCCTCCAGGCCCCTGCTCAAGTCTACCTCCTTCAGGAAGCCCCCCCACTTTATCTGATATTATCTAACCGAGTGTTGATTCAGAATGCAATTCTTCCCTGAGTGCTTCCTGGATTGCGTCAGCCTCTGCAGAGTTCCTAGCAGGGAACCCTGACCTGAGACTCCTGACCTGTCTCAATTCTCCAGCTGGAGCCCAGGGGTTCAGAACCAGAGCTACGACTTACTGTCTCTGGCCCAGTTCTCCTTTGTTGAGTCCCTGCAGTGCACATAGCTTGGTGCCCTAGGCATCCTGGGTGCCATCCCAGGGCCTGGCCTAGCCTTTGCCTGGGAAGGAGGACTAACTAGTTACTTGGCAACTCAGCAAACCTTTTCTGAAACCTGTGACATGCTGGGTCCTCCACTAAGCATCACAGGGAAGCAACAGACAGGGGGAGCCCAGCCCAGCCCCTTTACCTCGGAGCCCACTCTGGTCCTACGGCTGAAGCTTCTCACAAACTGCACAGGGTACCAAAGGCTCAGGAATCCAAGACCCAGAAGGAGAGGCACGGAAGCCAGCAGGGAATAGTACTTGTAGATCTGGACAGACAGACAGACACCAGAATCACCTATGTTCTGCCTTTCTTCTCCAATCAAAGGCCAGGATCCATTTCCCTTCCCGCCTTACCCTGGACACTAAGGGTGGTCTGGGGTGCCATAGGAAGGGTTCTGGTTCTATCACCACCCACCTACCCCCAACTAGAGCCACTCAGGACAGCCATTCCCACTTCCCCTTCTCAGGCCCTGCAAAGATGCCTGCCCCTCCCCCAGGCCCTGGGCTCTCTTGGCCCTTAGAGGAGCCCAAAGGAGGAGGTTATATAATCCCCTCTTCCCCACCCAGGGGGCTGCAGCAAGGCCCGAAACAGGGACAAACTCTTCCTGTGTTCCTATGTTCCTAGCACTTTGGATGCAGGCCCCTGACAATTAGACAAAGGCCTAATTTAGTCCATGCACAGTTTGTAACCTGGCCATCATGGAAGGGCGTGCCCTGCCTCTGGTGTTGAGGCCTTTGTCCCTGAACTCCTAGGGCTGGGCCCCGCACACATTCATCCATTCATTTGCTATTCACTACCTTTTATTGAGAGCTTAGTGCGTGCCAGGTCCTGGGTGGTAAACAGAGACTGATCAAGTCCCTCCTCTCAGAGAAACCAGCTAATCTTCACCTCTACCTGGGGGTTCTGTGATATCGACTCCCTTTACAGGAGGGAAACTGAGTCTCAGGAAGGTGACATGCTTCCCTCAAAGCACTTAGCACCACGTGGCATCATTTTTGTGCATTTGTTTGTTTGTTTATAATGTCTCTTCTTCTGAAATGGCAGCTCTTATGATGCCAGGGTCTTTGTCTGCGCTGTTCATAGCCATATTCCAGTGCCCGGGAATGTCCCTGGTACAGACTATGTGCTTCAGATATGTTTGATGAATAAATGAATGGATGAGAGAGTGAATGAATGAAGCCAGATTCAAATTTGGGTTGCTTGAATTCAAAGTTTACAGCTCCACCCTTTGGGCTCTAGACTGAGCAGCCTCACACCCCCAGCTGGCAACCAGTGAAACAGGTAAGGGTTGGAATTCTCTTTTTAGCCCTGTGAGACCATCTCCCCCCTCAGTGCTTGCCGTCCTCCATCAGTCTCCACTCCCACTCCAGCCTGGCCAACAGAAGGCTAGGGGATCAACAATGTGGAGGATTTTAGACTTCCTTTTCCTCCTCCTCTGCCCCTGCCCCCCCACCCCCTTCAGACTGGCAGTGCCTGAGGGCTGGCCCAGCTTCGTGGTCCCAGAATGGCAAGTGTTTAAAGGACTGGAATCCTGTGCACAGTAGAAGGCTGCAGGAGAGCCCAGGGTATGGAGATGAAAGGAGCCACGCTGAGGTCAGCAACTGCTCCGTGCCCCCTGCTCCATGCCCCCTGCTCTGGTCCATCATGAGTCAGTGGTTACCTTGGGTACCTCGGGACACTCTGCCCTCTGCCAGACCTGGACGCCAAAGTGAGCCCAGGACAGCACACTGCCAAGCAGGTGTGAGGCTTCATGCCTGACTGTGGCACAGGCAGCCAAGGAGTAGTAGAAGGCAGGGTAATAGAGCAGGGCCAGCATCTTCCAGGGCCCTGAAAGGCAAGACGGAAAGAGAGAAAATAATGGAGGGGCAGGTGTGGGCTGCTGAGTCCAGCTCACCCAGGCCTTTCTCATGTCTCCATCTTCCAAGCCTCTCAGCTAGTTCAGTGAGCAAGAGTCCTGTGCTCAAATCCAGGCTCTGACTAATGTCAGCTCTGTGATCTTGGGCCAGTTACCTCCTGGAGCCTCAGTTTCCCCATCTGTAACATGGAAATAATAGTACTAGATTAGCAAAGGCAAAATGAAGAGGTCTGTGTACAATGCTCAGCATGGTGCCTAAGTTTGTACCGAAGATACAAGCTACTACTTTATTATTGCTTCCTTCTGTGACCCTCAGCATCCTTCACTATATTGTGGGGCTTAATGTCCACACCCACACTGTATGGAGTCACTGTGAAGATCGATGATCTAAGGAGGTCATGTCACAGGACAGTGGCCCTTGTCAGTGGCAGCTGTCCTTATTACCATCACCTCCTTGAGCCCAGATCAGTTCTCCTGGGCCCCTCTTTGCAGCTCTCCCCAGCCTCCTCCATTCTCGAAGGGGCTGGGCTACCTGGGGGACTTAGCCCGTGCCCACGAACAAGGGAGTTCCCTCCCTCCTCAGGTAGGGTTTGCACGAGAACAGAGGAAGCAAAGAGGGCGGCACTGACCCAGTGGCTGGGACCAACAAATGGAGGATTCAGGCATTGTGGAGGGCCGTGGGAAGAGTAAGGGGACAGTGTCTTCTTGGCAGTGACTCATGAATGGAATGGGAATCAACGTGGCTCACTACAGAAGAGCTCTCCCCCAATGGTCCAGATTCCCTCCCCAACCCCGGCCCGTCAGGCCAGGCTCAGACCTCAGCTGCTATGTACCTTGGCTGGATGGTGAGGTCAGGGTTGGGAAGGGCAGAGGGGCCTCAGCCAGGAGCAGCAGACACAGGGAGCTGAAGAGGACCATGAAGATAGCAGCAGGCACAGTCCAGGGCCCATCCGCAGCCAAGAAATCCACAGGGCTGGTGCAGGGGCAGGGACAGGGCAGGAGGGAGTTGCTCAGGCCCTGTACACCGTTACCTTGTGCCATGTTCCATGAACTGGGAAAGTAGAGTCAGGCCCACTTTCCAGATAGGGAAACAGAGGCCCTTTCTCCATTCACTCCACAGACATATGTGGAGTGCTTCCTTTGTACCAAGCTCTGGGCTCTGTGGCAGAGTGACTTGGAAATATCCTCTCCCCTGCCCCCTAACACGCACGCACATATACACACACACACACACACACACACACACGCACGCAGGAACAAGCCTGAGTACAGCTCCCTCCACCCATCCTGGTCGCTCCAGGAAACAGCTGCCTCCACACTAATTGGTCTGTCTGGGCTGGCAGATCTTCAGAGAGCTCAGGGAGTCACAACATCCTTGCATAACGGTCAACGCCCCAGGGCAGAGGGCAGACAGAGGGCACAGCTGTCCCAGGCATCGCCTCTCTGGGCTCAGGGCAGGCCACAAAGACCCCCTGCTTCTGGGGCCCAGCTTGCCCTCATGCCTTGACAGCTCCGTCCTGCTTCACTCTCCCTCAAGCCCTCCCCCAGGCAGGGCAAAAGCCCCAGCTCCCCACGAAACCGTCATGCAGAACCCACCTTGTTGTGGAGCCTCAGCCTGGGGTGTAAGGCCCCCTATACTGGGGCCCCACCCACCACCTCCCTCAGCCCTTCAGTCTCTCCCACACAAGCCTGACCAGTACATCTCCTCAGGGTCATCCCTGTCTCGGGCTCTGGGATTACAAGGCTGAAGAGTCAGGGGGAGGGTCTCCCAGAAACCTGCCTTTAGCATCAGGGTCCCAAGGAAGCCCCCAGGGGCCGCCTGACCAAGCGGGTCCTGGAGCCAGGCCCTGGTGGGCTCTCGGCTCTCTGGGGTTTGGAACAAAAGCAGGTGGGCTGGAGTGGGTTCCTTTCCTTCCCTCTGGGGGTCCCGACTAAACCTGGAGGTCTGGGTAGAGGTGGAGAGAACCTCGGGCTGAGAGAAGAGAGGGTACCCTGAGGCCAAAGCTGGCTTCTAGGATGTAACAAATCACCGCCATCCCCCTGCTGGGCGCCCTGAGTGGGGGTGTCCAGGTCACAGCACCAACCTGGGCAGCCAAGGCCTGCCGTGCCCACAGTGGGGCCGGAGCTGGCAGCGCCTCACCAGCACGGCCAGCAGCAGCAACACAACAATCTGCAAGGAGAGCACAGTGGAGGACTTGGGGTGCCCAGGCCTTCCCTGACGGCTTGACCTCAGCCCCCAGGAGGCCCCTATTCCCCAGTGCACGCTCACGCGGTATCTTAGGGACTGTGAGAACCCCCTCCCACATTTTGGGCTCCAGGCGCTCCCTTCATCAACCCCAGCAAGGAACACAAGTCACCCTGCCCAGGTTGGCAGCAGGGTACAAGCCAGTTTGGACTTAGGTGAGACTCACCGACAGCACAGCCAAGCAAGTGTGGAGGAGGCCGGGCGGCACACTGGGGTGGCAGGAGGGCACTACCCTGCAGATGGAGTGAAGGCTGGGTCACGCCTGGGTAGGGACCCGCAGCTATGCCACCAGGTCTGGGGTTCCAGGCTGTCCACACTGGGGCTCCTCCTCCCTCAGTCCTTTGATCTCTTACACAAGCCTGCGCAGTTCCTCGTTCTTGGGGTCATTTGGGGGGCGCTCATGCTTTTACGGCGTGCCAGCCCCATGCCAAGCTCTGAGGTTCCAGAGCTGAAGGACAGGGGTCTCCCAGGGGAAGACCTGGGAGAAACAATGGGCCAGCTGGGCTAAACCTCTCTTCTTTCTCACCCAGATCCTTCCTGTCCGTCAAGGCTCCCTCCTTCAGGAAGCCTTCACTTCCTCCCTCCCTCCTTCAGGAAGCCTCCCTGATTGCTCCAGGCCTCACAGAATTCTTCTCAGAACTGTGGCTGAGCATACTTCCCCAGTCAAACAACCAAGTGTTTGGCCCTACAATTTGCCCTCCCTCCACCGGTATCTGAGTTCAGTCTGTGTCTGACTGGAATGCTGTTCCTTGGTCCCTCAGGACTTACGTCTCTTCTCGTTTCTCTTTCATTAAGGGCTCCACGTGCAGCTGGGCGGGTTGCACACTGCACCAGAGTGCCCAGCAAGGGAGTGAGTGTGGTCTGAAATCCAGGCCACACTGTTCGTCAAGCCCTGCACCTACTGAGCTGCATGCATGTAAATGCGGGTCCCCTTCTCTAATTACCATAAAGGGTCCCTGTGGCCTGGTAGAGGACTGGCTCTCACCATAGCTGAGCAGAGATAGGCCCATGGTGGACACAAAGAGACTGACAGGCACAGTAAAGGCTTCTACTTCCACAGCTGGGTCATGAAAGAGAGAGTGGTAGGAGCCCTAAGCTCAGAACTGGACCTGGACTTGGGAGAGCAGACAGGACTGGGCCCCTGGGGAAGAGTAGGCCTCTGAGCCTGCCCTGCTGGAGCCTGGGGGGACACCCGTGCGGGCAAGAACAGCAAGGTGCTGCAGCTGAGCCCTCCCTGCCCAGGAAGCTCCCCTAACCACCTGGGCACAGTCCTGCTAAGTGACAAAATAAGGTTTCCAAGACCTCATCTGCAGGGTAAGCCCAGAGCCCTATGACTCCTCTGTAACAGCCTGGTCTCCCCCTGCTTTCCCTCAGGAAATCCCAGAGAGTGAGAAGCAGGAAAGAACCTGGTCACTGAGCTTGTCCTTGGGGTGAAGGGACAGAATAAGCCTGTTTTGCACAACTTCTTGGCCAGGGCAGAACTGGCATCTTCCCAAAGCAGAATTGTACTTATGGGTAGGGCAGGTGCCATGTAGGGGACCAGAGTCCCACTGTCAGAGCTCAGGCTTTATACCCCTTACTTCCGACACTGAGGCCCCTTACTCCAGCATATGGGGCAGGGGTTGGGTGAGGCAGGACCGGTCTCAGCCCCAAAAGCTCAGCCACCTTTCTGAGCCCTCTCAGCATGCATCTCCTCCCCTGACTAGGTCCTGCTCAAATGTGTCCCCTGGGCCAGCCAAGGCAGGGGCTCGCAAAATGTCCCCGCAATAGCCTGGCCACATTCCCATTCACCCCCAGGGATCTTCTCCAGGCCCTGTCTGGGGGAGCCTCTGGACCAGCCCCTTCTGTACCCCCCATCTACCTCTTAGCTCAGTTTAGCTGAGGCTCACAGACCCTCACATGACTGAGGTCTGAGGAACAGAAATTTGGCTGATGGCTCATGGGCCCACGCTTTGTGCTGTGGGCCAGACAGAATGGCACGGACACCGCCTCAGCAGGTGGGAGCCTGACCCTGAAAGAGGCACAAGCAGGTGCTAGAGGGTGCAGAGGAGGGAGGGAACCTCGGGGCAAGGTGTCAGAGGCAGTGGAATATGCTTCTAATTTGAAAGGTTCGTAGCATGTCTTTAGGCAGAGAAGGGAGAGGAAGCTCTGTGGAGAGGGGAGAGCACAGAGAAGCGGAGTGACAGGCAGTAGGTTATGTGGCTGGGGCTGGGCAAGTCTTCCGGCTCAAGAGCAGTCCAGAAGGGAGGCTGAGAGCAGATGACACAGGCGTGGGAAGTGCTAGGGAGCCACTAAGGGTCTTTGAGCAGGGCATCGTTCAGGATATTAGGAGATTTCTGTCGCTAGACTTGCATATAAATAACAGTGGTAACCAGTACTTACTAAGCATTGACTAAATACCAGCCACTGTTTGTTCCATGGATTAACTCAGTTGTTACCCAAGAGGTGTGCACTATTAGTATCCCCCTTGTGTAGACAAGAAGGTTAAGTCTCAGAGAGGCTAAGTATCTCGCCCAAACCACACAGCTAGTGAGGCGGCAGTCAGGATTTGAACTGAAGTAGTCTGGATCCAGCTCCTCATCTGACTGGGAGATGAGTTAAGTTGAACCATATAAAATAGCCATTTCTGTACATCAAAAACAGTCAAATGTCAACATTTTCAAATGGTTCAGCATACGCAGTCCCTGGGGAGTGGAAATGGCAGGCGGCATTTCAGAGGTATGAGTGTTTAGGAAGAAGAATTTACACGCCTCGATGCGGAGGAGCAGAGGGAAGGCACATTTCCAGAATGACTGTAGGGGTTTGGGCCTTATTTCAAGACAGGGAGTAAGCACCAGAGTTCAGTGTAGCCCTAGGAGCTGAGACTTGGTCTTGGACACCGAGGCCAGACTGCAGTGTGGTAAAGACACCGAAACAGAAAGAACCGTGCAACTGTTTCTAGAATTGGACTCTGAGTAGAAGCCTGTGCAGGGCCCCATCGGGGGAGGGCAGGACACACCTCTGAGGGTGAGAGGGAAAGCCTGGCTGTCTGGGGTGGAGGCCTGGGCGCGAGGTCCCAGCAGACCTTCAGCCCTGCTCCCCGATATCCCCACCCACGGCAGGAGGGCCTGCAAGTGACCTGGCGTGGGCCCCCTGTGCGGAATCTGTGGGGAGAGTCTCCGATCCCGCCTTTTAGGCAGCCCTGTGGAGACATGGGGAGGTGTGTGACATCCTGGACAGCTGCCATAGGTATATGTGTGTCCCCTGTTTGTGTGGCCAGAGGGACCCCTGGGGGTGGAAAGGGCCAGCTCAGCCTACACAGATCAATCCCTTGCTCACAGAAGACCCCGAATGACACATCCTGTCCCCATAAGACTTGCCCTACAACCTGTTCAACCAGGGCCTGGCACCACAGGGGCACATGGATAAGTGTGGCCAGGAGATGGTCCATCGCAGCCACTGTCACCAGTGCCTACCTACCCCAACTCCCAAGCCTGAAGAGGCCCACTGAGGCACAGAGGAAGACCACTGTCAGAGCTTCTCGGAGCTTTAGTGCCCCTTCTCCCTGGGTGTCTGACTCACACAGGGCGAGGTGAGCCCAAGTTCACCGCCATGAGATTCCCCTGGGCTACCTGCTTCCTACTCTCCCACCTTTGAGGGGGTGGTGGGAAGGAGGCAGCCAGCTCGACTTGGTTTGGCTGAGTAAGGAGATTCAGACAAACCTCTTTATTCTTCCCTGCAGTGGAAAAAGGGAGCTGTAAATTCTAGATGCCACCCACCTTAGAAGCAGTACTCACCACTGCCCAGTTCTTGCCGCACACCCAACTTTCTTCTAGGGCCATGCCTAAATACCCCAGCCGCAAGGCTGGCTGAAAGCTCCTGGCCCTGGCCAATGACCAGACCCTGAGTCAGCTAAAGGGCACAGCTTCAGACTAGGGCCTTAACTGAGGTCAGGGTCTGTGTCCTCTTGGGGCTCCTGGGCCCCTCCCCATTCTGCTGTTCCTCCCACTCCATATATCTGCAGCAGGGTCAGCCAGAGAAGGAGGGGAGGGGCACAACCTTGCTGCCAGCAGGGCTGCTTTCCCTGCGGTCAGAGCCTGGAGTCCTGCAAACTGCTCCTTCCCCCAGGCCACGGTGGGGCCTCTGGCCTAAGCCTGACCAGGCTGCAACCCCAGTCCCAGCCCCAGCCCCAGCCCCAACCCCAGCTCCAGTCCCAGCCCCAGCTCCAGCCCCAACCCCAGCTCCAGTCCCAGCTCCAGTCCCAGCCCCAGCCCCAGCTCCAGCCCCAGCTCCAGCCCCAGCCCCAGGTATATGAGCATTTCTCCTTCTCCAGTTTCTTGTTGATGGAGAACAGATGTGCAGACATCTGGCTCCAAAACCCCCAACCTCACCTTTCCACTTCCCCCAACCCTCAGACAGAGTAGGAGGTGGGGGATGGGGCCAGGGCTGGAACAGCAGGGGACAACTGGGCTCTGGGGCTCTCCCTGGTGAGGTGTCCTTGGCAGCATGTGGGGACACAGCGGGCCCAGCTCCCTCACCAGGGTGCCCAGACTAGACAATGATAGAAATGGCCTGGGCAAAGGCAGCTAGGGCGGACTCCTGGGGCACACCGTACTGTGCTCAGGCAGCCTCCCTCCCTCCCCCAATGGCCCGGGCATTCCTGCTGGGAGGAACAGGACCTCCTCATCTTCACAGGGATTCTGAGGCCAGCCAGAGAAAACAGAGCGGCCTCTTTCCTCAGGGACTCCTCCCGGGGCTTTCTTCCTTGGCTCTCAGCCTCCCCCGGCCCCTGCCTGCCCAGAGAACCTGACGCTCACTAACCCACACCCCAGAGAGGCCACAGGGCACAGTAACTCCTTGAAGGCAGACCCGGCTTCCCTGAAGCGCTCACCCAGTGCCCTCCCGCCTGGCTGCAGGCCAGAGTCACCCATTTTAAGGATGGGGCCCCAGAATCTGTTTTAGACATACCACACAGGTGCTTTTTAGGTGACTTGTCTGGCCCAGGTCCCCACCTCAAGTACCTTAACACCTGGGCGAGGGCTGCTCTCATGTAAGCGATGAGGAGACTGGAGCCCAGAGAGTCTTGTGACTTGCCAAGGGCCACACAGCAAAGGGTGGCAGAGCTCGTCCTGGCAGCTGTTGCCTGGTTCTTCCCGTCCCTGCATCTCCCCCATCGGTAATCCCTGCTGCACCCCAGTCTGCTGGCCACAGAGCCGGGGCCTCCACTTACCCCTCAGGCTGCAGCTCCTGGCCGCCCTGGGGCTCGTCGATGTACCAGCTGCCGTAGGAGTAGTCCTCTGTGGTCCCAGCGGACTGGTTCCCCGCAGCTCCGGACATTCTCTGTTCTTCTCCTCTGACCTCCAGACAAGAGGGGAAAAGTCACTACAGATGTGAAAAGAGGCTTAGAAAGAAAAAAAAGAAAGAAAGAAAGAAAGAAAAAGAAACTCAAACAAAGAAACTTTTCTCTTTAATCCTAAAGGTTACTGTCTTGCCTTTAGCTCTTTGATAAAAGCCTGCCTGGGAGTGAGGGCCTGGGTGGCTGGCTCAGGAGGAGGGGAAGGGCTTCTCCTGTCCCTTCTTGTCCCCTCTTGCCCAGTCTTGCCTGGTGCTGCAGGAGGTAGCTATCCCCTTGAGAGTGGTGCTCCCTTGGGGTCCCTGGGCTCTCGTCTCTTTGTGTGACTGACCACCAGCAGGTCTTTGCTCAGAGGACCATTTTCAAAGTAGGTCTGTCCAATCCGAGCTGCCCACAGAGAAACCCCCCTTCCTTCCCCCTCCCCAAACCCACTGAGAGGACCCACAGACACAGACTCAAGGAAGGGCCAGGGAGGAAGGAGCTACAGAGATGAAAGGGTAGGCGGGCTGTGGGGAGGGCCCAGCATGTCTGCTGGACCCTCCCAGCTGGACTCCTGGTCCCTCCTGCTCTTCGGGGCCCAGCCCAACCCCCCTTTTGTTCAGGCTCTCTGGAGACCACCCCTTTGGGCCTGAGCAGTGGGAACCCACAAGGGTCCTGACAAAAACTCCTCCCAGGGGAGGAGGCCCCATCTCCACTGGCTCCCAGCCCTGGAGGGGTGTGGCCAGGAGGGACCCGCACCTGACTTCCAACACAAGTACCTGCCTTCTGGTGCCTGCCCCGAGTTCCCGCACCTTTGCTCACCACATCTGCTGTGCCCATGCTCACACAAACCGGGTCTGGCAACCTGGCACGTTAGCAATCCAAGGGGCTGGCAGGACGGAGGCAGGGAGAGGGCCTGTCCATTCCTTCTCCCCAGTTTCCGTGAGGCGGGAGGCAACATGTGTCTTACTGGTAAAGCTTTTTTGTTTTTCCAACTTGATTTCACAAGGAGATAACTCATCCCCACAAGGCAAAAATTAGCCCTTTAAACACGAACCAGACCCACAGACCCACGGGTAGGAAAGTAGGGCCTGCCTACTCCCTGCTCCTTCCAGGATGTGGGGTGAGGGTAAGGAAAACAGGGCCTGGATGGGGGCTAGGGGTACCTCTCCATTCTGCCCCCCTGAGAAGTGGCCCCCCACCCTGGCCTGCTCCCTTCCCCTTCCTAGTTCAAGCGGGGATTGGGGTGAGGGGCAAGATGCAGAGGAAGGCAGAGAGCAGGTCTCAGGCCCCTACCCCTCAGTGGGGGTCAGGACCTCTGAAGCTCTGAGGGTCCTTCCAGTACCCCACTGGGGCCTGGGGCCTGGCCCTACCCAGCTTAGGCATTTGTTCAACAAGCCTTTTTTTTAAAGGCATTCATCCATTTAGTCTTAACATAAATTCACTGAGCGCCTACTAATTGCCAGCACTGTTCTAGACCCTGGGATGTGAGCTTTACAGTTCGGGGGACACAGATGAGTAGGTAAGTGACCTCCAGTGTTGGAGGGTCCTAAGGGGAGGGCAGATTGCCCTGACATGTCCTGTGGGAAGCTGAATTTGGTCCAAGAAGGGAGTGGGGTTCCTGAAGAAAGTAACCTTGGAGTGAAGATTTGAGGACAGAGAAGTAAACCGAACAGAAGGTGGGGGGAGCTGTTAAAGGTAGGAGTAGGGTGAGGGGAAGCATATTCCCATTAGCGGAAACGGCACAAGTGAAGGCTCCGAGGGGACAGGGCCTGGACTCCTAAAGGCTGCCCCTCCAAACTCAGCCGGCATACCCATGAGGCCTTCCTGCGAGTGGGCCTGTGTGCCCTGTTGGCCTTGGTTCCTCCCCATCCTTCCTAAATGGCCCCTTTTCCAGGAAGATGGCTCTGCCCAGCCTCCCTAAACCTCAGAGATGTCAGCATCTGCTGACTCAGAGCCAAACCTGGACTTTATTTGATGCATTGCAGGAGTCCACACTGCCCATCGATCCCAGGGGTTTGGGGTGAATCCTGTGTCCCAGTCCCGCTGTGAGCTCCCGAGAGCACAGCTGTGCCGCTCCTCCTCCGCCGCCCTTGTTCCCCTGACGCACAGTGTTCAGGCCGCAGGGGCTGTGTGACTGCGCTGGGCAGACCCAAGCTCTTCCTGGTGACCATTCCTCCTCCACGGGCCTGCCCCTTCCGGCTGCAGCTGCTCCCCGGTTCCCCAGCTGAGCTTTCCAGAGCCTGACACCCCCTCTCTGCTCAGTTGGCAGTATTTTATTTTATTTTTGCCTTGAGAAATGGATGACCTTTAAACACCTGAAATAATTCCATTCATACGTGGTATTATATTCATCCCTATTATGAATTTTTCCCTTATTTCATTTTATTTATTTTTATTAAATTTACTGGAATGACACGTGTTAATAAGATCATACAGGTTTCCAGTGTACATTTCCATGATACATGCATGATCTGTGTATTGCACTGTGTGCCCACCACCCAAAGTCAAATCATCTTCTTCCATCACCATGGATTTGGCCACCTTTAGCCTTACTACCCCTCCCCCATTGGACTTTAAATCCTCCTCATGATACCTCCCCCAGTGAAGATCCAGTCTGTCACAGGGGGCTCACTTCCCCAGCAAGGCAGAGACGCTCGTGATGGGGCCCCTCTGTGGGTCCGAGTAGCTGCCTTCCCTGGAGGGAGCCTGGGCCTGCCCCCCAGCCTCGTTCTTAGTCCTTTCTTTCTTTTTCTTTCTTCCTTCCTTCCTTTCTTCCTTCCTTCCTTCCTTCCTTCCTTCCTTCCTTCCTTCCTTCCTTCTTTCCTTCCTCTTTCACTGAACAAATGTAGACTGTATGCCGAACGTGTGCCTCTCCAGGTTCTACATGCTGAGAGTACAACAGCAAGCAAGGCAGATCACGTCCTGCACCTCAGAGGACCTGCCGCGCAGTGGGGGTGTGGAGAGACAAAATGTGCCAGTGCCGAGGGAAAATAAGGCGGAATAAGAGAAGAGAGACAGACAGACAAACAGGAATTGACTCTTTTAGGCAGGACAGTCAGGAAAGGCTTTGCTAAGGAGATACTTGAGCAGAGGCCTGAAGGAAGGGGGGAAGGTATGCAGCTGGGCACTGAGGAAGGTCATTCATCAGCCTCAGGGGCCCCAGCCAAGCCAGGTACAGGCCCTTCCCCATAGCATTGCCCCCTAAACGAAACCCTGCTGTGCCCCAGATGGAGTCCCACTGGCACCACCACGATCCCTGGCTATGGCCCAGTGCCCAGGATAGCCCCTCCGTCTTCAGTGGGGCCATGCAGATGTCACCTTCAGAGGTGAGACGATGTGAGCTTTATCCACTCTCCAATTTCCTCACCTCAGATCCGGGCTGAGAACAGGAAGGAGTAGATCCAGGAGGTTAGAGCAGGGTTTCTATTTGTCAGTGAGAAATGCCCTACCTGGGTTTCAGGTCTGGGCTGACCGTGGGACACTGAATGGGTTCCCTTCACCATTCTGGGCTTCGGCCTGCTTTTGTCCCAAGAGGGGCGGATCATCTAGTCTAGCCACTCTTTGATTGTGGTCTCTCCTCTCCCCCAAGGCACCAGTTCTTTACCCACAATGACTTTACGACCCAAGAATGTGGAGCCAACACACTAGTCACTGGTTGTAGCAAGAGGTCAAAGAGAGCAGCTGTGACTTCGCAGGCACCCCTGCTTCCTGGCTTCCAGCTCCCGCATCCAGTCTGTTGGGAGCAGGGAGGCTGGCTGGTCAAAGATCCATGGATACTGGGTGGGGACATGGCTCAAGCTGGGAGGGTGAGCCAACTTCTTGAATCCAAGGTACCTTCTCAGCTTGGAGCTAGAATAGCTTGCAGCTCCCATCTGCAAAATGGGAGGGTTAGCTCTGAGGTGTTCAGGACTGCAAACTGGCAAGGAAAAGTAATGAGAAGAGAAAAACAGTAATGAGGTGCTCCTAAAGAATTTCTCTAAAGGCCTGGCAGCAGAGTCCAGGGCCTGCCCTCCGGAAATGACTTTACAGGGGGACTCACACCTAGACAAGCAAGAGACCAGCATCTGCCATCAGGAGAAGAGGAACCAGAGAGAAGAGGTACTTGGGAGACAGACTGCAGCAGCTCAGAGAAGAGGAATGGGTACGAGGAATGAAGAGATGACTTGGGCAGTCTTGAAGGCTTCCTGGAGGAAGGGGCCTGGAGCAGGCCCTAATATCAGATAAGATCAGCAATGGTAGCTGGAACAAGGTGCAAGTGTCTTAGGAGAGCTGAGAATGGGAGAGAGCAGGGCAGCAGTCAGTCTGCCCACTGTGGCCCGTTCAGATGAGGCTGCACTGTATCTAAGCATCAGCCCAGGCCAAGCAGAGCTCCCAGGTGGGCACAGATTGGGGTAGCTGAACCCTGCTCACTGTGAGAGGGGGCCCCAAAAAGCTTCCGGGCTCTGAGAAAACGAAGGCCATCTGCCATCTGGGTCTAGTAAAGAGCTTCCAGGCCCCTCAGGCTGGAGCTGGCTCATGAAGGCCTTAGGACAGGGTGTCCTTCCTCCCCATGCTTTTTTGTTCAAGTTGATTACATCTCAGGAATTTTCACATCCAGAAACAGAGACCCACATGTGCCTTCCTTGGCCTGTGGCTATCAGAATTCTCAAAGGGCAAAGTGCTAAACTTAGAAGGAGTGGGCCAGAATGAACGGGGGAGGACAGCAGCAGCCAGCAATCTCACAAACAACCCCCAAAGACCCCCAAGACTCCCAGAGCAGCTCAAAAGTCTCAGCAATATCCCTAGAATTTTACATCACAAGAACCCCAGAACCTCAGTATCACCCCCATGGATCCCCAGAACTTCAGGAACACACCAGAACATTTAAAACACGTCAAACCTCAGGCACATTCCAAGGACCCTCAAGGTCTGGCAAACCAAGCATGGGCTGGGGCCAGATGACCAAAACCATGATGAGCAGTTACAGAAGCCCAGAGACCCTCCCAGCCCAGCCCTTGGCTCCCTGAGTCCAACTGTGCTCCTCAAGCGTTCTACACCACCCAACCTTGGTAAAGCCCCAGAGCCTCAGCATCCCTCTATCCCCGGCAGCATGGCAGAGAGCTCCCAAGGGGCACTTTGGTCAGGAGTAGGGGACAGATAGCCCATGTGCCTGCTTGTAGAGCTTCGCCCACCACCCCCCACCCCCCACCCCATGAGCCCACAGATTAGGGGCCAAGGTGCGTTCAACCCCATGCAGGCCAGAGAGCTCAGAGTCTGCCCTCACCTACACAGTATGCTCACATGTTTGGAACTGCCCCAGGCACGCACAGCTGCCTAACCCTGGCCGGTGACCCAGCCTGATCCCATTCAGGGAAAGGAGGGCGGTTGGCTGCTAAACTCATAGGGGGAGAGTGTAACCAGCGGGCTCTCTACTTCTTACCTTCCTTGTCTAGAGGGAGCCTCAGAAGTGTCACGTGACATGCCCTTCCTAGAACCTTCCTGCGTCATCAGAGCGTGAGGGACTTAGATCAGACTGCTCTGGCAGGAATGTGGACACCGGTGAGGAGTGGGAGGAGGGGAGCAGCGTGTTCTTCCCCTCCCAGAGGACTAAGCCAGAACGGGCTCCATAGAGGAAGGAAGTGGGGATACAGATTTCAGCTCAGGACAAAAGTAGCTTTCCTACATCCACAGGGTGGTGAGCGCCACCATGGTGGGTGGGAGCGATTAAGAAGAGATTGTTAACATCAGGATGAGCCTGCCTTCGGAGGAGGACTGGCCCAAAGGCCATGACAATTGCCCCAGCTATAACAGCCCTGGACTCTCCCTTCGCAGCTCGCCTTCCCTCTGGGGCCGCCATCTCAGCCTGGGTTTGTCACATTGGCTGTGTGCTGCCCTCCTCCCCACGGAAAACGCCGGCTGCTGGGTGCGTCTCCTGAGTGCCCGCTCCTTGCCCCCTTAGGACAGGGCTCTCCAATCTCTTGGCCCCCAGCAGACCCTACTCAATATAACTCTTCTGACATTGTCCAGCCTTTTGAAGCTCACACTAGCTTCCCAGTGTCCCCCAGGTACAGCCATCTCCAGATCTTCAACCTCATCTTTCGGAATTGCTCAGTCCTGGCATTCTTACCCCTTCCCTGCCCTCCCATCTGTTCCAATCCTACCTGACCCACCTCTACCAGGGGCTCTCTGGACCTCTCCCTTCTGTATTTCCTCTCCTCATTGATCACCCTGGAGAGTCCTGTACCCCAGGCAGACAGTGTGCACCCCAACAACTGGAGCTTGTTCCTCTGAGCGCCAGCACCAGCTCTGGTCAGGGTCCCAGAGGACTGACTGGTTGTGCAGCCTCAGCACTTGGCCCTAGGCAGTGTCCCCAGCACCTGCTCTCAAAGCTGCTTTATCTCCTCCTCCCAGAAAGGTGCTTTAGCTCCCTCCTTCCCACCAGCTCTGCTCTGCCAGGGCCCCTCCTCCTCCCCCCTCATCCCCCCCCTGTAATTCCAGAGTCAGAGAAGCCCACCCCACCCCCACCTCTCCAACTCAGGCTCACAGCAGGGCTGGGGCCCCACATCACACAGGACAGTTTGTCTCCAGAGGAGCCTCTCTATCTCCCGAACCATTTGCCTGAAACTTGATCTCTCTGGCCATCAGAGTCACCTTGGTGGAGAAGCCAGCAAAGGGCTCTGATGGCTGAGTTCCCCAGCTGTGGTCCTGGATGGGCTCAGGAACCCCCTACCCACCCTCATTTGTCACCATCCATCACTGGGGACAGGAGTGGGGGGAAGGACATTGCCTGAGGAATTGCACCAAGCCAGAGGGGTACCACCAGCTAAGCTTTTGACCCAACCCTCCCTACCCCTGCTGCCCAGCTGGGCAGAAAGAGCCCTGAACAGGAGGAGAGGGCAATTTGTCTCACTTTCATGGGGCTTTGGGGCTCAAATTTTTGGTATGACCCATTCCAGGGGGAGCACCAAAAGGCCCACTCAGAGAGCTTTCTCAATTCCTCATAGCCCAGTCTTTCCCCAGAAGAGGGCTGAGGCTCTGGGGCAGCCATGCTCCCAGCTACCCTCCCCCAAGGAGAGAGCCCCCTGGTCGCCATCACTGAGCCCGCTCTTCCCCCCCTTCCTAGAGGGGTGTAAACAAGACCGAGGAAGGAAAAAAGCTCATAAGGTGCTGAAATGTGGTGCTGGGGCAGGTGGGGAGGGATGGGAAGGATAAAGGTGGGACCCTAAATCCCCAGGAGGAGGACCCCTGGGAAGGCATCTTCTTCCTCCTCGAAGGAGAAAGAGTGGGGCAGCCCAAGGAGCCCAAGCTTCAGGATGTGAGATTGGCCTCGGTAACGGTGAAGACTCCAGAGCAGCAGACACAGCAGCAGGGACGGTGCCAGGGCGGTGCCTGCTCAGCGGAAGACGAGGGAGAGGCCCAGCCCAAGCCAGGTCCCCGGCTGCAGGTGGGGGTGTGTGAGGGACAGCTACTCCATGTTTCTCTCACACATCCATGTTCCTCTCCCCGTCTCTTTCTCCCTCCCTTCAAAAATAAATAAAATGTTGTGAAATAAAATAAAATCTATGTAGTAAGCAAAGCAAAACGTAAGGCTGTGTTGAAGCCTGCTGTGAAGGCACCGCTGAAGCCTAGGACTGCACATCCCCCAGCCTCCCTCAAAGCTAGATGCAGCCCTGGGGCCAAGTGTGGCCAGTGAGATCAAGATGCAAATGTTTAGATTAACTTCCAAACACAAGTGTTTTCTTTACCCTTTTCCTCCTTCCAGTTAGTTGAAATTCAGTTGTGATGGCTAAATCTCAAGCAGCCATTTTGGGCAATGAGGTAGAGGTTGTGCATCAAATAGGATGGAGCAGTAAATTAGCTACAAAGACAAAGCCTGAGCCAAGATCAGATCTTAGGGCTACAGGAACCCTCAGAGACCCCTGCTCTAACCATACTCATCATCACATCCAGAGGAAACCAAGGCCCAGAGAAGCCACGTGATAGTCCAGGAACGGTAACTGAGTTAGGAGATGCTTTGCCAGAGGTCCCCACCACCGTCACCACCCCACCCTCAGGGCTCTTTCTCTTTCTCTAGAAACATCCTTTTCCAGAGCTTGACTGCTGCTCCATTCTGTGGCTGGGAGCTCAGTCCCTGGGGCTGAGCAAAGGCCCCAGAGTGAGTTAGCGGCAGGCCTGAGATAGGACGTTCAGCATTCTGTCTGCTGAGAAGAGAGCTTCTGCCCACTCCTAGGTTTGTCTGTCAGTATCTCCTGTTTGGCTTCTTTCTTTCTCTCTGTCCTTCTGTTTGCCTGTCTGTCCCAGTCCACCAGTCTCTCTTTCCATCCCATTCTTATCTCTCCCTCCCACCCTCTCTCTGACTCAGTCTGCCTGTTTCCCATCATTGATTCTAGAGAGAGGGAAAGGGAGGGAGAGAAACATCAATGTGAAAGAGAAACATGGATCAGTGGCTTCCCATCCTGATGTACACCCCAATCGGGGATCAAACCTGAAACCTAGGTACGAACTCTGACAGAACGGAATCTGCAACCTCCGATGCACAGAGTGGCAGGCACTCCGGCCAGCGGGGCCAGGGCTCTCCTACCTTTCTGCCTCTCCGAATCTGCCTGTCTCTGTTGATCTCTGAATCTCTCTTCTTTCTCTCCGTCTCTCTCTGTCTTTCCCTTTCTCTCGCTTTGTTTCCCTGTCTCTGAGCCTGGCTGTGAAGTTGGTCTCTCCTCCTAAAGCTTGTAGGCAGTGCCTTTCCTTGGACTGTGTTATGTGCTGACGTGGTGCTGCCCCTGCCAGCTCCAGCTCCCACCCTCCTTACCTGTTCTAAATGTCTCTGATGCTGTGGGATCGGTGTTGGTCTCAGGACCTCTGACTCTGCAGGGCCCCCAAGCAGGGGTCCGAGTCCTTGGAGCAAGTGGAGCAGTGGGGCGACTAGGCACATGGACGGCCAGAGGTCAGTGCTGCCAATGCTGGCAGAGAAACTAGCACCCTCTTCCTCCTGCCACCCCTGCCACCCCGGGAACTTTATCCCTTCCAAGGCAAAGCTGGCAGAGGACAGGGCGAGCCCAGGGATCATGGGTGTAGCCCAGCTCCTGCTCAGTGCAGCCCAGTGAGAGGGCTTCAGGGATGATCCACACTGTGCTATGCCAGAGATTTTAATTATTTATTTTTAGACAGAGGGGAAGGTTGGGAGAGAGGGAGAGAAACATGAATGTGTGGTTGCCTCTCATGTGCCTCCTACTGGGGACTTGGCCCCCAACCTAGGCATGTGCCCTGACTGGGAATCGAACCAGCAATCTCTTGATTCACAGGCTGGTGCTTAGTGCTCAGTCCACTGAGCTACACCAGTCAGGGCCAGTCAGGGCAAGAGACTAAGGTTTTAATTTTGCCTTTACCACCTACTAGTTGAGTGACCACAGGCGAAGCCCTTTCCTGCTCTGGGCCTGTTTTCCCACCCGTGCAATGGAGAGTCTGGCTGCTGTGCTCCACTTTGTTAGTCTGACTCTATCAGACTCTACCACTCCATGAGCCGCTGGCATTGTGGACTTGGATGGAGTGAGGTGTGGGCCTGAGACAATTTCACTGTGGGGGTGTACGGCTGCCTTAGAGGGCTGGGTACTGAAGTCCGAGTGTGGAGCAGTGATGGTCACATGATCACACCAGCCTGGGATCTGGAAGCCTAAGGTCAGACCCATCCCTTCACCCACCTACCTGATCTGTCTGTGCCTCTGTTTCTTCCACCCTGCCCACCACCACCAGCCCTTGGGAGGGTCTGGTGAACTCACAGGCACCCTACCAGAAGAATTCAGCTCTGAACAGAGGCTAGGAGTGGGGTGGGGTGGGGTGGGGTGGGGGCAGTTGAAGGTGGGTCCTTGGGATGGGGATCTGAGGGCCCACAGGAGCCATGGAGCAGGGAAGCTGAAAGGAGCTACTGTAAGAAGGAGGAAGGGCGCCCTCTAAGCTGAGTCCAGGCCCAGGCTGTTTTAGACAAAGCCAGCAGCCTCTGAGTAGCCATTTTTCTGAGGAAGAAAGACTGAAGGGCCCCTTAAGGCCTTTCACACTGGAGCTGCGGAAGGAAGACAGCTTAGAAATCAGCGCTGTTGCCTCCTCTGCTCACCCCACCCCCCACCCCATCTTGACTACTTCTGAGAAGCCAGGCTTCTGCCTGGAGTTCAGACCTTTTGAAATCCACAGGAGGCTAAATCAGGGAGGCTGCTGGGTATGTAAGGAATCCTTGGAAGGGAGTAGGGATCTGGTCCTGCTCTGCTGTCCTCACTGAAGGTTTTCCATCTGTAAAATGGGAGTGCTACCCATCCCTGACCTGCTAAAATTCACTGAGGTTTCCAGACTTTCTGTGTGGGACTGGCCAGGCCAGAAGAAGCCTGAGCAGTAGGAACTACTGACTCTGGCCTGCTTACACCCCACCCCTTCCCCATGCTGCTACCCTCTCTCCTGGACACCAGGATGCATCCCTGAGTCCAAATATGGTTCGAAAGTCCAAAAGGGTCTTCATTTCTCGCAAATAGAATCCAAATGAAACAGCTGAAAGAACCATTTCTTATACTTTTCTGCAAAAGGAGAAGCTGGGTCAAGTTTGTCCATTAATACACTTATCCTCCCATTCATTTGTTCCTTTGCTCAATCATTCATTGTATAATGTTTTAATGGCCCCCAGGTACCTCCTCCATGCCCTATCCTGTCCTGGGCACACAGACATGACCCCTGAAGGATGTTCAGTTAAGTGTGGGCAAGCAGTCATTTGAAAGGGAAGAAGAAGGTGCAGAGGGTGATGGAGAAGAGTCACTAGCCAGGTTCCAGAGAAGCAGGCTTCTAGCCATCTGGAGAATGTGTAGGGTGGCATCAGGTGGGGCTGAGGTTTGGGCAGAGGTCATAGCGCTCACAGAAGCAGGAGGCAGGGTCGGGGGACTGGGCAAACCTGGCTTGGGGCAAGAGTGAGCCGTCCCGGGGCCTGGTGCTGAGTGAAAAAGCCAGGCACAGAGAAACAAATACTGGGCGGTTTGCTTGCAGGAGACGTCTAGAGCGGTCACACTGATAGGCAGAGACAACGGAACACTGGCTGCCAGGGGCTGGGGGGGGCGGGGCAGTGGGGATTGCTGAGTAGCGGGTGTCAAGTTCCAGTGTAAAGATGTGAAGAGTTGTGGAGCTTGGTTGCACAACAATGTAGATGTACTCAACACTCCTGAACTGCACACTCAAATATGGTTAAGATGGTAAATTTTACGTTATGTGTACTTTACCACAATTTTAAAAAAGATTTTATTTTTTAGAGAGGAGAAGGCAGGGAAGAAGAGAAGAGAAGCATCAATGTGTGGTTGCCTCTCATGCACCTGCGGTGGGGACCCGGCCTGCAACCCAGGCATGTGCCCTGACTGGGAATTGAACTGGCGACCCTCTGGTTCACAGGTCTGCACCCAATCCACTGAGCCACACCAGCCAGGGCTATTTTACCACAATTTAAAACAAAACAAAACAGAAACCCACTGCTTAAAAAAAAAAAAAAAAAAAAAAAACAGCCTGCCCCAGAGGCTCAGTGAGGGGAGGAGGTCAAGAATGGGAGGGGTGGGGATCAGAAGTCGTGGGCCCTCAAACCAAGCTAAGGCCAGCCCAATCACCACACATCCTTTGTGGAAGGTTAGAGGGAAGAAAAGAAGGAAAGAAAGGAGAAGAGGGGAGTGCTGAGGTAAGAACGGTGTGTGCATGGGGCCTGCTTGCAGGGGTATGGGGCTAGGTGCAGTGCACAGAGGTCAGACCTCCAGCAGAAGGGACAGGCTCCCACCTTCTAACATCTCTGAGGGTCACTTGAAGCATGCAAGGGAAAAAAGCTGCTTGTGCAGAATCATTGTATCTCTAAGACCTAGCCGTCACTGTGGCCTTCGGCTCCAGGGTGGTTGCCAGGCCCAGCTGTTGAGGTCAAGGTTTCCAAGTAGCCTCTGCTACCCACTCCCTCCCCCAATGGCCAGACTGTGGCCTTTCTTAATATGACTTAGAGAGTTTCAGACCATCAAAGCATCTACCTGACTCCCACCCATAGTACAGATGGGGTCACTGACACCCAAAGAGGGGAGGGGATCGGCCCAAGTTCACCCATAAGTCAGGTGACTAGAACTAAGGTCTTCTAAACCCTCTTTGCCTTGCCTTCTTCTTAGGGGACCTTAAACTGAATTTTATTATTGCAGAAGAAGCCTACCACATGTGCTGGGCTCTTCACTGGGCTGGTTAACGCCACACTTAGACCGGTTATCTTTTACTTTATGAAAAGGATGCATTCCAGTTACGGTGACTTCAAATGAATCTTTTGAATGAAATCTATGCTGTCCATTATTGTGCTCTTTAGAACTGTACTTCTATAATTTTAGGGTACACAGTCTCTAATAGAATAAATTTAAATCTTTGAGCCAGACTCAGGACATGTTTAATAGGGGTAAGTGTAGATAGCATCTCTAAGTTCAGATCCTAGCTCTGCTTCTGAAGTCCTGTCAGCCTCAAATTCTTCGTCTGTAAAATGGGGATAATTGTATCTACCTTACAGAGTCACGTAGAGCACCTGGTACCCGAGAGCTGCTCAATGAAGAGTATTGTGAACGCTATGATGATGTATTCATTAATGATGAGAATGACAGTGATGGAGGTGATGATGGTAATGCTGGTGGTGATGGTGATGACGATGGTAATGACAATGGTGATGATAGTGATGATGGTGGTGGTAGCGGTGGTAATGATGGTGGTGGTGATGGTATGATGGTGATGGTAGAGATGGTTCTTACTGAGGAGGGTCCAGAATCTCCCCTCTCCCATTGGGTATGTCAGGATCAAGGAGGATCGGTTCCAACTCGACAACTCGTTGCTAGGAGAAGCACTGGGCATTCTGTCAAGTGAAGCTGTGCTCCATATTGTGAGTTTTGATTAGGAAAGTAAACTGGTTCCAGAGGCAGGTGCTAAGGGCATGCTCCCAGGACAGACACTGTCCCTCTCCCCTTGAGGTACATCTCTCCCTGTGAGTCTGGGAGTAAACAAGCAAGTGGAGACAGGCTCTCTCGGAAACAGGAAGTCCTGCTTACCCCACACCTAAGTGTTCCCCTCACCAGTACCTGACCTTGTCCCTGACCCTGCTCTATTTTTTCCCACAGAACTTAGTATCTCTAGTAGACATTATTATTTACTTATTTTCTATGTTTATTTTTATCTGTCTCCACTAGAAGATAAGCTTTAGGAGGACAAGAATCTCTGTTTGGTTCACTGCCATATTCCAAATGCCTAAAATAGTGCCTGACATACAGTATATGCTCAATAATTATTTGTTGAACGAACAAATGTTGAAAGGAAGGGATCGATGCTGTCTTTGTTCTCCAGGTCAGGCCCAGCTTCCCAGCTTGTTACCTGGTTTCTCCTCAAACAGAAACAGAGAGGGGTGGGTGTGGCCAGGGTGCAGGCCCTTAGACTGGCTCCAGCTGGAACTACGGGCAGGAGGAGGCATTCCACAGCCCAGGGGTCAGCCTCTGTCATGGCTGTGGGCTTCAGGGGGTCTGAACCTCCAGTTGCTGCATCCCTGCTGAGCCAGAGGCTGAAGGCAGAGAAGCCCGTGGTCCTGGAGTTTGAGGTGCTAAGTGTGGGGTTTGGTGAGGAAGGCAAATACGCCCTCAGCTGTCAGCTGAGAACCCTTGCAGGCCACCCTGGGGCTGGGGTTCAGCTGCAGATGAATGATGGGGACACCTTTCCTGCTTGTCCCCAATGTCATTGAGCAGCAACATCCTGACCAGAGCATCACCCTCACCAGGAGTAAGTTTGTCTTTACTTTGCCCAAAGGTACAAAGCAAGGGTTGGGGTTAGGGGGAGAAGGACCTTGTAACTCTAGCCCCAGCCCCTGTGAAGGACCCCAGGGAGCCTCAGGGGAACTGAGAGAGGCGGGGTCAGAGCTCTAGATGGGACCCTAAAGCTCTGATTGTGTGACCTGTGGCCCTCCTTCTATGTGGCCTGGGGATGCTCACTATGGCCACTCAGGGTCAGGTGAGGAAAATATGAAAGGAATGCTAAGAAATGGCTTTGTGAATTTAAAGAAGCATTAAATGGGTGGTGCACAGCAGGTCTGAGGGACAGTCCTGGCAGTGGATGGTGCACGGAGTAACATTAGAGCCAGCACCCTGAGTGCCCAGCCCTGAGCAACACTGGACTATACGTATGGGGGGTGGACAGAGAGGTGGAGACCAGGCCCTGCCTTCAGAAAGTTTCCAGATTCTGTAGAAAGGTGGGAATTTTAACCAGAAAATAGTTTAGTAATCTGGAAGAAGCAGAAGATCCATGCCTGGACTTCGAGTCCATCCAGGCAGGCTTCCTGGAGGAGGGGATATGAGGGAATGAGAAGACCAGGTCCTGTGGCCTGTAGGTGGCCGGAAATCAGAGGCAGATTGAACTCTTCCTTCTGGGTGGTGGTAGGACCCATAACCATCTCACAGGCTAGGGGCCCTCAACTCCCTAGCCCACCCTGGGCTTGGACTGGCCATCAGCAAAGGTAGGAGTCTTGGGTGGGGCCTGAGAGGGTGCCACCCACTGGGAAACCTTAGCTAAGCCTGGCTTTAATTCGGTGCCCAGTTCCCAGGTTTCCTGAGGCCTTCTCACCTGTGCGGGAGGCAAGGAGACCCCAGAGGCTCTTTGAGCTTCATGTTCCCTGCCCAGGTTTCTGCAAGAATCAGGGCAGCATTATGTGCAGTTGCTGGTGGAGGTGCTGAGGCTGGGAGAGGCCTCAGGCCCGACGGGTCAGGGAGGCCATCTTCTCCATCTGCGAGATCCCAGATCCCAGGCCATCCCTCTATGAACCTCTCCACAGGAGCAAGAGAAAACGCACCACTACTGCAGAGCCTGGCTCTGCTCTGGGCCGGCGAGGACCCCATGGCTGGGCCTGCCACTGCGGGGCCCTGGCCTAAAGTGCGGCCTTCTGCATGCACTGGCCCCTCAGCTCCAGAGGCAGTGCCCTCTGGGGGCCAGCCAGCCAGAACAGATGTCACCTAGCCCTGAGCCCCAGCTGCCCAGGTGGCAGGTGGCAGTTTACTGGGTGTCAGCTCAGATTCTGGCCTCCCTGACTCCCCAGTCAGAAGACCCAGTGTCTCTGGTATGCCTGACTGTCCCCTCCCTCACCAAGCAGAGCAGCAGAACTTCCCAAGGTGGCCTCATTCAGTTCTGGAGAACAAGCTTTCTGAGGATGGAGACAGAGAGTCCCAATTCAAAGGGGGAGACAGAAAATAGTGCAATGCCCGTACAGAACAGGGACACAGCTGGCTGGTGTTTCTTTTGTCAAGTGGGTGAGTGTCTCTTGAGACCCTTCAGTCCCCTATTCAAATCTCATACATTCTCCCCAGGTTTTGAGGGAGGCCCAGAGTGACCTGGAGACAGAAGCCTGTATATGCCCAACCTCAAGCCCATCCAGCTCCCACCATGACCATAAGGGACTCACTCTGAACCAGGGCCCTGGCAGCCTCGGGCCTAGGTGAGGGGGTCTTGTTCCTGTCCAAGCTGCGGGAAGGTTCCCTAATATGGCTGTGGTCTTCAACCAGGCATGTGTCTGATGGGCCTCACAACCAGTGTAGATGGGAACTAGCAGAGCAAGTGACAGCCCGTTTGAGGTGGAGAAACAGGGCCATCCCCAAGGATGCTTGATCCCATTTAAAGCCAATAGTATATGCTGGAGACCTCAGTGCACAACAGCACATGGAATCCAAAGCTAGGTAAGTCTCTGGGCTGAGGTGCTACCTGGCTTGAAGACATTAGATTACAGAAATTAAAGCTGCCTCAGACACAATGGGGGCGCTGTCCTGGAACGCATATGCTGAGGTCTAGTAGGAGAATGTGTGTCTGATTTTGGAGCCTAAAGGGCTTCTCAGAAGCGATGTTATTTGAGATGAATCTCCCATTCATTCATTCATTCATTTACTGGCTTAGCCATTCATTCATCCACCAAATATTTGTTAAGTGCAGACTCTCTCAGACCCCACTTTGGGATGGCAGTTCCAGGCTTTAAAGAAAGTGTTCTGAAGAAGAGACCAGAAGAAGCTGGCTGAGGAGAAAGGAAGGTTTGGCTGGCAGCAGGACAAAGAACTGAGGTTGAACCAAAAGTTTACAGTCTAGGGCGGCTGGGTCTCCTGTAGCACCTGTCTCCCAGCAGTGCACTGATCTGCGGCTGAAGTGAAGCCTGAGGCTGGGGAGCTGAGTCGGGTTGGGAGAGGGAGGTGGGTGGGTAGGAGACAGTGGAAGGAATCAGGGTACAGTATCAACAGAGTGAGGTGAATATTCAGTTCAGGAGGCAGTGGGGGACCACTGGAGCAGTTTGTGCAGAAGAAAGGCAGGATCTGAGCTGTGCTTTAGAAGGGATGGTCGGGTAGCTTGTGCCAGAAGAACAGCAAGGACAGCCAGGGACCCAGGGCTCAGCTTGCCTGGCTCTCATACTTCCTACACGGCATTTTGTTTCCTGAGGCTGCAAGCTCCTGGCCTCAGGGCCGGGCCCTGGCCCTGGCCCTCTGTCCAAGAGTTTGTCATGGGACTAGATACACAAAAGGCTCAGAGCTCAGGGAGAAGCAGACGTCTGCTCTCGAGGTGCCAGCCTGCCCTGGCCACCCCAGCCAGAGGCCACGTGGAGAGTGCTTTGCAGGCTGCCTTTGTGAATGCATGTGAGGGAGGGGTGGAACTGCTTGGGAAAGGGGCCGAGAGGTGGCTGAGCCATCCTAGGCAGCTCTAATTTCTGTTATTTAATGCCATCATCTCTCTGGCATTCTCAGTCTTTAAGTGTCAGATGTCTGCTTCCAGCGAGAAAAGAAAATGGCTTTAGGGGAGGGGAAAATCGCTTCCCTCCTGGGGGATGGTGGTGTCAGCAATCACAACCCTAACAACAGGGCCAGTAGCTGGTGGGGGCCTGACACGGGAGGGGCCCTTCAGAGAAGAGCTAAGCTGCTGCTTTCAGCTCAGTGGACTCATCCGGCTGTTCTGCCAAGGAGGCCAGCACCTTTCTGGGGTTTTAACTTGGAGATTCAAAGACACAGCTGAAAGAGCAGCAGAAAGACCAAGACAGGGTTCTCAGTGAGAGGGGGGCCACAGGTTGTCCTTCTGGCCTGTGGCCAACTCTCTGGGAAAGTGGATGTGGCCTCGAACCACAGGGACCTTTGAAACCACTCTCCCTCTCGTCTTTGTAGATGGGAACATGAAGCCCAGGAGGGAAGGACTTAACCCAGGCCTCTTCAGTTCCCAGCTAAAGAGAAGGAGAAGGGAACTGACAGGGGTGAGACTGGGTTGAGAAGCACAGGCAGTGAGCAGAAAGGATGGAGAGGAGAGGAGCCAAGTTCAACCATCTTTAATTCAAGGCCAGGAATAGACTTATAGGTTCCAGATGCAAACGCATAGGCTCAAGAACACCTCTTCCAGGAAGCTTTCTCTGCACTGATTTTCTTTTCCCCTCCCAAACTATGCTGTCCTGTCTGTCAGCTATTCCACTATCGAATCTGGTTGAGAATTTTATTTTAAGCTCACAAGCTGTGCTTCAACTTGTGTCAAGTTTTAAAACCAGAACTCCCAGTGGTCATGAGATGAGAGATAGGGTGAGGGTGGAGCACGGGGCAGAGGGCAGGGGGATTAGGAATGCAATGATCCGGAATGAGTCGGGAGCAGGAGACAGAATTCAGGGACTGTGAGTTTCAGGGACTGACTTTGAATCTGAATCATTTTGCTTCTTAGCCATGGCCCACAGCTCACATAGCTCTAAACAGCCATGCCAGTGCTGTTCACAGCCTTCCCTAAATCCTGGAGACTCCACTGGGGCAATCAATTCTCCTGAGCTAACTTATATGGACAATGAACACCTGCCCATCTCTAGTTCCCAAGTTTCCCTCTGTGTGCTCTCGCTCGTGTGTGTGTGTGTGTGTGCGTGTGCGTGCATGTATTGGGTAGAAGAAGGTGGTAAAGGCTATATCCCCCATGACTATTTCCGGCAGCACACTCCAGACGCCAGTGTAAGGTCACACTCTCAGCCCCAGACCCACAAATGAGGGTCCTGGGTCATGTAGCAGGAGCTGCAGAGGGAAGCTTACCGTGCACAGGAGGGAACCCGCTCCAGTTCCTCTGACAGCCACACTGGGTGCTTAGCGGCTTCCTTTTGGGCAGAGCTCTACCGGATCAGTCCTGTTCCATGATGCTGCTTCCTTTTACCGCTTAGCAGGGTTGAGACTTACCTGGCTACCTGCCACCCCCCCCCCCACATCCTCCCAGACCCTCCTTCCAGGGGTGAGAGGGAGTTTATCTGACCACAATGTGGGTGGCCAGCCCAGTGCTGGGCAAAGAGACTCCCTGAGTCTGAGGGAAGCAGCAAGGTCCTGGCAAAGCCTGCCTGCCTGGCCAGCTAGGGAGACTCCCACTCAACTCTTTTAAGACCAAATGAGGCTGCCTGGGAAATTAGGGTACAGGGGGAAGCCACAGCAGCCTTGGGCCTGGAACAGCAAGGCCTCAGGGGCCACATTCCTCCTGGCACCTCACTTACCTCTCTTAGATATCCTGAAGGTTTAAGGGCAACCTCCCACAAGCAGAGCTATTTCAGAGGGAATCTTGGGCTGGAAATTCCAGTGATGAAACTTCTGGAAACATGAACTTAAAAATTCCTTGCTTGTAGCTCTGGGAGCCAGCCTGGAGGCTCCTTCACCTTAGCCCCGAGCTCCCTCCCACACAGAAGAGGAGCAGAGAGGGAGGAAGAGGGGGGTGTGGTGGGCTCCTCCCCATTCCTCCGGCATTTACCTCTTCCAAACAATCGCACTTTTGTTTCACCGGACGAATCTGTTCCCAGGAGTCTTTTAAATGACGCTTTCAAGGGTCTTTTATATTCTTTCCATTTAGAATACTTTTTTTTTTAGCCCTGGAGGGTGAAAAAGGGAAGAAAAAGCTTATAAAGCAATCACCGAACGCTGAGCACTAGGCTGTAAGCCTGTGGGATTCTGATTGTCGCTTTGGCACCAACAGGCTGGGGGCTTTCATTACGGAGAAGTGGAAGGAAACGTAGCAGTCAGTGGCTTGCTTAGCGCCCCTCTACCCTGTCCCTAAACCTCTTTCTCTGAGTCTTTCTCCCTTTGTTCCCTCCCTCCCTCTCCTGCAACCTCTCCCGACCCTCCTCTGAGGACTCGGTCCCTAGTCTGGCTGGAGCTTCAGGTTTGCAACCGCCCAGCCCCAGGCATCCTTCCGCCTTGGGGCTGAGCCACTCCAGGTCTTCCCGCCCCTCCCTCTTTGCTCTGCTTTTAAATTCATTATGCCTTTTATTGTTTCCTATTGCAGACACGATTTCTATTGCCCTGGAGGCTGGACTGGTGCAATCAGAGAAAGGCACACCACGTGGATTTCGTTAACTTTACTGCCCGATTGGCCTGGGGTGGGGTGGGGAGCTGGGCACCTCTTAGCTTAGGCCCCTTCACCTCCTGCTCTTGTGTCGCCGCCCCTCTGCAGCTCCCTCCCTGTCTTGGTGGAGGGGAGTGCCCCTGGCCCATTTCACTGGTTGGGTAAAAGAGGTGGTGGAAGGCGGTGCTTGAATTGCTACCAACAAGTGGTGAGAGGTGGGAAAGGTGAGAACAGGTTAGACCTGGACTGCTAGCCCCCTCCCAGGCCCCCAGCCCCAGGCCCTCTGCTTTGAGACCTCAGTGTCAACCCTCCTCCTCCTTTCCTGTGTTCCATCAAATGCAAAGGATGTGAATAGGTCAGCTCCTCCTTGCCAATGAGGCAGTTTTATGGGCTTTAGAAAAAACACTCCAATTGTTCCCTCAATTACTGAGCGGATTGAATATATTAATCTCTGTCTTAACTGACTGAAAACGTTGGCTGCCGCCCCTCCCCCAGCCACCAGCGCCCCTCCACCAGCACGTGCCAGGGGGTGACTCCCAACCCCTCCCCCTCCCTCCAGCCCAGAGCAGGTCAGCCGGGTCCAGGCAGCGCGCTTTTGCTGTGCCTAACACAACACACACAACACACACACACGCGCGCGCACACACACTCATGGCGGGTGGACAGCTGCTTTACATTTCTCTATCAATTTTCATTGATTTTCTCCTTTGCTGCTATTTGGAAGAGCCTCTTCCTCAAGTGAACTCCATCATGGGGGGCAAGGGGGGCAGGAAAGGGACTGCAGGTGGCTCCCCCTTTTGCTTCTGTGACAACTGCCTCCAGCTTAAACACACTCTGCCCCAGGCAGCTGAGCCCTGTTAAAAGCTACCTGAGGCTTCCCTTTGAAGCTCTATTTTCTTTTATTTCAGGGGAACAAAGGCCCTGTCTCGGTGCTCCAGAGAAGCTGTCACCAGCGCAGGGAAGGGCGTAGCCCTGTCAGCATAGCAGAGAGCCGAGGATGGCAGGAGAGGCAAGGCTGGCCGGTGCTGGCCCCCAGGAGGGCAGGTGGGGGACGTGGCCGGCCCCTTCAGGAAGAGAAAGGCCACCATCCCTAAAGTACCGCAATTACCCTGCAGGCCTCCTGCTGTCCCCTCTTCCTCCTCAATGGCACTGAAAGGTTTTCTGCCCTCAGGGGCCTCTGAAGGAGACATCAGAGGTTCCTGGGTCTAGCGGATAAGACCTGAAAATGCATTAATTGTTTGGGGGAGGAGTCCCATATTTTTTATGCCTGTCCAAGACTGTCCTTTCACCCCTACTCTGCCTGATTCCCAAGTCATCTGCATGCGCCTTTGGAGTCCTTTCAGGGTCAGTGTAGGTGCCTAGAGTTCAGCAGGTAGGGAGGATACTTGAGCTTTGGGGTTCAGCCAAAGGGGAGCTTTGGGGTTCAACCAGCTTACATCAAGAGACAGCTGCACTGGGGTCTGGTGAGTCTGGGTATACCATTTTCTGGCACTTATTTGGTAGCTGTGTGACCTTGTGCGGGTTAGGTAACCTCCTTCAGCCTCCATTTCCCCATCTGTACCACAGAGCTATCTCTGTCCTCTATTGCCAGGAGGATGAAATGAGCCAGCTTAGGACAGCCCTGCCCTGCAGGAAGTGTTTGATAATGCTTGCCGTTCTAGTAAGGAGTTGGGGTGTCTACATTGGGCAAAGCAGGTGAGTCTGGGCCTCAGTCTCTGCATCTAGAAGACAGTGTTGTTCCTTCTTGCTCGGTGGGCCTCCCAGGGGAGGTCTATTGAGAACTTGTGAGCCCCACTGTCTCTGGGGCTTAGGGAAAGGTTGCAGGTGGAGAAGCCTGGCCCAGTCTGGATGCTGGTGTGGGAAAAGGCCCTGTTAGTAGATTTTTGTGACAGCGTCCCAGATGGTCCTGCCACCCCTCCCCAGCTGCCTTCCCCACCCCATTCACACTTCCTGGAGGCCCTGTGTGTGTGAATGTGTGAAGTCTGGGTGGTGAGGGAGATGGGAAGAAAGAGGGTGCCCTATCTGCAGTCCTTTCCACCAGCCCAGGCCTGGCATCAGTGAGCACCCAATGGGCTCCAGGAGAGGGGACTATGGTGGCCTTCTCATGTCCACAAATTACCTTACAGGTGAAAGAAGGAGGAAGAAGGGGCAGGAGGGTCCAGCTTTCACGGCCCTTTAGGTCATCTCTCTCTTTTTCTTCCTCACACCTCTAGAAGGTGGTTGTGCCCCAACAGACACTCCAGAACATAGCCACAACACACAGGGACACACATGTGGGTATACACATAACTACTATTACTGGAGAAACTCTGGTTCTTCTTGCTGATGCAGTGAAGAATTACAGATCAGTAAGCCCTTTTAGCATGCACACAAAATTTATAAATGCTAAGTTCTAATGGGAGAGCAAACACAAGGGTGGCAAGAGCAGGGGTAACAAAAGCAGGGTGGCCAGAAGCCAGGTGGCCAGAAGCCAGGTGGCCAGGGGCCCTCTGGCCAGAGGCTGAGTGACAATGTCCTCCCCCTCCCCCATCCCTCCCTTCCTCCCCCATACCCCCTCTTGTGGCAAAAAGAGCCAAGAGAAGAGAGTCCTTTGTTCTGAGGACTTACATAGTTCGAGGGGTGGGGGTGAAGAAGTTACATGTTGATTGACAGGTAAAAGTGGTGCCAGCTATCCCAGGGTGATGTAACTACATGGGTATGTGTGGGAGTCTGTTAGCCGGAATCCTTATCTTACTCTAGACTCCATTTGTTCATTTTTCATACATGACGGGAAGCAGGCAGTTAACCAAAGTTGTTTTAGGGGCTTTTCTTTGGGCACTATAGACCCTCCCCTTTTTCCGCTTTGCAGACCTTGGAATGAACACACAGTCTCAAGGTTTTCCTTTCCCCAGCCAGTGGAGACAACACACACAGACGTTCAAGGGCTTCCCCCTGCAGGATCTTGCTGCTTGGAATGCCTGGCAGCCTTGCCCAGCCAGGCTCAGGATGACTGGGTCAATGAGTTGGATATGTCTTCCTTTGCTTTTAACCTCCTGTATTAAGTTCTTTGTTAGATTACAATGGTGAAGACCCTGCCTTTATTTCCCCTCTGGCCACTCGTTCCTAGCTGCTACCTAAGGGCTAAAAGATGTTGCCTGGCAACCAGGACTCTAGCCGCTGGCCAGCAAAAGCAGCATAGAGTCAGAGCTCTTCCTATGATGCCTCCTGCAACACCACCACATCCTGGACATGCAGAGACACCCCACCACCCCATCACAAAAATATATTCACACTGACTCACTGATGGACATATAGGGGGTGCACACCCACCCACACACAGGTCCACACCTCTTCAGGACCCCCCTGGCCTATTGGCCTTCTGGCTTCATCCCTTACAAATCCCCCCAAATGCAGCCTCTACCAGAAGAGAAAAAGGCTCCAGTGACATGGCATGTGTGATGTATGAGGTGAAATTAAAACCCCCTGCTAAACCAATTCTTTAATCACTGATCTTTAATAAAACTCTGAGAGCAGATAGAGGCAGGCAGCAGGAAGGGAGCCTGACAGCACCCATCAGCCCAGCCTGGCCCTGATGAGGGACTGACCTGTCAGGAGTCGGCTGACACACCCACACCTGGGCCTGGACCGGTTTTGCAGAGTACCTGGGCTCAGGAGCAGCTGATAAGTGGGGGATACCCCTCCTTTATCTAGATCAGATAGCCTGCCAAGGGGTCCCACAGATGGTCGTCATCCATCCATCCATCCACGCCCTTCCTAAACCAGGTAGCTATATCCTCCAGGCCTTGGGGAGGAGCTGCCAGGCTGGGTGGGGAGAGGAAGTAGGAGAACTTGGAAGACAATAACTTTCCAAGCTGATTGTGAGGGCTGGGGAGATAAGATGAGCATGAGTGGTCATCAAGGACTCCATTGGCTGTAGAAAAACCAGTTCAAAAGACCTTGGTTTAGGACCTCATTTCACAGTTGTGTTAGAGCTGTGTGACTTGGAGCAAATCACTTGCCTCCCTGGACCTCAGGTTCCTCATCTGTGCAATGGGCAGGGCAGCGTCTCCTGACAGGGAAGTTGAGAGGCTCAGCTAGGCAAGAGGCTTGGAAGTTGCTCAGTTCATTCAAACCCATCAGGGTGACATCTGATCCCTGCCTCAAGGAACAGGTAGGGTTCCGGCAGAGGCTGAAGAAAGAGGTGCTCAGGTGGAAAGGACTGTGTGACGATGGCATGGAAGCAAGAATGGGAGGTGTTTGAGGGAACAGAAGGCAGGGAGAAAGGATGATGTGTGCAGAGCGTGTCTGTGGGGTGAAGAGCTGCAGGAGATGCCAAGGGAATGGAGGGTAGGTGCCGGCTCCCAGCTCTGAGCCCTCTGCCATCCCGCATTTGCCCAGACTGCTCTGAACCAGGCTGGTGAAGGTGCCCATTTTCTGAAGCAGGAAGTAAGCCCCTGGTAGAGGTAAACAGCTTCCCCTTGAGTCAATAGCAAAGCCAGGCTGGAATGGAGGTCTCTGCTATATAGGTTGTTTTTTTCTGATAAGATATCAATACAGAGGTGAGGATGACTTTCAGCAGTCTTTCCCAGGGAGACTCATATTTTAATGGGCTTTCTAGGCAATGTGACAGGATCATGGGGAAGCAGTTTGGGGACACAGTTTGGGGACTGCCTAGCAGCCTCATATCACACCAAGTCCAGCTAAGACAGATCACTCAGCATTAAGCTGACCCTAACAAATAGTGTTCATTGTCCTGACTGGTTTAGGGATGGGGTTGGAGCTGTCAGTGACTCAGTCAGTGCCCAGGCAAACACTCTGGCCCACTGGAGTAGGCTGATGACAATGAGAAAGAAAATGTTGCATAAGTAGCCCTAGAATTAAGCCCTTGACCAGCCTGAGGAGTAAGAGTGAGTTACAGCCAAGAAGGTGCAGGGAACAGATATGGGCTTCAGCTTGAATTCAGATCCCTGCTCTGCCTCATACCAGGTGCTCCTGGGCAAGTCACTTCACTGCTCTGACCCTCTGTTCTCTCAATAAAATGGGGATAACGATGCCTATTTTGCAGTGTCATTGTGAGGGATGAATAATATGCTAGCCTGACTGTAGTCCAGGAGTTCTTCCTGGAGAAGAGGGGATTCCAAAGACTCCCCGAATACAGCCACACTGGAAAGCACCCGGATTCAGCCAGGGAGGTGACACATGGGGAGTGGAACACGTCCGCACCCACACCATTCCTGCAGGGTGAGAGTATCAATTCTTCCGTACAAGAAGTGCTTGTTAAGCCCAGACTCTGCCAGTCCTGGCCTCTCAGAGCTCTCAGGAAGACAGACAGCACAGCGATACCCCTGTGGTCATTAGATATCAGAGGGGTGGACGTCTGGGCCTGCCCCATGCTCTGCCACCTTCTGGCTAGGGGACTTAACCTCCCTGTGCCTCCTTTCTTCATCTATATAATGGCCATGATGACTGCACCCCCATGACAGAATCGTAGAATTGAGTGTGTAGCCAATTTGAAAATCATACCAACACTCACAAAACGTTAGCTATGATTATTATGCCAGGTGGACAGCAGCTTGCCACATAGATAAGGTTTGGGAGGCTGCATTCTAGGCAGAGGTAACAGCTTAGGCAAAGGCCCAGAGGCTCATGAGAGAGTGATATCTGAGAGAGGTACAGGGTGGTGAGTGTGGGGACAGGCGAGGGGTCAGGCTGTTAAAGAATAGAGCCAAGGCGGGGGGGCAGTGAATGATACACTATTACTGAAAGGACGCCCCCTTTCTCTCTGGGGGTCCCCCCCACCTACTAGGTTCACCTTGCCCACTGCCAGAGAGAGACATCTCTCAATGCCAGAGATTGGTGAAAAGGAAAGGAATTATTTATTTAAAAGTTATACAGACTTAGAGTAATGACTTAATGTCTTCATTAAAATACTAAAGTCCTTTAGAATACTGGCAGATGCACACAGCCATTCCTTCTCCCTCTGCCCAGTCCGGGTACCATATTTCAGGAAAAGATATGGAAGTCCGTGATTCAGGCTCCCCACACCATCAGCTGTGTTGCCACCATGATCTCCAGTTAATCCAAAACCATGTGGCACCTTCTCATGGCCCACCAGCAAGAGTCCTTTCACCCCTTTTCTTCCAGGCAAAGTCTCTCCTGCTTCCTAAGCCACCTGGCAAAAGGGAGCACCCCAAAGCTGCATGGTCCTGACTCTCACCAAAGCTACAGGAACCCCACTCTGCCAAAGCTTCGTGATTCTCCCCTTGCATGGCTACAGCACCTGGTTTTAAATCCCAGCGCCAGTCTTCCTCTGCAGCCCCATTTCCGATTCCTCCTACAATCAGTCACACCTGCCAGCATTCCTGAATTCTTCCAGCTTTACTGGGCTGCCACAGTGAGTCTGGGCAGGCATGGCCTCACAGGCACTGTAACTAGGGGGAGTTGCATCTTGGTTACATCTTGGGTGGAAGTCACTTCCATCCTCCTGACTCAAAGCTTGGCCACAGCTATTTAACTTATCTATGAAACCAGTTAAAGTTTATAGATATGTTAAATGACCACGCCAGAGGTTAGCTGCAAAGCTGTTGCTGTACAAAACAGCTCTCAATGGCCCTGCTCCATGTGTCCCATTCCCCCAGCTCAGACTGGTGCGGGTGAGGACATCTTATATATTTTTTTCTAATATTTCCTGGACACCTTGAGTTCTGGACCCCATTACAAATCCCTGTTTGGGACGCCCTCTTAGCTGCACCCTGTTACAAGGCTATGGGGGCACACCTGGGAGAGACAGGACTGAGCCTGCCCCAACCCTCACCCCAGCAGGAAGCCTAGCCCTTGAATCACAGCTGGGGGGCAGTGGGGGCCCAGCAGAGCTGCAGTCCTCAAGGTGAGCATGGAGGGAGAGGTGGATATTATTTTAATCTTCCTCTTAAAGCATAATTGCTTTTTGTCAGCAGGTGTTCTGGGAGATGCCTCCCCACGAGATTGCTTTCCAGGCTCCTCTCCTCCAGTAGACAGGCAGGCCCAGACCAGCTCAGTGCTACATTAATACGCTGCAAATGTGATTTCATGGCCTCAGATGAGATTAGGGCCAGAGGCTCTGCTTTCTGGTAGAGATGAGGGCGGCAGTGGGGGCGGGCAAGGGCCTAGCTGAGCAAGGAATCGGAGGGAGGCGATCAGGGATCCAGGCCCAAGGGCATAGTTTCCTGTAACTGGAGCCCCCAGGACCTGCTGGCTCCTCCCAGCTCCAGAGCCAACCCTGAGGCCTTGTCGGGGGATGGGGTGCTCTGGGCTGTCTCCCGGATCCTCAAACTCGGAACGAGAGACCTCAGGAAAGAGAGGGCTGAGATTATAAAAAAGCTTGGCTCCTTTGCTCCTGGTTCTGTCTCTCATCTGCTCTCACCTGTAAAATGGGGACTATGGTAGTACCTACCTCTGTGTGATTGTGAGGACTGAGTTAACGTATGTAAAATGCATACAATAGTACCTGGCACATAACAGGTGTTTGTTCATTGTTACCTTCTATCATGAGGGGCCCTAGAAATGGGAAGAGGACCCCCGATGGCTTGGACTCTGGAGGAGGGAAGGCTATTTGGGAAGCAGGTATCACTATCTCAGGCTGAAGTGGGGCATCTGATGCGAGTGCTGTTACAGAACAAACAAGGGGGGCCGGGGGTGATATACTATTACTGAAAGATAACCCCCAGGTCCGTTATGTCTGTTGCCTATAGGAACGATGTCTCTCAATGCCAGAGATTCCTGAAAAGGAAAGGAAATGTTTATTTAATGCTATATAGACTTAAAGTAGTGACCTAATGTCTTCATCAAAAATCCTAAAGTCCCTTAAAACGCCCACAAACACATACTGTCCTTCCTTCCCCCTTTACCCAGTACAGAGTACCGTATCTCAGTAAAGGAAATAGAAGTCCATGGCTCAGCCATGCTAGGCTGGTAGGCCTCCCTCGGTTCCCAGCACCCTCAGCTGAGTCACCGGGATCTCTGCTCCAGCCACGTGGTCCTCTCTCCCAGGGCCACGGGAGTCCCCACTCAGCCAAAACCATGTGCTTCTCTCCACAAAGCTGCATGGCGGGGGGTTGGGGGTCGCCACTCTGCCAAAGCCAAGTGGCGATTCTCTGCTAAAGCCACATGGTGCTTCTCTCAGGGCTGTGGGAATTCCCACTCTGCCAAAGTTGCATGGTTCTCCTCCTCAATGGCTGCGGTCCTCCCTGCACTGCCACAGCCGCTTGGTTCTCCCTCCAAATCACTGCGGCATCCCGGTTGAAATCCCCACGCCAATCTTCCTCTGCAGCCCCATTTCTGACTCCTCCCACACTCAGCCTCACATGCCAGAACTCATCCTTCCAGCTTTACTGGACTGCCATCATGAGTCTGGGTGGGTGTGACCCCATGTCATGGAGCCAGTCATCTCCAAGTTCCCACACAGGCACTGTAACTCGGGGGACCTGCCCCCTAGTTAAGTCTTGGTGGGGAAGTTACTTCCATTCCCCTGGCTCAGAGTGTGGCCACAGCTGTTTAACATATCTATGAAACCAGTTAAAGGTTATAGATATGTTAAATGACCACGCCAGAGGTTAGCTGAAAGGCTGTTGCTATGCAAAACAGCTCTCAATGGCCCTGCTCCATGTGTCCCTTCCCCCAACTCATACCTGTGGGGTGGGGTGAGGATATCCTAATATTTCCTGGACACCTTGAGTTCTGGACCCCATTTCAAATGCCCATTTGGGGTCCCTCCTATTGGCTGCACCCTGTAACAGTGTCACATCTCACTTACCCAGTGAGCACCCACTGGGCACTGACTGCACCAGGCAGCAGCCCCACCTGAAGGAGACAGACACACTTTTCTCTCCCAGGAAAGTCAGTGACTGCTCATGAGCTAGGGCAGGCAGAGGCCCAGGAGCTGTGGACCTGATGTCCCTGGGTGGGGTGCAGGCAAGAGAGAAGTTTTCAGGGAAGATTTGCCAGTTGCTCCATTTGTGTCCTGAGGAGGCACCATGGATTATTCCAACTGGCAGAGGGAGAAGGACAGTCCAGACAGATGGAACAGCATATGTAAGGTCCAGAGGCTAGAGAGACCAGAGCCATCCAGGGGACCTCAGGTGTGGACTGTGACTGAAGGGTGGACGTAAGGCAGGGATCAGCTGCAAAAAGGCTGGAGGGACTGTGTGAGCAGACCGTGAGGCCTGCGGGAGTCTCCAGGGAGCAGTGAGGCCCTATTGAAGTGTTTATTGAAGCACAGGAGCGACTGGGTCAGATTTGTGGGTTGGAAGCATAGAGGTGAGGGAACTGGTTGAGCCTACTGTCCTCCCAGACCTTTCTGTCCTGAATGGAGCCCCCCACTCCACCTTGGCAGGGTGGTTGGGTGCTACCCCTCCTTCATGGAGGCACGGGCAGGTGGCTTTCATCACTTACTTCTTCATTCAGACCCCTGTTAATGTTATTCATTTTGCAAAAGAAAAACACCCAAAAACCATGTTGCATCTTTAGCAAAGTGATTCATGACATGACGATGGGACCTGGGCTGCCTGCCGCAAACGAGAGCTCTGGTTACCAAATGCTGAGCAGACTCCTTCAGCATGGTGATCAAGGACTGTGCCTGCTGAGCAAATAAGTGGACGTGCTGTTGGCCGATAAGGAAAACAGTGTGTCCATTCATAGTCACCCCAAACCTGCTTCTGCAAGGCTGGGCCATAGGGGCTCCAGACTGGCACACACTGGCATAAAAGTGGGGAGCTCATTTCTGTGCTGCCTTCCACATGCCAGGTACCTGTTTTCTCACCCGATCCTCATGTCCCTAGCAGGTAGGATTATTCTTGCTGCTTTGCAGGTGAGGAATTGAGGCCCAAGGGGTCAAGGGTCCTGCCCAGATGCCCTCTGAGAAGCATGGCAGAGCCAGGAATAAAGCTGGACCTGGCGGATTACAAGGAGTCCTGCCTTTTTGCTACCTGGAGTGGTGGTGCTGTGCCAGACCGGTCATTCCCAGGGACCCGAAAGAACTAGGTTTCAGGGATAGGATCAGGACTACCAAGTCCAAAAGACAAATGTAGAAGCCACATGCATATAGCCCAGAAGCCACCTCTGCACAGTGAGGGACCAAAGAAAGGTCAGAGGGGCAGCCACCCAGCACCTCTAGGACCTCACCTTGGTCCACTCAGCCTGCAGGCAGCCTGCATCCAAGGGGCTTGGGGGAACCGGAAGCAAGCTCCCATTAGTGATCCCAGTCATAGTGAGGCAGGAGATAGTCAGGAAGGAAGCTCCAGAGGCCCCCGCAGGGCTGAGGTAGAAAACCTCTATACATGACAAAGACCCCCTAAGACAGGTTGTTCCTGTTTACTGGGATAACTCTGAATCATAGAATGCGCCTGCGCGCTACCCCTGATTCATTATAATATCATTATAATGAAATAACATCGTGGGACTCCCTTCTCCAGTAGCCAATCAAGAAAATCATAGGAAACCACACATGCGCAGTAGCTTTGAAATCCAACTCCTTGTACCTGCGCAGGAAAAGCCCGCCAAAGATTAGCAAGGGGGCTTCTGCCCTATAAGAATAGAATCCCCCAGCCCACGTGCCTCTTTTTCTCTGCTCAGAGCTGGCCCACTCCCGTGTCCTGTGGAGTGTACTATCACTTAATAAATCTTCCCTCTTTCTTTATGCTATAAACTTTGTGTGTTCGGTTCAATTCTTTGTCCTCGATCACTAAGAACCTGGTTACCTGTGCACACCTGTGACAATAGTCCCAGGGTACTTTGACCCCACTAAACAACTTGCCACCAATTTTTTAAACTGATTTTAGAGAGAGAAGAAGGAAGAGAGAGAGAGAGAGACATCAGTTTTTTGTTTCACTGGCTGATGCTTACATGTGCCCTGACCAGGGATTAAATCTGACACCTTGGTGCAAGACAAAGCTCCAAAGGACTGAGCTACCCGACCAGGGCACAACCTGCCACCTATTTGTGTAGAACAGGATGGCCTCTTCCGCACACCCTGGCTCTGCCCTGGCTTACAGGGGCCTCACCCCGGCGGGGCCAGGGGCGCCTCTGCGGGGCACATCCCTCTCTGTTAACGCTCGTGTCCATGCATTGCACTGCCACAGGGCCTCATTCAAAAGGCCAGGCGTTTTCACCTGTGCACTTGACCTTTTCCATGTTGCCCCAGTTTCAGAGGTGAAGAAGGAGAGATGTGACTCCTGGAATTAAAGAAAAAAGCAATATGCTTTTGTGGTTGTGATCACTGTCTTTGGAGCCAACAGACCTGGACTCAAATCCCAACTCTATTGTTTCAAAGGTTTCCTTTCATTGCTCAGAACATCTATTTCTTCATCATCTAAAAGGAGAAACAACAATAACTTGTGGGGAACAGGAATGTGAGGATTAAATGAGACTTCAGCTAATCTCTGGGTACAGTGCCTGACACATGTTTAGTGCTTGCTACATGCTAGTAGGGTGTGAAGGTGCTGGTGGCAGTGATGATGGTGGCCTGCCAGGAGAGCTCAGGCCCATGGTTGGCGGGGTGGGGGGGGTGGGGCCTCATACACCAGGTGTGTCAATCAGGGGCCGGGTAGGAAGAAGGTGACATTCAAATTTGACCTGGCTGGTGTGGCTCAGTGGATTGAGCGCCGGCCTGTGAACCAAAGGGTCGCTGGTTCAATTCCCTGTCAGGGCACATGCCCAGGCTACGGGCCAGGCCCTGGTGGGGGGTGTGCCAGAGGCAATGGCACATTAATGTTTCTCTTCCTCTCTTTCTCCCTCCTTTCCCCTCTGTCTAAAATTAAATCTTTTAAAAAACCAACTTGGTCATTTGAGGGGAGTTTCAGAGAGGGACTCTTTGCAAAACTGAGGGTGAGGTCTAGGAAAAACAAGAGGGAGATTGCTGTATCTAACAGCTAACGGGAGGAACATTCACCACCCCTGGGCTGAACAGGCACAAGGAGGAATGACAACCACAAGTCCAGGAGCAGCTGCATGGAGAGTTCTGCAGGTCAGGCAAGGGAGCCTTGGGTAGAGGAGCCAGCCAACTCTGAAAACCAGCTAGGAGGGAGCCTCCTAGATCCCTGCTGGCTTTTCTGTAAACCCCACCCAACCAGGACCCACTGATTTCAGCTATGGTCAGCCTGCTGAGACCCAGAGACAGAGCAGAGGGAGAATGATCTTCAGGGCAAATGGGAGACATGCAGCACCATGAGTGAGAGATGAGACAGCTATACCCTGCAGCCACACTCACTGTTCACCAATACGAACACTCAGGTGAAGTAGATAGTCAGTCCTAGGCTGCTGTTGGGTGTGAGAGGGACTCGGGACAGGAAGTAGGGCAGGTGGGAGGGCAGAACCACAGAGACAGGGGCTTAAAGTGCCCCCTACACTCCCCAGGCAGAGCTCTGGCAGCAATGCCTTTAGCTCAGACTCAGCCCAGCCTCAAGGGGCAGGGCGTGAACTGGGGGGCCTGCTGGAAGCATAGTTGAAGCACAAGGCAGAGCCAGCTCCCCAGATCTCTCTAGAAACTTCCAGGTGGAGCCTTATAGCTGATGTGAGGTCAGGGCAGCTCTGAAGTTCCTGGCCAGGCAGGCTGTGTACTCATTGTTGTCGTCAGAGTTGGGGACCTTCCTTGGAGCCTGTGATCCTTTGACCAACAAGTGAGCACCTGCTGTAAACACCCCTGGGGCTGAGGGGAAGAGGCAACAGGAGCACAGACACCACCCCCCAAGCGAGGGGTACCCATCCCCCAGGCTGTGAACTAGTTCATTCCGTGGCTTGTTAGGGACCAGGCTGTACAGCAGTAGGGGGTAGGTAAGTGGCCAGCATGCTCCAGACCTCTAAATTATACTGATTTTTTTGTCAGATCGGCAAAACTTCTGTTTTTTGATGTGTTGCAGAATTTTAGTAATTAGTTTAGTATGTATGCGTGACATGAAAAGTTGAAAATCACTAGTCAGACACTCTGCCTGTGTTGTTTGCTTTTTTGACCCATTTCTGCTGGGGAGAACCTGCTGAGTCCAAGCTTAGCAGGAAATGGCTTCTGGGGAGGCAGCCAGTTTTTCATAAGGTGCAGAGAATGTTGGTGGGGGGTCCTGAAAGTAGGAGAAAGTCCCCAAACCTTTGGTTGGGGAAGGGGGAAGTGGAGGATATGGCAGTTAAGATACCTTGCATAACAGTGGTAAGTTAATAGCTGTGCCTTTCTTGAATGAAGAGGGCTGCTACCCGGAGTGGGAGGTGTATGTGGCTTTAAGAGCGTATAGTGACTTGTGGTATAGCCAGGGAAGGCAGATGCCCACCTGCTTAGCAGGAAAAATCAATCATTTTCAGAGCACTACCTGAATGTCAGTGCTAAGTGCTTTACCTGCCTTTGCTCATTCAGTCCTCAGAGCAGTGCTAATTTCCCCACTGTATAAGGGAACCAAAGCTCAGAGAGGATGCTTTGAGCCAAGATCACACACCTGTGAGCTGCCATTTACTACCAAATTACACTAAGTTTCCTACCTTGTTCATCCCTTCTCTTTCCCAGAAGCCCAATTCAGCTGCCCAAAAGAAATGGAGAGAAAGTGATGGGGAAGTATGTGGAAGTATGTGGGGGAGGGGCTGGAGAGTGGGGAGTTACCATTGTCATGGGGAGTGGGACAGGACTAAGGGGGAAGGAAGGCTGGGTTTGTGGTTCTGTGGAGACACAGAGGAGACTTCCCTGGGACTTGCTGCAGGGATAATTAGGCCAAAGGGTAGCCAAGCAAACACGGGGCTCAGCTGAGTGGAGCCTTGACACATGACTCAACAATTAGTGTCGAAGGAAACAGGTTTTTATCAACAGGGTTCCAACCTCGGGTGGGGGTGCTGAGAGCACTCCTGCTCGAGCCCTCCTCTTACACAAGACCCAGCATTTCCCATACTCCCCAAAAGGCTATAAGCCAAAACCATGCCCAGAAGTTCCCCATATCCTTATCTGTTCTTAAGTCAACTGTGCAAACAGATCTCCAAGCCCTCTGAAATGTGCACTTGTGGTTCTCAGAGACAGCATCCTCTCACAGCAGCATTCTCCTTCAGGATCTGGGGTACACTGTCCTCAGCCTCCATGTAATGGTTCAGGAAAGCATGTGCCGAGTTACACTGGATCGTGGTAGAGTCCAGGTGTTACAGAACAACAAGGGGCCAAGGGGAGCTGAAGGCAATATACTATTACCTGAAAGGAAGCCCCCCAGTTTCATTATGTCTGCTGCCAAAGGAAAGACATCTCTCAATGCCAGAGATTCATGAAAAGGAAAGGAAATGTTTATTTAATGCTATACAAATTTAAAGTAGTGACCTAATGTCTTCATCAAAATCCCAAAGTCCCTTAAAACACCCACAAACACACACAGTCCTTCCTTCCTTCTCCCTTTGCCAGTCTGGGGTACCATATTTCAGGAAAAGAAATAGGAGTCCGTAGCTCAGGCAGCCCCTGGTTCTTCTCAGTAATCTGTGTCAGCTGGTAGGCCTCCCTCAGTTCCCGGCGCCATCAGCTGTGTCGCCGGGACCTCTGCTAAAGCCAGGTGTTGGTTCCCTCTTCTAAAGCTGTGGGGGTCCCCACTCTGGCAAAGCTGAGAGGTTCTCTCTCCACTGCCCCAGCTGCGTGGTTCTCCCTGCACAATGGCCGCAGGAGTCTCCACTCAGCCAAAACCTCGTGGTTCTCCCCTCAATGGCTGCCACAGCTCCGTTTAAGTCCCTGCGCCAATATTCCTCTGCAGCCCCATTTCCAACTCCTCCCACAATCAGCTACACTTGTCAGCACTCCCATATCCTTCTAGCCTCACTGGGCTGCCATTGTGGGTCTGGGCAGATGTAGCCCCATGTCATGGAGCCAATCTTCTCCAAGCTCCCACACAGGTGCAGTAACTCGGGGGACCTGTCCCCCAGTTACATCTTGGTAGGGAAGTTACTTCCATTCCCCTGGCTCAGAGCACAGCCACAGCTATTTAACATATCTGTGCAACCAGTTAAAGGTTATAGATGTGTTAAATGACCATGCCAGAGGTTAGCTGCAAAGCTGTTGCTATGCAAAACAGCTCTCAATGGCCCTGCTCCATTTGTCCCTTCCCCCAACCCACACCTGTGTGGTGGTGGGCGGGGGGGTGGGGGCGGGTGAGGACATCCTAATATTTCCTGGACACCTTGAGTTTTGGACCTCATTCCAAATCCCTATTTAGGGTCCCCCCTCTTGGCTGTACCCTATTACACAGGCAGGCACATGTCCAAAGACAGGGGCTTCTCCATATGTCCTTCAAAGAAGCAGGAATCTGCAGGTCAGCATTCCCCATCACAGCTCAGCTCCAGGCATCTCTCACGAGTCCAGGTGGTTAGGCGGGTTCCCACACAGCTCCAACAGCTCTCTCCTTACACACCAGACCGCATGGTGGACCAGAACCCATCCTACACTTTTTCATTAAAAAAAAAATTTATTTATTTATTTTTAGAGAAAGGGGAAGGAAGGAGATAGAGAGGAAGAGAAACATCGACATGCGAGAAACAGTTGCCTCTCACACATTCCCAGCTGGGGACCTGGCCTGCAACCCAGGCCAGGGAATGGAACTGGCGCCCTGACTGGGAATGGAACCGGCGACCTTTTGGTTCACAGGCTGGCACTCAATCCACTGAGCCACACCAGCCAGGGCTCTTTTCAGACCCCGTGGCTGCTGTTGCTCTCTCAGCCCACATGGCTTCTTCTCCAAACCACATGGCATCACCTTACACACCAGACCTCACAGTGGACCAGACCCTGTCTTACACCCTTTCAGACTTCATGGCTGCTTCCTCTCTCTCTCTCAGGCTGCATGGCTTCTTCTTCCTTCTCTCTCAGCCCACCCTTGTTTTAAATGTTTGGCCCAGAACTTCCTATGTGACCTCACATCTGGCCCCTCCTATGATATGCCACTTTTGCAGTTCCCCCATACCTCTTACTTTCTTTTACCTGCCATCTTTAGTCAGAGCCAGAGTTCCTCATGACACGTGGACATCCGAGGTGGGCATCTGCCTCCCCTGGCTGCACCACAAGTCACCATATGCTCTTAAAGTCACATACACCTTCCACTCTGGGTAGCAGCCCTCTCCATTCAAGAAAGGCACAGCTATTAACTTACCACTGTTATGCAAAGTATCTTAACTGCCATATCCTCCACTTCCCCCTTCCCCAACCAAAGGTTTGGGGACTTTCTCCTATTTTCAGGGGCCCCCCCACCAACATTCTCTGCACCTTATGAAAAACTGGCTGCCTCCCCGGAAGCCAGGGAGAAAGCAGGACCCTCCTTCCCAAGAGCCAGCCTCAGATCCAGGCAGCTAGCCACCCTCAGCCCTACCTGAGGGCTGTCTAAGGGCTGTGTCTAACTCCTAGGCCCACCAAGCGAAGCAGCTACAAGTGCTTTCTCCTGAGGGAGAGGGTTGGGGGAGGAGGTTGTGAATCAATCCTTACCTGCTTCCCCTCAAAACCAGAATCTCCCTGAGTCATCAAAGCTTGGGGCTGGTCCCTGGGCAGGGGAGTATCCATTTCCCCTAGACATTTGGGAGCAGACTCATTTCCCTTGGTTGGAAGAGGCAGAGTTCCCCTCCTGGGAAAGGAGAATGAGAAAGGTAGGGTAGTTGGGAGGCAGGTAGAGTAGCTGAGGTTCACAGCATTCCTAAGCAGGAGAGCCACACTCAGCCCCCAGGCCACCAGCCCTCTCACTGGTGAGGAGGAAGCAGTTCTGGGCGAAGGTCAGTGAACACAGGAGTGAGTGTCTGAGGTAGGGGTCCATGGTCCAGAGAGCTGGGCAGCCAGCAAGTGAGGTGGTAGGAAGGCCCTCCTTCTAGTGACTGCTGACTGTGCAGGGCTTGCTGGCTGAGCTCTCTGGAGTCAGACAGCCTGGAACCAGCCGCCTGCATTATCTACTTCCCAGGCAGGAAGGCCAGCGGGCTGGGGACAGCCATAGCAGAAAGCTCAAATGCTAGGAGGGCAGCTGAGTGAGAGCCTGGAGCCGGGGGGGCCCTAGAACAGGCGTGTCAAACTCATTTTCACCAGGGGCCACATCAGTCTCACGGTTGCTTTCAAAGGGTCAAAATAATTTTAGGACTGTATAAATGTAACTACTCCTCAACTGTTAAGGAGTTGAAATTACATACATTCAGCCCTTTGAAGGCAACCATGAGGCTGATGTGCTGCCCCCCACCTCCCAGGTGAAAATGAGTTTGACAACCTGCCCTAGAAGGCTGCTTAGGTGCCTGGAGGAGTGGCGGGGGGTGGGGGTGGGGGGGCAGGAGCCACAGTGATGCAGGCCAGCTAGGGCACAGCACTTAAGGAAGTGAGGGGGCAGGAGCCCTGGCATAGCCCTGAGTTAGTACCTTCTTCAAGTGTGCCCCCACTTGCCTGCTGGCCTCCCCCAACCCTGCTGTGCTGGCCTCCTGCACTGCAGGAACTGGGATAGCACTGGTCCCCAGACCCCCAGCCTGCTGCTGCAGCCTTTACAACAGAGAGGAAGGGGGCGCTCTAGCGAGACTGAGGAAGGATCCACTGAGATCCTCTCTGTACAGGAAAGATTGTGACAGTGTGGCCCAGGAGCCAGAGGCAGGTACCTTTTCTTCCCTGGAAGGGAAGAAAATGGAATGGGCCTCCCAGCTTCCACCCCCAAATGTCTAGATAACCTTGGCAGGTCCTTCTGTTCTAACAATGGTGAGGCCTCAGCCTTTCTGTCTAAACAGGGCAGAACCACATTCCCCCTGCCTCTCTCTCTATAGTAGTGGGGTAGAAAGAGAAGCTGGAGGCTTCCTGCCTCCTGCTGCCAGGTGGGCCTGCTCCTGCTTCCCAAACCAAAAAAAGATGGGAAGCACCCTGAACGTGGCGTCTAAAACAGCTGGCAGAAGAATGAGGCAGGCCACAGGGATCTTCCAGACACCTCTCAACCCCACCCAGTACTCCACACCTCGCCTTTGCAACTCCAAGATTCCTGCTCACCTTCGGAGGCCCACCTCGGACTCACTGCCCACGGAGCAAGCCCCACTGCAGGCCGAGAGCCAGTCACCCTCCTCCTGCCGTCTCACCACGGGTGAAAGCGTGTGGAACCAGACCTGGCGTGTAGTAAGTGCCAGAGTTCAAAAGGGTTATCCTTGTAATAATTTCTTGTGGAACTCCAATTGGATTAAGCATAAGCCTTGGTCCACACCGCAGAAGTACTGTTGACCCATACATGGTCCTCTTTAGTTAGCTGTAATTTCTTTTCAATAATATAATGGACACCCATTAACTGACCACCCAATCAAAGAGGCATTACAATAACAGACCTACGTATCCTCAATTGTCTCCTCCACCTTCCCACCCATACTCCAAGCAGAAACCATTCTCTTGAACTTTGTGGTTTTTTATTATTAAGCAGATGAAAGGCTATAGACACCCAAAGAAGGAGAATGGCTGCAAATTCCTTAAGAAAAATTCCTGTTTTACCAATCAGGTTGCAAGTTTTCTGGGGACAGCGTCTCCTCCTCTCCGGCAGCATTACCAGCAGGGGGCTGGGCACACAGAGTGCTGGTGAATCTTGATTAATGGGTTGCTTGGGGTCCAGGCCAGGAAGGATGAGGACCTAATGCAGAGACCAGGCAGCATGCAGCTCCAGGAACAGGAAGCAGGGCTCTGGATTTCCCCACTGCCCCTGGGCAGGTGGTTGTGTGACTTCTGCCTTGCCCTGTGACATCATACACTGTTGCCCAGGTGACCCAGCTGGGTGGAAAAGCTCACTGCTTTTCCAGGTCTGAGCAGAGAGGGCCATCCCTGTCTTTACTTTGCCGGGGGTGCCAGGAGGGAGTGCCAGCTGTTGACCCCTGGCTGGCCATGGCCCAGATTCCCCACAGCATCTCCAATCACAGTATGTCTGTCTGAGAAAGCTCCACACCCCTGCCCCCTTCCGCCCCACCCCAACCCCTGCCCCACTCTCCCTTCCCTTTCCCCTGGCCAGGTCCCAGAGCCGGAGTACAACACCCCCGAGACCACACTGACACCCCACTCTGCTCACTGCCCCCAAAGACTGGAACCCAGGCCAGCTGTCTGGGCAGGACTGATGTCTTATCTCCGCCCCCCCAACACACCAGGTCCTGGTCCCTGAGATTGTTAAATAAGGCCAAACACTGCTGCCCTCAAAAGGATGTGCTGGACACAAAAAAAGGTGAGGCCTAGGGGCATGGGACATGCACTGCGTGAACTCATCTCTCCCTTCAAGCCCTATGTGCTTGCTCCGAAGTCATGGCAGAAGCGTGTCTTCTCCAGCTCAGTTTTCACAGCTGTGAAACGGAGACTGAGGTGACCTCTGTGGCTCCTCTAGGTCAGGTGTCCTATATACTCTTGGGCCACAGGGCTCTGAAAGATGGCCTGCTCACAGGTGTTATCAAGCCCAACTGCCCTCACCTGGTGCCTTCTGTCTGCCTCCACATGACCCAGAGAGAGAGAGGTAGTTGAACCAGGTGTCTCACCCTCCACAACCAGGATTTTCTGCCTTCTTGTTGCTGGGATCACAGAGGCTCAGAGAGCCCAAGGAGATGGCTCACCATCGCCCTCAACCTCCAATAGCTTCCAAGGGTTTCCCAGGCTGCTAGCCTGGCAGTGCCTACACTCCACTATCCCACACCCTCCCACCCCTCACCCAGCCCCAGCCCCAGGTCACAGGGGCTCCAATACCTGGAAAGAAGGGATTGTTATCCATTCCCATCACTGCTGTATCCCCAGTACTCAAAACAGTGCCTGACACATAGCAGGTGTTTAATAAAAAGCTGTGAGACAGAGCACAACCCTGCCTACACTAGAATCTCAGTGCCAATGAAAGGCAAACAGCTCCCTGTCAGGACTCCTCTGCCTTCTGCTCACTGGCAAAGCTCAGGCCATGCCTTCGGCTGTGCCACCCACCAGCAGGGATGATGGAGAGAGAGAGATAAGACCAAGGCCACACAGGTCCTTGGGAACACCCTCTTAGATCAAATAAATCAGATAGCTGGGGGGCCATACCCCAAGGTGCTTTATTCTCTCTTACCCTTGACTTTGGAGTCTATGGCTCTGGGTGTCCTGTACCCACAGTTGGCTCCTCTCTTTGCCTCCACCTCCCCCTTTAAGCCTCCTCTCAGTAAGTGACCCACTGGGGTCAAGCACAAGGCTGGCCTGACCTGAGGGCTCAAAGCTGCCACTGGTTCCTGAAGCTCATCGCCACCTGCCCACTCAAGCTAGATGTGTGTGGGAGGAAGAGTGCCCTGAGGAGGAGTGGGCTTATTTGATTGATAGCTTTGGGAAACAGAATCCCTATAAGGGTATTCATAATGTGCACATAGTATTACATATTCATATTCATGTCTCTTTATTGTGGCAGTGCTTGAGGATTTCAGTGCACTTTGTGTATTAGGGATATTCATACATTTATATAAATCCCAAATGTTTTTTCCTGTTTATCTTTGTATTGTGGTGAATTTTGGACCATTGTAGAAGTTTGTGTAACTTTTTTAGTTATCAAATCTATCAATCTTTCTCTTTATTTCTGAATTTTTTGTCATCCTTTGAAAAGCCTCTCTTGCTCCAAACACAACTCCTTGCTAGTACCCATGAGTACTGGCTACCCGGCTTATGAGCCTGAGGCGTATCTATACACTATGGCCCGGGGAAAGCAGGTTACATCCAGAGAATGCCAGTGAGAACAGAGCAGGGACAGCAGCGAGTGCAGGCAGATGGCAGCCCCACTTCCTGCTGTGCGTGTGAGCTCAGCGGTGTGCCATTTCCTAGGAGGCTAGGAAAGAGCTGTCATGGCCACCAGGACTCCCAGGCAAGTTTAGAGGCTGAAAAGCTAGACGGAACATGAGGGGCCATTTTTAACTCAAAGCCCTTGTGATATAGCTGGGGACACTGAGACCTCTGCAGTCTAATAACTTGCCCAGATTACTGATCAGAGGAAGCCAGACCCCATGCCTCCCAGTCCAGTGTTCCCTCCTTTGGCCCCTGGTTTTCAGATGCAAGACCCTTCTGGAGGTGGAACTGGGCTTCCTGGCCTCCCAGATTGCTGGGACGGAGGGGTGGCTGGGAACAGGATCTGGAAGGGTGGAGGAGTCTCCTTCCATCAGCTCCCCACTGGGACCAATGTAAGCCCCAGCCCTGGAAGCTGAATGGATGGGCCATTAACTCCTTCACTGCTGGTCCGGTCTTCCTACTCCCACCCTTACCCCTTCCCCCAGCACACATATTCCAAAATAGGCAGCCCAGGTCCCTTGGGACATTAATCCTGGCTTATTGAGGGTAAGGCCAACTGTCTGAGCGTAAGGCATTGGAATGAGCAACTTCCGTGTGCCAGGCGCTGGTGGAGGAGCTGAGAGAGCTGCTCTGTATGCCAACTAAACCCCAACCTGCAAATGCAGCCCACCACCTGCCCACCAATGTCTACACAGCAGTGTTAGGTAGTAAGTACCTAGCTCTGCTGCCAGCCTCAGGCAGTATATTCAGGAAAGCGAACTGCCTCTCCAGAGTCCATCTGGCTCCCACAGACGGGTTTGTGGGACCTGAGACTGAAGGGGGTTCATCATCACCTACAGTTTACTTGTTGCCCCACCTGCAAAACTCAGCACATGCATTTTCTATTCCCTGATCATTCCTCAATGCAGGCCCAGGAGGGTGGGGGTGGGAGAGGACACTCATTGGTCCTGATGCGGTGAAAGGCAGGTTTGGCCCACTGACCCCCTCAACCCCCTTGTGGCCTCCCACTCGGCCCCAGGCCTCCCTGGCCGTGGGCCCAGACTGCCCAGAGGCACGTGCCTGCAGTGTCACCAGAAGGGACCAGCCTGGCAGCTGCTCGCAAGCCCAGAAGTGAAGCACAAGCAGTTTCCTCCCAAACCCCTGCAAGCTTTATTTCCCCAGAAGGCTGTCCCACATGCGGAGGCAAAGAGGAGGCAGAGGATATAGAGGACAGGGAGGGGGACCTGGCTGGGCTCTGGGGCTGTCAGGTAGTCAGTCAGTGAGAACTCTTAGGCAACTGCCATTCAGCTGGGCCTTCATATCTGGGGCCAAAGGGCGTTTGCCATAGGCTCTGTGCCCCAACAGCCATGACTGGGCTGGGGCCACCATTGAAGGCTGCACCTGGGAATCTGGGGGTGAGAGGGATGTTAGTTGCCTCTCCTGACATCATTTCAGAAACCTTAAGCTAATTACCGGGAAGACTGCATTACAAACCACTCCAGATATACCCACTGAGCAGAAGGGAAAATTAAGGTCGTACAGAGAGTTGGGGGTAGAGCTGGGCTGAAACTTTGGTCTCTGGATATCCAGGCTGCTAGTCTTGCTCCTACACCACCAAACCAGGAGAGCAAACCTGCTGGGGAGTAAGCAGGATGGGGTGGGGGGTATGGAGTAGCCGTGAGGGTGGGACCTGGGAAAGGCAGCCTCTCTGACTATGAGGGGAGAAGGTGGCTCTGTGGCTGTTTCCTTCCCTGCCCCTTCCACCAGGCAGACGTTCCTTCTGCTCCTTCTGCTGACCTCCCCCACCCCCTCCTCCACCCTAGCCTGACAGAGGAATAGGGGAGAGGAGGAGGGGTAACTCAACACCTCTGCAGATGGTGAGAGGGCCTGCTGGGTCCTGAGGTAGGGGGTGGGGTGGGGGCAGTCAAGGGGAGGGGTCTCCTTGTAGGGCTGACACTTCTGGGGCTAGGGAAGGGGTTCTCACCTCCTAATTAGTCATCCTGTTAGGCAAGGACACCAGCTTGTACCAGGAGGGCCTTTCTGATGAGTCAGGCCTGTAGGAAGTGAGGGAGCAAGGCACAGAAATAGTTGTGTAGGGACGGACAGGCCAGGCAGATAGGGCAGCCAGAGAAACAGCTGTGAGAAACCACAAGAAGGCTAGTGTGGCTTGAGCAAGTGGGCAAGGGGCCGAGGGATGAGGTGTGGCCAGTTCCTGGGCCAGAGCGCCCAGGTCCTTACAGCGTTGAGAGGCTTTGAGTGAAATGAGGAGCTACTGCAGGATTTGAGCAGAAGAGTGAGGTCTGCTTGAAATTTGTAAAAGTTTACTCTGGCTGTTCTGTGAGGTGGGCAGGGCAGAAGAAAGCCAGAGGGAAGCAAGAAAGCAATTAAGAGGCAAGTACAGAACTCCAGTGTCTTGGACCCAAGTGCTTGAAGTGGAGACAGAAGGAGTCAGATTCTAGACATGGTTTGAAGATAGGGCTGGCAGGATCTGCTGATGGATTGGTATTGCATGGAGCTCAGATCTGTGGTCGCCCCAAAGCACTGCTGTGAGTACTGAATGCAAGAGCAGTCCTTCCCTTTCCCTCTGCCTGGAGGCTGCCAGGAGCCAGGAGCCACTGTGCCTAGGACTGATGTGGACCCCAGCTCGTGGGGTCCGGGACATTGTGGATGAGATACGAGACAAAGTCACACGGACTTCCAAGTCGTGTGGAGGAAAAGGGATGGCGCAGCTTCTCTCCCAAGAGGAGAAAAGCCTTGGCCCTTGCCTTGACCAGCTTTTATTGCTTTTCTGGGCACATTACATGATGTCCTCATTTACTATGCACAGGTTTGCTCCAGGTGGTTACCTTTTACAGAAAACAAAGAGGATGCTGCTAATCACATTACAGAAGAAGGATATTTGCAAATGCAAAGGGAAAAGTGGTTGAACTGGTTACACTCATCCTTGGAAGGTTTAGCATGGATTTTAGGAAATTAATTTAAAGATATGCAGTAAATGTTTACTGCCTCAATTCAGGGTTAGGGACTTTTAGCAAAAGCAAGCCCCATAGCAGTCTAGGTACAAAGCAGGCCTGAATCCCCACGGGAGGACCTATCTGTGGGTGTGGGTCCTGTGCATCTCCAAGTGGGAGCTGGGCCCACGCCATGCAGAACAACCTCCTATATAGGACCCCTAGACTCAAGGAGGGAACAGGCAGTATGTGGGAAACCTGGGCCACCACATAGGAAGCAGAGCAGGGTCCAGGCAAGCTTGTCCAAGCCCTCACTGGTTGAAAAATGACTGTCAGAGCATGACTGGCTCGGGGGTTAAACCCAGCTTTGACACTTATCAGGACAGAGCCAGGGTACCCTCCCTGCCGAGGCTGCTGCCAGCTCATAACCCACCCCACCCACCCAGGTTCTTTCTCAGTTTCCCTTCTATGTAATAGGTCATCATTCCCAATGGTCTCCACAGACCCTTCCCATCCTGAGGATTCCTCTACCCTTACCAGGGCTTGCCCAGAAATGCTGGCTTTGACAAGCTGAGCTTTCTCAATAAGAGGGACAGCTCCCAGTGGCCCCCTCAGCTCCATCTCCAACCTGAAGAGGTCAAAAGTTCCTCTCCAAGGTCCAGGAGGGCCCCCCTGTAGCCCCCAACATCAGCGGTGTTAATTAATCAGCAGGAGGGACAAAGGGTGGGGTCAACTGTGTCAATGTCAATTCCAGGCACTGGGAGAAAGTCAGTGGTTCAGTGCAGAGGGAAGACCAGGATACCCCAAGTCACAGAGGTCCCATGTTCACACCCTCCCCACCCCAGTGTTTAACTCACTAAAAACACCCTTCCAGGCCCGGACTCCCTGAAGCCTCCAGAAGCACTCTGAGCCTGCCCTGGGCCTCCGGATGCTCCCTCCCCTTCCCACTCTGCTGTCTTAGCTCCAGTGTTCTGCTCCCCAGTTTGTCTTCCCTGCTTCACCCATGCATGTTCTCCCAACCCTTTAAGGCCTCCTCTTCCCAGCTGCCTTCCCTGACTGCTCCAGGCCACAGCTTCTGCCTCCTCTCAGCAGCTCTCATCACCATACCCCTTTGGGCCATGAATCCACAAACTATTGAGCTGCTGAGCCCCTGCATGAGAGCCTGCTTGGGGCAACCAGCCTAGGAGGCCATGTGTGGGCAGGTACCTCTCTCCTTCTCTGGGTTAAAGATGGATGAGGTATGTGGGACGGACACATTCATTCAGCTCTGTTAATGCATTAACTCCATGGATAAGCTTTGTAAACTGTATAGTGCTGTAAACAGGTACCTGAGGTTAACTGGGGTGAGGTTATAGGAGAAACAGAAGAAGGACAATTGTTAGAACCTCAAAAGCAGGAGCGATTTGGAAATTACAGGCAAGGAGTACCTGAAAAAGTAAGGGCTTAGAGGTGGGACTGGACTTGAAAGGTGGAGTGGCCCATCTCATTCTGCAGGAAGTGATGGTCCAGGACTGGGGGAAGGCAAGAAGAAAACGGAGAGATGTGGGTTGTGGGACAGAGGCAGGGAGAAAATTATGTCAAGGACAATTAATTGCCCTTTAGGACTCGTAGTTCTAGACTAGGTGGGGGAATGAGAGAGGGAAACAGCCACTTAGAAAGGAGTACACAAGGACTAGAGTTACAGGGAGGCAGTAAGAGGAGGTGACCCACCAGAAGAGCCACTCAGCCCTGGCTCTCTCCACAGGTCACCAAGGGCACAGACACCAAGGACCCCCTAAACACCACCCAGACTGTGGAATCTGTCTCCAGCCACCTTTCTCCCTCCAATAAGGAGATCATCACAGTCACTCTCCATGGAGCCACCAACCTCCCTGCTTGCAAGGATGGCTCTGAGCCGTGGCCTTACGTGCTAGTGTAAGTAGCTACTGAGAGTGGGGCGGGGCCTGCTGTCTCCTGGATCAGAAACTAAGGTGTGGGTATTTGGAAGAGGAGCACCCAAAGGTTCGAGGCTGGGGCTGCGGTACCCAAAGGGAAAGTCAAGTGTGCATCACACAGGGGCTGGGGCCCCTGCAAATGGGAAGCCTGGCATCTTCCTGCTGCGCAGATGCTGCTCACTGGGGCTAGGGAAGGAAGGAAGGGCCACTCCTTGGTCCCACAGCTTTTGGGGCAGGGCTTGGCCACAACCTGACCTCAAGGGGCGGGGCCCTGGTTGCAGAGGCCTGGGCTAGGCTCAGTTGGGGTGGGGGTGGGGCAGTCAAATGAAGAAGATCTGGGGCCTGCCTCTCCCAGACTCTGGGTGCCCTACCCCATGATGCCCAATCCTGGGGTAATATACTAACCACCATCCTCCTCCTCCTTGGCTCCCACTACACTCTAGTCATTTCTATCATGGGGATCTCCCTAGTTCTTGTCCTTTAATGCACCCCCACATCCCCCCTCCAGCTAGCTGCAGTCAGAACACACACTTCTCACAACCTGGTATCTGAGCAAGGCCTGCCATGCCATCCATGTCTGCTGCCCTTCCCAGGGACCTCACTTCTCTCAGAGGGCATTGAGAGGCCACAGAGTCTCCAGCTAACCTCCTGTATAGATGTCCATCATCTGCTCAGGAAAGCACTGTGCAGTGCTCCCTCCCAAGACACTGGGAGCCACCAGGGCCTCCCATTACCTCCCTGTACCTCTCCCCTCCTTCACCAATAACAGCCTCACTCAGTACCTGCCTGCTGGCTTTTCCCCACATTTTCTTTTGGGGAGTGCCTGCCCCAGCCCTCTCCCCAGCACCTGCTGAAATCCCACCTTCAAAGCTTTGTTCATGATGCCTCTTCCTCCAAGTAACCACCTGAGTTGAGCTCTCTCTTCCCCGGACCCCCACAGCAGTGTCAACACTGTCAGAGGCACCTTATATAAATAAAGTTATACGTTGCTCCTCTGTCTCCCAAACTGGGGTCCCCCCCCCGCCCCCACAAACCTCAGGTCTCTTCTCCATTTTCCTAACGTTGCAGCCAACATAGGCCTGAGCACAGGCTTAAGGCCCAAGGAGCAACTGAGACGAACACCAGGTTACTGTAACAACTACCGCAGCCCCACAGAGTGGCTGGAGGGTAGCCGTTGCGCTGGAGACCAACAGGTGAAACACTTGCTTGTCTCAAAAGCTTCATTTCCACCGCCCAGCTCCCGGGCCCCTCCCCTTACGTCCCCTCCCCCAGCCCCATTTTTGCGGTGAGCAAGGCCAGGTGGCAGAGAGCGGGCTTGGCAGGGAGCTCGCCTGCTCCGCTCAGCTATTTCCATAAACCAATTATCGCCCATCATCTCGGGAGATTGAGGCCCTGCCTATCACCAATTCAGCCTGGTGGCGGGCGGGGAACTGGGTGGCCGCGCTGCTCCTCGGCAGGCGTCGGGACCTGCGCCATCACCCGGTTGCCATGGGAACACTCCTAAGGAGCCAAGCGGGCGGAGCCCGAGTGTAGGGCGTGGGGGCGGGGCAGCGCGTCGCCGCACCCACCTCTACCCTGGAGGGGGCAGGGAGCTGCGATCCCCGCCTCTCTGCGGCTGAGCGACTACCAGCCCGTGGTGCTAATGAGATGCAAATAAAGGTGGGGCGGGGGGCAGGCTTCAGAGAAGGAAGACCCAGCTGGTGGGACCTGAAAAGAGCTTTCAGTGCGAGCTCCCAGCCCCCAGGCCCAGGCAGAACCCCAGAGGGAAGCCCTAAGCCCTAAAAAGAACGAGATGGCTCCGCATGTCTGATTCCAAATGCACGGTAACAAGGCATGCAGTAGTCATTGTTCGGTCCGCTTAAGTGTTTACTTTTCTCATGATAAATATTTGGATGCTTAAAATATACATATATTTTATACATTAAACAGTATATTAAATAATATATATCAAATGTGTGTAATTTCAGGTTCTTCCAAAATATTTTTCCTCATCTTTCTGTTGCTTGTGTTTTCTCCTGCCCTCAGCTTGGGCTCCTGGCTTAGCTTCTTGCTCTCTGCCATTGCCGCCCCACGTTGTCTCATCTCAAACTAGAGGGGGGACGCTGGGGACGCCTGTGTCTGCCCGTCCACCCTCCCCAACAGACAGGCCCATGTTGGTGGGGGGTGGGGTTGGGATTGAAGCACAAGGGCCAGAGCTGTTCACTCATTCAGCCCATTGAGGGGAGCTGGGGCAGGCTCAGTCCAAAGATGGGGCCCTCCCTAGTTTGGGGTGTGGTCGCTTCAGCACTGAGCAGGCTCCAGCCTTGAGCCAATCTAGTAATAAGATGCATCCTCCAGTGACGACTGTCCAAGCCAACAATTCCACTTGGTTCATCTTGTGGCTTTGCGTCTTTCCCTCAGAGCCACTGACCTGCCTCCAGTCTGACCCCACTACTCCGACCAAACAGCTTTCTCCAAAGCCACAGTGACTTATCTGCCTTGCCCTACCTCCAGCAGCCATCTCCCCTTTCATGATCTCTCAGTGGCAATAGCCCCTCATGAACACTCACCCTGCCTGAAGTTCTTTCTTTTCCAGGTCCAAGATGCGCCCACTCTTATTTTCCTGTCTGTGCACCTGCTATCTCTTCTGCCTAGCGTTAAATGTTGACCTGCCCCAGGTTTTGACCCTTGGTTTCTCTTCTTTCTCTGTACTATCCACATGGTCGCACCCCAACTCCGTCATCAGTAATCATTCCTTCACCCCCATCAAATCCATCCCCAAGCTCGTCAATTTCCTAACTTGAACTTTGCTGCTTCTCTCCACCAGCTCCACTACCTTGGACCACTGCTTTCTTTTTCTACTCCTGGTACTTCTGATCTTGCCTTTCTTCAAACCCATTTCAAAGGCAGGTTACTATTTAGTTCTGTGGTACCACACTACCAAAGAAACCCAGTCTTTGAACCCTCCAGTGGGTTCTTATTGTTCCCAGAATAAAGAGGATGCGGGTCCAGTATGGGTGGGTCTTTGCTGGCTCCTCAACATGAACCCCCCACCTCCCTCTCTTTGCTTCAGTCACACCAGATATCTCACTGTTCTCTGAAAACACCCTGGTTCCTCCCATCCCAGGCCTTTGCACACTGCCTCTCCCAGAACATTATTCCTTTCCCTCACTTCATTGGATCTTAGCTCATTTGTTGCCTCCTCAAGGAGGCCCTCCCAAACCTCCCAGACCAGGCTAAATCCAAGCCCCAACACCCATTACATGCTTCCATGGGACTGTGCACTGTGCACTTCTCCAGTGTCACATTTGGAGGTTCACATGTTTTGTGTGCTTTTATGTGATCACTGGCTTTCTCTTCCTCAGTGTCTCCCTCCATTGTGCCCCACTGGTTCCACAGGCAACCACCACATCTGTTTTGCTCACCATCTCATTCCTACTATTTTTTATAAGATTTTATTTATTTATTTTTTAGAGAGGGGAAAGGGGGGAGAAAGAGAGGGAGAGAAGCATCAATGTGTGGTTGCCTCTTGGCTGGCAACCCAGGCATGTGCCCTGACTGGGAATCAAACCTGCCACCCTTTGGTTGGCAGGCCAGCTCTCAATCCACTGAGCTACACCAGCCAGGGCCTCATCCCTACTATTAAACACAGTATCTGAAACATAGGAAACTGTCAACAAATATTGAATGAATGAACATACAAATGAATGAATGAATCTGGCCCCATTTCTAGCTTGATCTAGAAAAAACTTGATCTAGGGAAAGTTGTTTCACCTTTCAATGGCTGAATACCTCACCTGGGAACGTGCCCCAGAGGGCTGTAGAGACAGTGGAGCCACACGGAGGAGATGCTGACAGATAAAGTGCCCCGTAGCACTCACAGGGGCAAGCGAGACCTTTCAGAAAAAAGCCTCAGGGCAGTGGAGAGAAGCCAGAATGGGATCAGGAAAACCCAGAGCCTGGCCCACTGCCCCTGACTCCCTGTGTGATCTCCGACCAGCCCCTGACCCTCTCTGAGTTCAATCTTTCTGTGGTCAGGATGTGAGGTTTGGCCTCCATGCTGCTCCAGTCTTGCAGGCTGGTTTGTGCTCTAGCCTGGGAAACAATCTCAGTTCTTTAGAGGCAGTAGGAGTCCCAGCTATACCACCCAAGACAGATTCTACTCCCAGACCTTTTGGGCCAGTGCTCAGGCCTGGAGTCTCCCCAGCACCTGCCTCCAAGCCTGGCACAGAGACATCTGCCAGTCAGAGCACAGCAGGGACCAGGAAGGCAGTGGTCCTGACAGGTGGGGTGCCCCAGTGGGCAGTGTGTGGAGAAGGAGCCAGCCAGAGACAGCCTGTGGGGTTCTGACCATTGGCCAAAGGCTGGATGGTTGAGCTGCCAATTGAAGTGTGCTGCCCAGAGCTAATGAGCAGGGACAGAGCCAACACTGGGAAGGGGAGGGCTGCTCCCTCCGTGCACATGGGCATGCCTGGCCCCGGCCTGGGTGGGAAGGGCAGTGCACAGATCATGGCCAGCAAGTCATACTCAGAGGATCTTTGGGTTTCCTGCATGAGCCTGAGAGCCCTGACCCTGGTCCTAGACTGAGACTGACCTTGGTCACACCCTGAGCCCCAGCCCTGATCACAGACTGAACCCTGACTTTGGCGACTAACTGAACAAGGTATTGAAAGTAGGACACTTGTCTAAGGTCCTGGTAAGAGAGGAAGGTTAAAATAGGTTATATTTATCTAGTGCCTACCGTATACCTGGCAATGTGTTAAGCATGTGTGTCTGTAGTCTTTTGTGTAATTTAATTATTGCTTAGGCCTGTGAACTAGGTGAAATATTGTCCCCATTTTATAGACGATGTTACTAATGCTCAGAGCATTTCTGTGACTTGTCCAGAGTCACAGAACTAGTCAGTACCCAAGCCAGGACCCAGGATTCCAAGATCAACAGTTCCTTCCACTTCATCTCTCCCTTCATCCTCATGCACCAGTTGGCCTCCTGAAAGGGGGCTGTTAGCACCAGGGCCCTAAACCAGACAGTAAAGAAGATCCAGTGGCCAGTCTGAGGACCCCTCCTAGGACCTGGACTGCCCATCCCTTCCTCTGTCTGGCTAAGGGCCTTGGCCAAAGGGCCTCAGAGAGCGGGACTTGGGTGGAGTGGGTGGAGGCCTGGCATGACTCACGGGTGACCTGTGGGCTTATCTCAGCAGCCAGAGGGTTGATCTCAGGGGGAAAAACCAGTAATATTCAACATGACAGTGGCAGTGACCATGGACAGCACAGGAATAAAGCAGCCCCACTGCTGAAGAAGTCCCTGGCTGAATTCACTCGGAGCCTGGTCTCCCACACTCTGGCTTGAATGCGGTGGCCGGGAGGCAGGTTGCCTTGGCTCCATGTGATGACCAAGGAGTGCCCGTGGCAATGGAGGGACTTGTTTGAGGTTATATGGCTGACCAGTGGGAGTGGAACACATGAAGATGACCATCCTCACCTAGCCACTGGCCACTGAGTCTGGCAGAGGCCAGAGCTCTTTCCCTCTCTAAACAGGATGCCTGTTGGGAAAGGCACATGGTAAAGGAGAAGGCCCTGGCACTTAGGAATCCTGGGCCTTACTTGCCCTACAGGTTCCCTAGCTTACAGTGTGGCCTGACCCTCCCATGAGGCCAGTCCCTTCAGGCTTAAAGTTCAGAACTTTTGTTCAGTGAGAACACCCCTGTGTCCCAGCGCTATAAACACAGCTGGCACCAGTGGTTAAAGGAGGGTTGGTCTGCAACCCCCCAACCAGACTGAAGCCACAAGAATTCTTCCCAGATGTTCCCCTGTCACCAGTATGCAGGCCCTGGTGTCTTCTTATGCCTGAATAGTTATTCAGATCCAAAAGGCATGAGCTGCCCCCAAGGGGCCCTGGGATCCTGGAGGAGCCATCCAAGAGGGCAGTGCTTACCAAGAGAAGTAAGTACTGATGGGGAGACCTCAGGCAGAGAGACGGGCCAGTGGGCGCCTTCCTGGTGTCCTCATGGCATTCTGCCCGGGCTGCCTGCTTGTTTCTGAGCATGGGCACAGCTGCTGGCAGGGTTCCTCCTGCCTCCCAGGATGCCAGGAGTGGCCAGGTGGCTTGATCCTCCATCCAGCCTTTGTCTGGCTTCCCTCTGCCCTTGCCTGGCCTCCATGGGCTTCAGGGTCAGATGCTACATGGTCCAGCATCTATCAAAGAGTGAAGGAGGCCACTGGACAAGAAGCTGAGGCTTGGGTTCCAGTCCACTCGTCCTGCTTGTGCTCGTCCCATTTCTGTCACCTGCGGTCCCACACACACCATGAGCTTGCGTCAGAAGGAATGGCACCAGGGGTGGCAGTCAGTTCCTCCAGGGCTCCAGCCAGTTGTATAAATGCTGCAGTCAGCCAGGTGTGTGATGCAGTAGACAGTGGGGGCGACAGTGGCAAATTGGTGGGCACACGGCCATTCGGAGGAGCAACTGGAGTCGCCGCCGCAGACTTCTGCCTTGGAGGAATGTGGGTGGCTCTCTCAGATTTCCAAGAGGAACCAGAAATCCAGATTGCTGCGTAAGATCAGCCCGTTTTTACATGCAGACCAGTGGCCTCTGCTTAGGGTCTCTGGGCCTTTCCTAATCATCCCCTCCTCCCGAACCCTTAACTCACTGAGCTTTGCTGCAAGCCCTCTTCTCCCAGGGGACAGTGACCTTCCCATAGCTGCATGGCCTCTGTATGTGTCTGAGAGGCACCCCCTTCTTTTCTTTGGGGGGATCTGAACCCTCCTTCCACCCCAGGAGCTGCTTCTAGGGCAGTATAGAGGAACTGTGCTGTGTGGAGCAGGGTCCAGCAGTCTGCGCCAGGCCGGCCTCGCAGAGCCAGAGAGGAGGGGGCCGCCCCGTCTCCACAGAATTTTCCAAGAGTCCCTTCCTTTATTCACAAGCACCCACTGGGTCCCACTGTGCCAGGCTGGGAGCTGGGAACAGTGCTAGTGATGTCAAGGCAGGTCCCTGTCCTCAAGGAGCTCATAGGGTAGTTCTGGAGGGCTGGTGAGCAAACCCCCTCCTTTGGAGGGGTAGAAAAATCAACTCACCCACCCTTTGTCCACAGTGTCCCAAGGCAGAAAGCGCCTAGCAGACTTCAGGTCCCCACACTTGGGTAGCAGGAGCCGTCGGAGAGGCAGGGCTTGGTGTCTGAGATGCCCCAGACCTCAGAACCTGATCTGAACACCATGTATGTTAGGCAAAAAACTAGAATCAGTGATTCAGGTGATTCTTGTGAGTCTGGGAGTTCACCTGTGTGTCTGCCCCTCTCCTCCTGCTCCAAGGCTGCATTCGTGGTGAGGGGGGTACTCGGAAGAGTGGGTATTCAGAGCGACTCATTGAGAAGGATCCCAACTCCTGGCAGGATGTTCCAGAACTGCCTCACCCAGGCCTATACCTTGCCAGGGGGACAGTCATTCCATCCCTGAGGGTCGTGGGATTGAATTACAGCTGAACCTTCCCTCTCCGCTTAAGAAGGTGGCTCCCAGGGCCCCTCACCCAGCAAGGCCACAGGGCAGACCACTGCTGGACACTCCAAAGGTTGGCTGACAGATGACACAGTCACAGCCCTTTGACCCTGTGCCATCTCTTGCCTCAACAGAGAAAAAAGGTTTCTCTAAATGAGGAAACTCCCCCAGGAGAGGAAAGAGGGTGAGATAGTTCCCAAAGACAGGGCTTGAGTCTCACTTTGTAGTGCCCACAGCTTTGTGTGGTCTGTGGGCTCCCCTGGGCCACGTGGAAAGAACACCCCTGCCCCCAGGAGCTGCTGGGGAGAGGGGGACCTGTTGCCCATGAGGGGTTCCTTTAAGAGCAGCGAGGCTATTTCAAATGAAGTGCAGGTGGGGATGTGCGGAGCGGCATTCTTGTTTTACAGAAGGACAGTTCCCTTTGCCAGAGTCTCGTCTCAGAGGTCCTTGGGATGTGCCACGTCTGATTTGCAGAGCCGTCCCCACTGCCTGACCCACCCGTGTGCACGGGGAGTTGGCTGCCTCTCGTTCCAGAGTCAGTTATCTTCTAATCGAGGCCCATCTGTAGTGGCGTGGCACCATCAGTAATTAGTGACGGTTCATTGGAGTCCAATTAAAAAATGAAACCCACTATGAGAGCCCATCACTTTGCTGAGAATAACAGCCCTGCTCCCGTCTTAGGTGGCAGCCTCCCAAGAGCTTAAAACCCACAAGGACCGACCAACTGCAGTGGGGGCTGGGGGAGGGGTGGGCATGGAGAGGGGGTGCTGTTGATGGGCTGTTGTCTGGTGAATCGGGAGACCAGACATTCCCTGTCTCCAGCTCAGCTCTTCCTTCGAGGAGCCCCTGGCCACATCTTCTTGCCCAGCAATCCCTGGGGAGCTTGGCCAAGACCAGAGGACACTGTGCATGGGCTTGGAAAGAAGGGGCCTGGAGAGAGAACAAGGTCAGAGAGGACTACAAGTGTTGCTCTCCTCTCTGACTACTTCACGCCCTGCTCCCAACCCACAGACCTGGGTCAGCCAGCCAGCCCCTCCCCAGACCTGCCCAGGAGCAGCTCAGGCTCCCTCACCTCTCTTTATCCAACCCCTGCCTCCTCCAGGAAAGCTTCCCTCCCAGGCCTAGCTCAGGAAGGGTCAGAAACTCAAGAATCCAGCCTTTGCTCACCCTGCTTAGGTGACTGTTGCTGCTAGGGCCAACTCTTCCACCTGTCCCTGTTGCAGAAGGCGGGGTCAGGGAGCAGCGAGTGGTGTTGGTCTGTGCATTTCAGAGACAGAGGCTGGCCTGAGGCGTGGGAGTCTTGCTGCCTCTTGGTCTTCTGGAGGATTGAGGTGGGGTGCGGGGGGCAGCAGGTGCGGGCCCTTCTGACTCAGAGGCCAGCACGGAGGGTACAAGTACAGGGGAAATTGTCCTGCCTTGTCAGAAGAGAATGAGGCCCAATCATGACACACCTGGCACCTGGCCTGGACCAATCTGAATCTGGATCTGTTTTCCTACAGGGGCTATGGTCAAAGGTCACAGGGCCACTCATTCTACCACCATCCATGTGAAAGTTCTGCCTGGCACACCTCCTTCTCAGTCTGCCCACTGTCTCCTTCCCTAGAAGCTTCTAGGAGCACCCCTCTGGCCTTTCAAGGTTCAGAGGTCTGCCCAGCCAGGACCCCAGCAGCCAAAACAGACCTGAATTGGGGCTCTCTCCTGTGCCCTGATTTTCTGGGGGCTGCGTGGGGTTGGCAGTCAGGACAAGCCAGGTGGCCTGTACCCTGGGCTTCCAAAGCCCTGCCTGGGTGAAGGCCAGACCCAGACAGTTGCTTGTGCTCTGAGGCTTTGAGGAGTGTGGAAGCCCAAGAGGACAGGCTGTGCAGGTGCAGGTGGCCTTAGAGACCTCGGAGGTGGCTTGAGGGCTGGTAGATGGGGGTGGGATCTGAGATCAGGTAGAGTGTGGTGCACAGAGCTCTCTGGGGCAATGCGTGCATGCGTGTGTGTGTGTGTGTGTGTGTGTGTGTGTGTGTGTGCAGGGACTGTGGCCTGCAGGCTCCACCCCTGCGGTGTGCCCTGGAGAGCAGTCAGAGGACAGTGGAGAGTAGGGGTGGTTCAGGAGCTTGTCCCAGGTGAGCAGGCAGTCTGCAGCTCCTCCAAGGCCCTGCTAGAGCCAGGCCAGGCCGGGCTCTGGAGACGGGTGTGGGGGGTGGCATGGGTATCAGTCTTGCAGATGGCTGTGAGGAGGCAGGTCCTGGAGAGGACACTAGGCTCTGAGACTGCAGTGGGACACCTGAGTCCCCTCAGGGAACTCAGGGTCCCAGAGCTCAGCCTTCCGTGTGCCCAGCTGTGGGCACAGTATAGAGGCTGCAAGCAGGATAGGAGCTCGTCCCCTTCTCCAATTCTATGTGCAATCAGAGGCCCCTCTAGCTCCTCAGTTTCTAGAATAGCATCAAGGCCCAAGGGAGTCAGCTATGCCAGGAAAAGCTGTCACCCTGACAGGCTCCCTTCACCTGCTAAAAGCTCCCTCCTTGTAGGGGTGCTGCTCTGTCTGGAGTTCTTTCATCCCCCACTCACCTTGCCCTGGCCCACCTCTCTGGTGTGTGTCTGAGGGAAGGGAGGGGAGATGCTTGCTTAACTCTCTCTATGCCTGAATGAAGTCAGCGCCGGGAGTAGGCTCCCTTCACCTTGCCCAGGGTCCTTCCTTTATCCGCCTGACATTCCTCTTGCCTGACATCTAGGAGTTTGTGCACAGAAGGGGAGGGGACAAGAGGCAAAAATATCAGGAAGATGGAAGACAGGCTGACAAGTATGGTCGTGAGTTCCAACCTGAATTCTGTCACCGCCATGCTTGTGACAAGTCCCTCACTCACTCTTGGTCCTGTCTTCTGGGTGCACTGGGAAGCCCCAGGGGATACAAAAAACTGCACGGCACAGGAGCAGTTTTGACGTTTGGGGCATAGAAGGACTTTCTCCTCACATGCCTTCCTGGAACACCCCCTCCCTTAATGCTTTTCCGGAAGAGTGAGGGGGCACCCTGCGGGGGGGTGCACAGCAGGCAGGTGAGAGTGGTAAGAGGTTGCTGAGAGCTCTCGCACCTCTGATTTTGAGGGGCACTTGTCAGGAGAGAGAGCCAGGGCATAGAGTGGCAGAAGGAGGGCTGTGGATGACACCCTCCAAGTCAGCAGAGGTCACAGAGCCCGAGGGAGGGACATGAGCATAGAGCAGGCTGAGCTCCTCGGCCCTCCAGCTGTGATGCCTTCTCCTCTCAAGCCTGGCAGCCCCCACGGCAGGCTGGGCCCTGAGTCTGCGTTGGGCTGCAGTTCTCTGGGAGACCCACCCTTGTCCTCTCAGCCCTCCTTCAGCACTTCCTTTTCTTTCCTTTATGTGGCCCTCAGTCAGGTCCTTTTGAGAAACACCCAGGTTTTTTTTGTACCACAAATGAGGAGATGCCTTGTACTGGGCCTCTGTGTGCAGGAGCTTTGCTCTCTTTCTTCCCAACCCTCACAAGCACCCCAGGAGGGCAGCGCCACTCACAGAGGAAGCCACTGTGGCTGAGAGAGGGGTGTGACCTGGCTGAGAGGGAACTGTGGGCTCAACACCCAGCTTTGTGGGTCTTCAAAGCCTGTGCCCCTTCTAGGACTTCACACCTCGGTCTGAGCAGCCAAAGATCCCCACTCATAGATCCAGAGTTGGGGGCACAGTGGGAAGACACCAGGACTGGGACAATTAAAATTATTAGTAGTATTACAGACACTTTATGGTATTTAACAACGTGGTGGGCACTCTACACATATCATTTCACTCCATGCCCACAACAACCCTGCACTTACCACCCCCATTTCACATGAAGGAAGCAAGGCACAGCAAGGTTACATACCTTGCCGGAAGTCACAGAGCTAGTAAGGTATAGAGCTGGGATTTGGAAGCCAGGTGGTCTAAACCAGTCTGAGCAGAAGGGGGTTGCTCAGCAGACCTGTGAGCACAGAGATGGGTCTCCCACAAGATTGGTTACTTACAGGCGTAGAGCTGTGACAAGCAGGGAACAAGGAGCCAGGCCACTGTGTCACTCAAATCCAGAGGACTGAGGGAACAGTGAGGGCCAGGGCGTCCAGAGGGCTTCACGGAGGTGAGGAACAAGCTGGGCTGGGAAGGCCCACAGGCTGGTGCTGCTAACACCTGGGGCAGATCGGCTCTAAGCTTCTGGGCTGACTCGCGTGGCCCACACTTCCTTTGGGGACTTCTGGGAGTGGGGATGGCAAGAACACCATCTCTGCTTCCCTCCCTGGGGTGCTGTTTGTTCACCCGAGTGTGTGGTGGGGCTCCCCCTGCTGCAGGCTCTCCAAATGACCCCTTACCTGTGATTGCTGCACCACTTACAGCCCGACACGTAAACCTCCTCAACAGGACAGGTATTAAGTCTTTTGCCAAGCTCTTTGAGGGCTCTGACCTGTGGGGTGCACTGCAGGAGGCCCAGCTCCCGCCTCACTTTGGGCAGCCTGGCACTGCACCGCCTGCGAGTGCTTGAGGGCCAGAACCCCCTCACCTCGCCCCGCCCGTGGCCAGTCCCAGGTGCCCACCCCACGGCCCTGCACGCTGTGGGTGCTGCAGAAGGCAGCAGCCTGTGTGTGCTTCCTGGAAAGTGTTCAGAGCGGGGGCAGCTGGGCCAGAAGCTTAGGGAAGGGAAGGGCAAAGGCGAGGCCAGCCAGGCGGCATCACACAGCCACCCTGCCCAGTGGTGTCCTCCCACAGAGCAGAACCTAGCGAAGACAGTCAGCACGACAATGACAGGGTCTGTGTGCACGGGCACCTGCAGAGGAGCCTGCACTGGCAGGGGCAGGAAGGCAGACAGGGAAGGTGTCTCCCCAGCTTCCACCCCACCCCAGGCTCTGGTGCCCGAGTGCATGTGACGGCCTCAGAAGTGGCCAGCAAGACAGTGCGCTCAGCCGAGCAGGCAGAGCAGTGGAAGAGAGAGACCTGGCGTCCCCTGGGCCCGGGATGACGTGAGCATCTGCCTGGGAAGGAGCTCTTCCTGCTCCGTGCACTCTTTGCTCTGATTTATGGACTGTGGAGTGGGGAGGGGTGAAGAGCAGATAGGAGACCCTTCCTCTAACTCCGCCTGCCCCTCTCCTCCCCTCCTAGGAAAACCACATCTGAGGGAGCAAAGAACCAGAACTCCAAGGCAGTCACATCTGTGACCTCAGAGCCCACCAAAGCCCCCATGTGGGGGGAGACAGTCCAAGTGGAGATCCAAGCTGAGGACGCAGGGAGAGAAGGTGAGGCGGGGGCTGGGTGGGCCTGGCCTGTGTGGGAGAGGGCAAGAGCAGCCTCCCTCTGAACTCAGCTAGAAGCCGCCTGAACACCTCTTTGTGCTCAGTTAAAAGCACTTTAAAGAAAAAAAATCATAATCCTGTCATGCCTCATTTACCCAGCCTGCTGGAAAAATGAGTTGTCCTGCATAAATGAATTTTCCAGACAATGAAAGCTTATCTTCTTTATGGCCATTGTTATTATTTTCATGGTTTTATTACTGTGTTTCCCACCAAAACAGCATGTTACAGCTTCCTGGCACGTCACCATGGGTGGCTCAGAGGAGCCACACTCCCAGCAGGAGTGATGCTGCTCCCACTGCTTAGATGGGAACACTGAGGTTCAGGGACTTAGGAGATGGGTTCAAGCTCAAGGAATCAGTCAGCAGAGGATGGAGGACTCAGCATTACACGCTCTCATTGCCGCTGCAGCGTTCCAGCTGCTTCCCTAGAATAGCTTCCTATCCTGCCTTGTCCTCACGGGCACTGCCCACTGCCACACGGTAGCGTTCCTGTGCTCCCAGGGCGGGGGGCAGTCTACTCTCATAGAAACTGCCTAGTAACTGTCACTCCCCCACCCCCGGAGGCTTTGCCATTCCCCACGACTTGGCAAAGGCCAAGGCACCGGCGTACACACACGTGTGCACACTCACTTCCTCGCTGGGGCCTGGAGCAGGCAAGAGCTCGGGCTCGGCTCCCACAAGCACTGACTGGCTGACACCAGGACTGCCATTGGCACTGGCATTGGGCCCATGCCAGACCCACAGGTGCCCACGACGTCTCTGGTCTTCTCCAGCCAGAACTTCGGGCTCCCATCTTGCAGGTGATCCCTCTCTCTGAGGGCAGGGGTTTTTACTCTCCTTGAACCCTCACCAAACCTCACAAAGAGCAGAAAGCCAGCTGCTGAGGACAGGGAAAAGGAGAGAGGAAAAGATTGAAGAAGGACATCTATAAATGGGAAAGAGGCTAATTCTGGGTCAAGCCAGAGGGTTTTTTTTCCACCATAAAGGAATAGGTGGGGCTGGCGGGGTGACATGAGAAAACGTGGAGGAGGGAAAAACTGACCTAGGAATTCATGCAAATGCAGGTGTGCACCTGTGTGCATGTCTTTGTGGATGTCTGCACACTGGTTCATGTGTGTGTGTGTGAACATTGTGCATGTGTGAAAACGTGCTTGAAACTGTGTCTGTAGGCATGTGTGTCTGTGTGCATGCATGCATGTTTGTAAGTGGAGGGGTGTGTATGTGTGTATCTATGTGGCTGATGGGAAGTTAGGGGCTGTGGTGAGTGAACTGGACCCTATAGGATCCTGCCCTGGACTGCACACACCCAGGGCAACACAAGAAAGGATGTGATGCGCGGCCCTGGGCCTATCTGCGCAGCAGAGAGGGAAGCAACACTCGCGGTAGGAGGGACAGGAGATGGGGAACCTCCTGGGCAGGCAGGGAGTCCTGGCATATGCCTCTTTGCACATTGAAGTAGTTGGATGCTCGTTGGAAATGGTTGCTGTGGTGACGTCTGCAGAAGGGGTGAGGGAGATGGGGCTCAGGCCAAGGGGTGGGGGAAGGACAGGAGGTAACTCAGTGATGTGTTAATTAAAAGCAAAAGGGAGTTGCAGATCCTGTGTCAGGGCCAAGTTTGGCAGCAGAAATGGCTTAGTTTATTGGCCACACAAAGGACAGTGCAAGGCTGAGGGGCTCAGTGCCCAGGGAAGAAGCGTGTTGGTAGCATGGAGATGGGAGCAGGGAGGGATGTAACAGGGAGCGGTGGCAGCCCATTTCCCCCCATCGCAGCTCACCTGCTGGCTGCCTACACAGAGACTGAGTATGGGGGAGAAAGGCAGGATACTGACCCCTTGTTTGACCAGCTGGATTTGGGGACTCAGGGTCCATGTGTAGTGGCCATGAGAGGCTGCAGCCTCCACAGCGACTGTTGCAGCTTTGGCTGGAAACACTGGAATCCCCCAGCTGAGTCTTTTCAGTCTGCTTAGGGCTAGGTGAATGTGTGCAGTGCTACAGATGGTAATGAGGAGGAAAATAGTAACAACTATGAGGAGCATTTGCTTAGAATTTTATGGCCTGAAAAACACATTCCCCTCCCTATAACAAGATTAGGAGAGGGACAGAGTTTTTCTTTTCTGAAGTTTTAACATTTTGCAGAGCAGGAACATGAAGCTCAGAGACATTAAGTGACTGGCTAAATGTCACAGAGCAGGTTTGTGTGTTGGTACTGGAACTCAGATCTGCTGACTTCAACACCCCTGCCTTACTCTGCTTTCTTCAAGGCATCCTCACATCCTTTTGGTGCCCATTTCCCCTCCTCTTTCTTTTGAGGATGGATCTGGTATGACCAGCTTTGAGGGAAATTGGCAAGTGTCTTTCCCTCTTTATGTGTCCAGGATAGCTGTGGGGAGAAGCAAGCAAGCAAGAGTAATCAGCAAAGCCCTCAGCTTTCATTCCCACCCCCTCCTCCAAATGAGGTACCCAGCTCCAAGTGACCCAACAGCACTGGGCTCCCACAATGCCTTGCCCATAGAGTGGGCAGCTGTCTCTGGTCCTGAAATGTCATTGTCTCAGAAAGGGGGGCAGAGGGCAAGGGTGTACCCAAGAGGACAGCTGTCCACCTCAATCCTCTCATTCTTCTCTAGATCTCCCTTTTACCTCCTTTCCTCTTCCATCTCCCCAAACCTTCTCTCTTCCTCCTCCACCCTTCTCCTTTCCTCCCTCCCCATCTCCTCTTCCTTTTCAAATTATAGACTTCTGGAGTGGGAAAACACCTCAGGAGTCACCATATCCAGGCCCTCCCACCAGCCATTTACGACTGTGTGATGCTGATCGAGTCATATGACCTCTGAGAGATCCAGTGTCCACACTTCAAAAACAGAGGTGGTGGTTCCTACATAAAGGGTGGTGGTGGGATTTGCTGGGGCAACGGCTCAGGAGCTCATGTCCTCATGCCTAGCACACAGTAGGTGTTTGCAAAATAGTGCTGCCATGATTACTTCCAGGTCGTTGGTGCTCTCCTCAGAGTTCATCCCAAAGTTCATGCATTTTACGGCAAAGTGTAGTTTCTTTGGAGGGAGTTTTCTTGGTGGTATATCATTCTCAGTGTTTAGTTTTCATTTACTTGGAGTATACCTTTATCGGTATTTGTACTGAAGATCTCTTGAGCAGATCTCTTTCCCCCATCTGCAAGTGTGAGACATAATCCCTGGCTGAGGAGTGGGTGAGAGTGTCCATGACCAAGGGACGGAGACTTATTCCTGGACAGGGTGCTATCCCTGCCTGCCTGTGCGTCCCTTCATGTGCTCGTGTGCATCTGCTGCTGTGGGGGGCTGGGCTCCGCTCTGCACATGTCCACCCTGGGCTGAGGGTTTCTAGACTGCAGTTGAGAGTTGCATCTTTGGGTTCTAGCAGCACTTATCATAGAGCCTTGTCCTGTGCAGGGGCTCAGACAGTGCTTGTGACGAGTGCCTGTGTGTGTGTGATCCACACGTGCGCATGTGTGTGGATACCTCAGTGTGGCTCCTGCTCCCCTACTCTCAGCAATGTCTCCCACCTCAGTGGGAGGGATGGTGGTTAGCTAAGCCTGATCCTGATCCTGTGTCCACTTTTTCTCTCTCCAGACGTAGTCCTCAAGGTGGTGGACAACCACAAAAATGAGGAGCTCTTGTCCTATCAAATCCCCATCAAGTACCTGCGTGTCTTCCACCCCTACCACTTTGAACTGGTAGAGGTGAGTCAGAGCCCTGGGCTCTGGCCCACTGGGTCCTGGGACAGGTAGGGAGAGAGCCTCTAGCTACTCCCTCAGAGCAGCCCTGGGCATCCGTGCCCACCCTGCGGTATGACAAGTCTAGGCCATGTAGGGTTCAGGAAACACAGCTCCTGGCAGACAGACAGGAACGATATCCACAAAAATTTGTAATTCTCCACATTTATCTTCATAAAATAGCCCAGTTGGTATAAAACATCCACCACTACAAATGAATACACCAACTGGAGGTGCATTCTGATTTCATAGATGTTGAGAGTGGGTATGTATCTAAAAATCAAAGCAAGACCATGTTTACAAAGTACCTACTATGTTCCAGATCCTGGGCTAGACAATCCACACATCACCTCTAATCCTCAAGATGAATTATATTTTGCATACATAGGACTTAGACGGAGGAGAGAGGAATCCTCTCTTCCTGAGTCACAGAGCAAGTGAGGACCATGGGTGAACCCAGGTCACGCTGTCTCCCAACCAGTTCTCCCTGTGCTGCTTCCACATGCCGCCTTGGCAGGAGGAAGCCCCAGGAGAAGTGGGGTATGCGTGAGATAATGCGTTCCCTGGAATTCACCCATCTGTGGGCCTCAGGCCCCTTATTTTGTGATCTGGACCTCCCAGGCCAGCTCCCTTGCCCACCCCCTCTTCCCAGGGCTGATTGGTGGAAAGGAGAATTTACTCCCTCATTGTTCAAGCACTTATTGTACCTACTGAGTGCCAGGCACTGGACCAGAGATGAGCAGAAACATCATTTCCCTCTCCTCCACTGTGCACCCCAGACTCCTACAGTGGTTTAGAGTAAAGAACAATGTAAAGTTGGACTGTTTGGGTTCTGATCTCAGGGCCTGTGCTTGCAAGCTGTATATCCACAGGAAGCACTTAACCCCAGGCCTCCACTCCTCATCAACAAAATTAAGACAATATACCTTCTAACATGGCCATTTGGAGGATCAAGTGCAATCATGGGCATAAAGCACCTAGCAAGGTGCTCAGCACATAGTAGGAGCTCAGCTCAGGCTAGTTCCCCTTCCCTCTTCCTTCCCCAAGCCCTGGTTCATTCTTTCTTTCTTTTCTTTCTTTCTTTCTTTCTTTCTTTCTTTCTTTCTTTCTTTCTTTCTTTCTTTCTTTCTTTCTTTTTCTTTCCTTTCTTTCTTTTTCTTTCCTTTCTTTCTTTCTTTTTAATTTTTAAAGTTTTTTTTTAAGAGAGAGAAGGGAAGGGAGGGAGAAAGAGAGGGAGAGAAACATTGGTTGCCTCTCACATGTGCCCTGACTGGGATCAAACCCACAACCCAGGCATGTGCCTAGATTGGGAATCAATCCAGCAACCTTTTGCTTTGCCAGTGCCCAACCAACTGAACCACACCAGTCAGGGCCTGACCTCCTTTCCAAGCGATTCCTCGACCATGACCTCAGTGGTTTGGACCTTCCTTAAGCCCCAAGGAGAGCCCCACACTCAAGGCTTCAGGAAGAGGCAGGGAAACAAGCCCAGAGAGACTAGTGACTCACCTGGCAGACTCAGCACTTCAGCTATAGTTCTGGGAGCATCACCCAGGCCTCCTGGCTCTCTTGTCTAGGCCTAGTAATCACATCTTTGCCAAGAGAGACAGCAGGCTGTGGTCCTTGTGAGAGCGATGAAATATTCAAATAGACAAGAGAAGATTCGTCATATTGATCTCCTTGGAAGGGCTCACAGGGACCCTTTAATTATCAGCTCGGTGCCCCAGTGGAGCAATGCCAGTGCTCATCTGCAGAGGACTGGATTTATGGCCCAGGTCTGCTCCTTAGTCATGCTTATTTGTGTGTGTTTTCTTCCCTGGCCCCATCCCCAGCCCACCGAGACTGGGAAAGCTGATGAAGCCACCGCCAAGACCCAACTGTACGCAACGGTTGTCCGGAAGGGCAGCTTCATCCCCCGCTGCATCGGCTGTAACCACACAGCTCTGGAGGTGCCGGACTGGGCCCTCGGGGTGGGGCGGGGCAAGTGGGAAGGGGCCAAGCTTTGACAGCCTCCAGGCTTGGCCCTCGGACACCTCTGGCTGGCCTGAGTGTGGGCAGAGGTATCTGGGGAAGAAATAAAGAAGTGAAAAGTGATGGGGTCTTTCAAAAATAGCCTACATGGTTTGTGAAAAACAGCCCTAGGATGGCAGGGCTGATGGAGATGGAGATGAGAATAATGATGCCTCACATTTTCCAGTGCTTTCCAGGCATATAGCCCTGCCCCAGCCTTGCCTTCCCTTGCTCTGCTCCTCACAAACCATGCAGGGAGTGCTGCAGGGAGCACAGTGGCTCCCAAAGCCCAGTGTCTGTCTGAATCTCATCAGGGCAGGAAAAGCACCCCCCCCCACCTTTGCTCACATCTCCTGATGGTTTCTCTCCTATTCTGTCCCTCCTAGAGTAGTGATCCCTCACCTAGAGCCTACATCCCCCAAGCAAAAGTGTTAGGGCCACCCCACATTTCCTTGAGTCCTGTTTCTAAAGAACTTAGGTTAGTCTAGTTAGGTATTCATTCATTCATTCATTCAACAACTATTTATGGAGCCTCTTCCATAAATAGGCTGTGGCCAGGTCCTGCCTCCGACACATACCCCCACCATTACCCCTCGGCTTTTCACAGCCTTAGGAAGACAATCGATGTTCCGGGAAGGTGTGGTCCAGGGATCTAACCCCTCTCCCTTTCCCCCTAGCCTTCAATCTTCCCAGAAGTGACAGATCTGAGTCTAGCCTTGGCCCGAGTATGATCAGTGTGGGGCCAGGGGTCAGGCTTCCCCTGCACCAACATGGGTGATGTGATCCTCCCCATCACACTGTGAGCTGGCAGGGCAAGAAGTGTTTTCAGTCCCATTTCACAGCTGGGGACATGACCCACACACCTGCTTCCCCACTGCCCCCTCCCTCCCATGGAGGGCAGCACATGTCAGACCTGCAGGCACCCTCTGCTCCTACCTCCTGCTCTTCCATCATGTCCTTTCCTGAGGATGACCAGTAGCTGCACACAGAACAGCTTGCCCTGCAGGGGGCACACTGTGGATCTGGGCCCTCAGAATCAGGGCCCCTCTGCCCTCCAGCACCCTGCCCACCCCCCTGCCCCAGCATAGCTGTCCCCCCACTCCCCTGTAGGCTCCTGAGGGCAGACCAGAGAGCACAGAAATGGCTCCTGTTACTCACGGGGCTGTCATGAGTAGGCCTGCCCGTGCAGCTGTCTCATTCACACCTGCCCACTGAGCCCAGAACAGTGGTGCATTAGTATCCCTCAGGCACCCCTCTTGGCCCTCAGACCTCTTGGAGTCCCTGTGAGCAATATGGCCTGACAGCACTCCAGGGGAACCCCTCAGGTCCCAACCCCACCCCCACCCAAACTTTGAAATGCCATCACCGGAGATTTCATCCTTTGATTTTGGTAAAGGGGTTCAGTCTCCAGAGGCCCCAGTGACAACTGAAAGGTCCTAAGCACTGTTTTAAACCTGATGAAGCTCACACCTGTGTGGAGTTAGCTGGCAGCCAACTGAGATGGGTCCTGGCCAAGGGGCTTAGGAGAGAATGCTGGGGGTGGAGGGAAGGAGAAAAGGGAGAGGGGTCCAGAATAAGTCCCCACTCCTGGGCCCTCTCCTCCCATTGAAGGTCAGAGCTAGAAGGACCAGGGAGAGTATGGTCAACCCCTCACTGTACAACTTGGAACACTGAGGCCCAGAGTGGAGCAGGGAGTGGCCATGGTTACATAGTGACCTAGACATAGATAGTAGCTGAGCTGGTGTAGAACTGTAGTAAGGAACCCCACTCAGCCCCTCCCTGAGGCCTCTGCCAGTCTCCTCCTCCTTCCCCTTCCAGATCTCTACGGTTCTGTCTCTCTCACCCTCATAAACACAGCCGGCTTCTTCCTCCCTTTCTCCTTCATTAATGGCATTCACTTATTCCACAAGCACACATGAGGCTTTTACTCTGGGCCAGGTGCTTTTGCTAAAAGCTGGATATACAGCAGCCAGTGAGGTAGATATCGAGGTATGTCCCTGCCCCTGTGGAGACTGGGTTCTAGCCTGGAAGAGAAGTAAGACAGCAGTTAGAATAAACACAAGCTACAGAAGAGGCCGTCCAGGAGCTGAGAATGGGATGGCTACTTTAGTAAGAGCGTTCACAGAAGAGTGGTGACATGTAATCTCCAAAGGAAGAGAAGGAGCTGCCACTGAGTTGGTGGGAGTGGGGGTGGCGGGGAGGACTCTAGGCAGAGGGATCAGAATTTGCAAAGACCCCGAGGCAGAAACAAGTGGGGCACATTAAAGAGTGACACAAAGGAGACTGGGGCAAAAAGAGGAGGATGGGGGCTAGCAGGAGACCTGGGCCGAGGGGCAGGCAGGCCAGTTCATGCAGGCCTGGCACCTGCTCCAGTGATAACTGAATGAGTGGTGAGAATGACAACATTCAGCCTAAGGGTGGGGCGGGGGGCAGTCATTGCAGGGTCTCAAGCAGGAGAATGTCTTGATCCAATTTATTTTTTAAAAGATTTTATTTATTTATATTTAGAGAGGGATGGGAGGGAGAGAGAGAGAGAGAGAGACATCAATGTGCGGTTGCTGGGGGCCATGGCCTGCAACCCAGGCATGTGCCCTGACTGGGAATCGAACCTATGATGCTTTGGTTCGCAGCCCACACTCAATCCACTGAGCCATGCCAGCCAGGGCCAATTTCTTTTTAAGAAGGTAGTTTTTGCCACTGTGTATCAAATTGCCTGGGAAAGGGGATGGACTGGGAGCAGGAGTAGAGAAGCAAAGGCCATTGAGGGGTCAGAGAAGTAAAAGAAGCCACCGGAATCTCAGCTGCGGGGAATTGGGCGAGGATTGAGGGGATAATGGGAGTCCACAGGTGGGTGAGGGGCGAGGGCCCGGAGAGGGTCAGAAGCTGCTTGGGACGGCAGTGGAGGCATGTGGGGCAGTGTCTGTGTCTTCTGCCCCTGCCCACCCAGTGCCTGGCACAGGGCCTGAAGGAGGGCAGCCTTGAGCAGAGAAAAGACCCTTGTGAGGCAGGAGCAGGTGGGAGCAGGTGCAGAAGCCTGGAGGCAGGAATGAGCCCATTGTTGGAAAGAAAGATGGCAGGCAGGAGGGCCACCTGGGCTCACCTGCCTCCTCTCTTCCCCAGGTCTTTCTTCGGGGGATCAACGAGCCCCTAGTCAACAACCCCAGCCCCATGGTGGTCATTGCCCGGGTGGTTCCCAACTGGAGGGAGTTTAAGTGAGTAGGGCCCCAGTGGTGGAGCAAGGAGGGAGGGGAGGGCAGAGGACAGGGTGGGGGGTGGCTAGAAGCCTGCCCTCTCCACGAGGCCCTTCAAACCTCCCCGCTGAGACTGAGGTCCTGCCCACGGTCCCTGGAAGGGGGCAGCTCAGACCCCTCCTGACAGCAGGCTGGTGGGAGCAGCATACAGAGGAAGAAAGGGGGTCCTTCACTCTTCCAGATCTACCTCCCTATCTCATGCCCACCATAACCATAGTCCCCCCTCTCACTCGAGTCCAGGGCCAAGGTGGTTCACCAGCTGGTGGTTGTCCCCAAAGGAGGCAGCCTGCTCATCTCAGAATTTCATGACCTTTAGCCCTGCCTAGGGGCCCCTTCCCTTGCCCTCCTGAAAGTCTCCCTGGCCCAGCCCTGGCTCATTCCCTTTCCCCCAGACCTCTTTTTGGGTGTGGGGTGTTCACAGTCCTCAGGAGGGGATTCAGGCTAGTTCGGCCACTGGAGACCACACAGTGTGAGCAGTTCCACAGTAAACGTATGCCCTCCGTGTCAGAACCATCTCCTGGGGGTGTTGGCCTCCGTCACCGCCGCTGACTCATCGCCCAGGAGGACTGCCTGACTCACCTGGACCTCCTGTCGAATTCTGAAGGCCTATGAGCCCTCCGTGCTGGTTGGAGGAATGAAGATAATGGGGCAGTCACTCCCAGCCCTCCTATGAGCTCGGAGAGCTCAGGTGTTTGTGCACACACGCACACACACACACACACACCCCCTAATCCCACTCCTGCAGGCTCCGTGCTCCCCAGGCCTAAGCCAGGATTCCCACCGTGGGGTGGATTGTCCTGGCAAGGCCCCCCCAGGTGAGGCGGGGATGCAAGGCCCACTAGAGCTGGGTGGTTGAGGCATTCGGATGTGGCCAAGGCCACAGTAAGGCATGGGGAAGGGAACCTGGGAGCTGCAGCCCATCCCCTAACCGAGATGAGCTTTCCCGAGGCCCAATTAGTGATCAAAAGGACCACAGCCCATTATCTGTCCTAGGTAGGCCACTGCACTGTCCTTTCTCACATCGATCCAGAGTCCACTCGGGGGTCCTTGGCTGCCAGGCTTGTGCCTGGCACCAAGAGTGCTGGACGCCTGAAGCGCTCCTATCCTTACCCCTGTCCCCTTGCCTTCCCAGGGTCAGTCAGATGAACCAGGACCCAGCCTCCCTAGGGCTGCCCATCACCCCACTCTCCTTCCCTATCCCATCCGTGATCAACTTCGATGTTCCTCAGGTCACCCAGAACGGGTGCCCTCAGGTATGGCTCCTTCCCTTTCATTCTCTCACTGGTTCAGACCTCTGGCGACTCACCCATGCACTCATTCAGTCAGGCACTCTGTCAGGCAGCTGCCCACGGGTCCGCCGCGTGCCTGGGGCCGGCCCTGTGGGTCTGGTGAAAAGGTTAAACAGCAGCACAAGGTGATGTGTAATCTAATGACAATGGGGGGGGGGGGGGAATGTTAGGGCTGTAAAAATCAGAGGAGAGGAGACAGAAAAAAACAAATATTGTGATTCCACTTACATGTGGTACCTAGAGTAGGCAAATTCGGACAGAAAGTCGAATGATGGCTGCCAGGGACTGGGGGAGGGAGGCAGGGAGAATGGGGAACTGGTGTTTAATGGTACAGAGTTTCTGTTTGGGGTATTGAAAAAGTTCTGGAAATAGATAGTAGTGATGGTTACACAACATTGTAAATAACACTGAACTGTGCACTTAAAATAGGTTAAAAGGATACATTTTGTGTTGTGTACATTTCACCATAATAAAAAATAGTGTTTTAATTAGAGATGGGGGGTATGAAGCCTGGGCATCCAGATACAGGACTGGAGTTTGTTTGTTTTTTAAGATCTTATTTATCTTTAGAGAGGGGGAAAGAAGAGAGAGAGAGTTGCCTCTCACACACCCCTTACTGGAGGCCTGACTTGCAACCCAGGCATGTGCCCTGATTGGGAATTGAACCGGCAGCCCTTTGGTTCTCAGGCCGGCACTCAATCCACTGAGCCACACCAGCCAGGGCAAGACTTGGGTTTTTAGTAGGGAGGTTTGGTGCAAATTGGAAACAACAACACAGTTGTGGAGGTGGGGATGCAGGTCGGGATTGGAGAGAAGGCCAGCAGGCCAGTATGTCTAAGTATGTTAGGGAGCGCCACGCAGAGTATGTGTGGGTCCAGGCAAATGGCCAGATTCACCTTTTCCCATGGTCTTCACTTCAGCGGGAGCTTGTCCTACACGACGGGTCCCGAATCCCTAGGGGCCTTAAAGAAGGCAGGGGTGCTTGGGAAATCCTTCCTGTTGTCTGCCCACCAATGTTCATGCCTGGTGTGGCAAACATAGGATAAGGCATCCCTTTGGAGCCTCAACCTTTATTTGAAGGCAAAGAGATTTGAAGAAGGCTCAGACATGAACAAGAGTGATGGTGGTGGGGAGGGGTGGGACTAAGGGGGACCCTGGGGACAGAGGCTTCAAACCCAAACTAATCCTTGGCCTGATTTCCCCAGAGTCATCTCACACATGGCCCTGCATTTGCCTAGAAAATAATAAACCAATCAGCAGGCAGTCCCAAGGGGCAGGAAGCACTGGTTGCTTTAATGAGTGAGCCCTACCCTACCCCCAGCTCCTCTCTGGCTGCCTTTGCTACCTAACCAGTCTTGGTGCGGGAGGCACCCTCACCACAGAGAATTGCCCCCAGTGCCTCTTGCATGTGTGGGACTCAAGGCCAGAGGTCCAGCCATAGCAGAACACTTGTTGAAGGCTGCCCAGTACCATGGCAGCTGGGCCAGGTGAGAGCTCACCAGCAACCGGCACAGAGATGCCCAGGTGCCAGCAGTGAGAGGCGAGCTTCTGTGCTACAAGGTGGAAAGGAGGGCAGTGTGCAGAGCTGCATCTGGGAGAGACACCTGTCAGCAGCCATGGGCTTTTCCCACCAGCTGCCTGCCATGCCAAAGCACCATGGGCAGGAGTTTGAGGCTGGATTCCAGCTCTGTGACTTCCTGTGTGACCTTTGGCAAGCTTCTCCATTTCTCCAGACCTGATTCTTACCTTATTGGACTGTTGGGAGAATTCAAAGGGTAACCTGTGCTAAGTGCCCGAGCCTAGAGTGGAAGCTGAATGGGCTCCATCCCTTTCAGAGCTGCCCCTTCCCTCATACAAAATGCCCCCTCTGGGGCCAGCCTGGCCTTTGCCCTTGTTGCATTTGGCTACAAGTAACAGGAACCCCAAATCACATGGACTTAAATTCTAAGGGGATTTATTGTCACACATCGCGAGGGTCCCCCATATAGGATGCTGCCAGAATTGGTCAATGTGTGAGCTCAGTGGTATCTCCAAGGACTTAGGATCTTTCCAACATGCCTGAATTGCCATCTTCAGCTGGCAAGCAACTCATGCAGACAAAATGTGCCCAGCATCCCATCTAGACATGACCAGGAGCAGAGGAAGAGGGCTTTTGTGAGGAACTGGAAACCTCCTTTGTAGCCCCTGGCAGACCACCCCTCTCATCTCATTGGCCAGAATTGAGTCACATGCATTTCTCTCAGCCATTAACTGAGGAGGGATGTGGCATCATCGTGCCAGCAGCTAATGCAGGCAGGTATGGAGAATGGGGCCACCCGGCCCAAAGTGCATTCTGACAGAGGAAGGAGGGGAATGGTTGAGAGGTAGGTGGCCCTCAGTGTCTGCTCACCCCTCTTGGAATCTGGTAATGATGGCAAAACCTGAGCTCTCATGAGTCTGCTGGACCCAGCACAGGTGGGACTTAGGACTTACTCTGACACTGTACCCAGCACCTTTGAGGGGAGACATTGCCCAACAGGCTGCTCCTATCGCCCTGGCCTCCTGCAGAGCTCCTGACTGATGAAACACAAGCAGTGGTGAGAGGAGGTGTCTGCACCCAGCGTCATCTCATCCTGGCTCAGCCCCCCACAGCCAGTCTGTACCCAAGCTCTCGTGGGCCTCCTTGTATTCCCACAGATCCTACCCTAGTGCTGGCCATTGCCAAAGCCTCCACTCAGCCCCTCATATCCATCTGGTGAGAAGCAGCCACAGTGACCCCTTGCCTAGGGTTAGGCCCTTCCCCTGGACCCCTTGTCCCTGTCATCAACAGGACAAAACCCTCATTGTCAGCCAGATACACAGCCTCATTCCCTCCAGCCTCCTGGCTCACTGCCCCACTCCTCACTGGCATTCTGTAGTCTCACTGGGTGACTGGCTGTTCACACCTGCACTGTCCTCTCTCCCTCCCAGTCTTCGCCTCTGCTGTACTCTGAGCCTGAATGGTCTTCTCCCTGTTACCCTAGTTTCCACAACCCACAGCTTGCTTAGGCCTCTTCATGGATCATGGAGGGGGGTGTATCTTATCCCCTTGGAAGGCAATGAGCTCCAGAGGGGAGCAGGCTCTGGTTCTAGCTCCCCCATATACCCTGCAGCACCCCAGAGGCATATAGCATGGAGAAGCCTCAAGTCAACATTTGCTGAGTTCAATTCAATTGAATTGAACTTTGACCTTCACAGCAAAACACCTGTTGTGTCCTTCAACCCTCACAACAGCTTATCAAAGCAGGGAGCATAAGACATTGGACAGTGACAAATCTAAGATCTAGAGGAGGAGAAAGGACTTGCCTATGGTCACACAGCAAGGATGAGGTTGAGGCAGACCCAGGCCCCAGGCCAAGGCATCCTAGCTCCCCTGAGGCCCCACTCAGCACCACCTATCAGCAGCTGCTCTTCCCAGGATGGCCACCACACGCCTGAGCAGAGCAGGCAGCAGTGGGTGTGGGTGTAGGTATGACGGGCCCTGAGAAATGGAAGAAGGGACCATGGGCCATGTAATGAAGACTCAGTCCATCTCCAGGGAAGACAGGTCTGCCTAGTGGCTAGGGGTTAATTCAGCTTTGCTGAATTCCATGGCCCATGGTCTCTCCTGTTAGCACCTGTGGACACTGGTTTCCTCTCCCCCCTCCCAGTCCCTCACTCATGCCACCAGCACCTGGACCAGGGTCCTGGCATCAGACTCTGAAGGTGCTCTAGCCTCAATTCCTTCCTTGATTCCTTGCTCCCCACCCCACTCTCTGCCCACTACACACACGAGAGAGGCTGACCTTCCCTCCCCAATTCTAGGTCTGAAGGGATCTCTTCTGGGGATGCATCCTGGGAAACCATTCAGGGAAGGAGCTGTCCATACTCAGCAGTCAGACACCATTTCTTGCTTTGTAGACTTCATGTAGACACATGAACAGACCACAGACAGGACAGCCAGGGTCCACTAAATACTCCTCTCTCAGAGTAGAAGCAACAGATAGGCAGCAGGGAGACTGAGTCACTGTCCTTTAGTGCCCCAGTCAGTGTCTGGCAGATGGTCCAGGCTATGTGGATGCCCCTCTGCCACCCAAGAAAATGGGATAGCTTTGGGGTGGGCATGGTTTGGGGATCAATCCTGAAACATCACTCCCACGTGCCACAGAATCCAGAAGCAGCTTCTCTGCCTAGCCTGATGGCCAAGTGGCTATAACCTGCTCTCAAGAACATTCCCATTACCCCAGTCACTGTCCCTGTGTTCAGGCCCCCAAAGTGACTATAACCCATCTCCAGAGGGGTAGGGATGGGCAGACACAGCTGAGTCTCAGGCTGGGCCTTGGAGAGCTGGAGCAGGCCCATTAGTGTGACAGGCATCAGGGTCCTGCCACCACAGGGGGAATAGACCCACACTGAGGTTTTGCAATCCTGCATCAATAGCTCCTGGAGCCAGTGATGCATTTGTGCTGACCTTTTGAGTGATGACTGGTTCCCACAGGGGAATGGGAGGTGGGAGCAGCTGCCACTGTTGCTGTGACAGCCACGGCTGGGGGCAGAGACAAGACAGCCACTTGGAGAGTCTGCAAAGATGACCGCCAGCCCATCCCTGTGATGGGATGTGCAGGACTGCCTGCTGGGGTTATAAGCTGACACTGTCCCCCTTCTGGCCTTCACAAAAGCTAGACCTCATCCACCTGGAGTCCCTCATTGTTCCCGGCATCCTCCACCCAAGCCGTACTTAGTTCCACTTCCACATTTTTGTGTGGGCTGTTTTTCCACGCAGAAAGCCTTCCTCTCTCCATCACCCTGCCAATCTTCCTTCTGAGCCTTCTACTGATCCCTCTTCCCACAGAATGGCTGTTCTGACCACCCCCAAAAGTCTCATACAGGACTTCCAGCCAAGATGGAGGCATAGGTAGACACATTGTGCCTCCTCACACAACAAAAATAAAGACAACAAAAATTTAGAAACAAAATTACAACCGGTATTGACAGAAAATTGAACTGTATGGAAGTCCAACAACCAAGGAGTGAAAGTAGACACATTCATTCAGACCAGTAGGAGGGGTAGAGTCCGGCAGAGAGGGGTCGCAGCAAAAAAAAGTGGTGGCTGGCGGACCCAGAGAAGCGATGGATTGTGGAGAAGCCCGGCACACAAGGCAGCTGGTGGACTGGGTGGTCCCACATTTGCACACAGATAAACCAGGCGAAACTGGGGAGCGAGAGGGATCCCACAACCCAGGGCTCCAGCACAGGGAAATAAAGCCTCAAAACACCAATCGAAAATAGCTTTGGGGGTTGAGGTGCCAGGAGAGACCCCCAGCCTCACAGGAGAGTTCATTGGAGAGACCCACAGGGTCCTAGAATGTACACAAGCCCACCCACCTGGGAATCAGCACCAGAAGGGCTCAGTTTGCTTGGGGGAAGTATCAGAAGTGACTGAAATACAGCAGAAAGTGGAGCAAGCGCCAGTGTTCCCTCTCAGACCCCTGCCCCACATACAGCATCACAACACAGTGACATGCTTGCCCCGCCCTGGTGAATACCTAAGGCTCCACCCCTCACTATGTAACAGGTGTGTCAAGACAAACAAAAAAAAATGGCCCAAGTGAAAGAACAGATCAAAGCTCCAGAAAAAAAATACAACTAAGCAACAAAGAGATAGCCAACCTATCAGATGCACAGTTCAAAACACTGGTTATCAGGATGCTCACAGAATTGGTTGAATTTGGTCACAAATTAGATGAAAAAGTGAAGGCTATGCTAAGTGAAATAAAGACAAATGCACAGGGAACCAATAGTGATGGAAAGAAAACTGGGACTCAAATCAATGGAGTGGACCAGAAGGAAGAAAAAAACATCCAACCAGAAAAGAATGAAGAAACAAGAATTCAAAAAAATAAGGAGAGGCTTAGGAATCTTCAGGACATCTTTAAACGTTCCAACATCCAAATTATAGGAGTACCAGAAGGAAAAGATAAAGAGCAACAAGTAGAAAACTTATTTGAGCAAATAATAAAGGAGAACTCCCCAAATCTGGCAAAGGAAATAGACTTCCATGAAGTCCAGGAAGCTCAGAGAGTCCCAAAGAGGTTGGACCCAAGGAGGAACACACCAAGGCATATCATAATTACATTAGCCAAGATTAAAATGAAGGTGAGAATCCTAGAAGCAGCAAGAGATAAGGAGACAGTCACCTACAAAGGAGTTCCCATCAGACTGTCAGCTGATTTCTCCAAAGAGACCTTACAGGCAAGAAGGGGCTGGAAAGAAGTATTCCAAGTCATGAAAGGCAAGGACCTACATCCAAGATTGCTCTATCTAGCAAAGCTATCATTTAGAATGGAAAGGCAGATAAAGTGCTTCTCAGATAAGGTCAAGTTAAAGGAGTTCATCAGCACCAAGCCCTTATTATATGAAATGTTAAAGGGATTTATCCAAGAAAAAGAAGATAAAAAAACATGTATAGTAAAATGACAGCAAACTCACAATTATTAATGACCACACCTAAAACAAAAAGAAACTAAGCAAACAACTAGAACAGGAACAGAACCACAGAAATGAAGATCACATGGAGGGTTGTCAACAGGTGAGTGGGAGGAGGAGAGAGGGGGAAAAGGTACAGAGAATAAGTAGCATAGAATGTAGGTAGAAAATAGACAGAGCGAGGGTAAGAATAATATAGGAAATGTAGAAACCAAAGAACTTAAGTATGACCCATGGACATGAACTAAAGGGGGTGAATATGGGTGGGAGGGGGTGTGCAGGGTGGAGGGGAGTGAATGGGGGAAAATGGGACAACCGTAATAGCATAATCAATAAAATATATTTTTAAAAAATTTTAAAGTCTCATACAGCCCTTTATTTGGAGGCTATTAATAGTGCTGTCTTGTTTCATTGTTTAAATAGTACTCACATTATGCACCAGCTGCTGGCTTAATGTGTGGTCAAGTCCCCTGAAAGTCTGATGAAGAACTGTCGTGACCTCTGTAAGGGACTGGAAAACCTGTGTGGGACAGAGGAGGGCTGGTGATGTAGGGGTCATGTCCAATTTGACCTCTATGACATCACCAGCCACAGGCGTAAACACTGGTGGAACTCTTTTTTTCAACTAAAGGTTTTATTTATTTATTTTTAGAGAGAGGGAAAGGGAAGGAGAAAGAAAGGGAGAGAAACGTCTATGGGCAAATCAGTTACCTCTTGAGTGCTGCCAGCTGGGGACCTGGCCCACAACCCAGGCATGTGCCCTGACCAGGAATCAAACCAGAGACCTTTCAATTTGCAGGATGGCACCCAACCCACTGAACCACACTGGTCAGGGCACACTGGTGCAACTCTTTAGGAAAACAGTCTACCCACAATGAATCCAGTGCCTTAAAATATGTGTTTCCTTTAACTCAGATTTCTATTTTGGGAACTAAGGAAATCATTTGAGATACAGAGATATGTGTCAAAGCATGTTCAATGCAGTGTTATTATAGGAAAAAACAGGAAGGGAGAGACCAGGGCACCAGAACGTGACAGAACACCCAGCCGCCAGGGTCCTGGGAAACAAGTGCCACTCTGACTGTGGGTATGTTTAGGTTTTCACGTTAAATGAAAAAGGCAGGATGTTAGAATAATAGTTATATACAAAATAGGTATAGGAAAAAACTAGAAAAATGTACTGTCTTATGCATAGGAATTTAGGGTTTTTTTCATCTTTCTATTTTTCTGCATTTTCCAAAATTTATTCATTAAGTATATGCTGCTTTTATAATTGAGACAAACATTGGTGACACATATGCAAGGTCCACCCAGAAGGTACCCAGCTATGCACTATGAAAAATAGAAACATTTATTGAAGAAGATACAAGATACAAGAAATATTGTACATAGGACAATGACGCCTCAGTCTCCTTCAAAGTAGGCACCTTGGGACCTCACACAGTTTTCCTAATTGCCATGAGCTGCCCTGTCCTATTTCCTGAATCCCATTGACAGTCTGAAATCTCTTCCCTTTCAAAAGTGATTTAGTGTGGGGAAAACCAGGAGTGGCTGGGCTCCAAATCTGGGCTGCAGGGGGCCTGAGTCACATGGGTGATTTCATGTTTCGTCAAAAACCCTGCATGAGACATGATGCACGAGTGGACACGTTGTTGTGTCGAAGCTGCCAATCACCAGTTGCCCACAGCTGTGGCCTTCTGAATCATCTGAATAGTTTCCACAGAGGAATGTTCAAGCTTAATGCAAAATTTAATGCAGATTCATTGCTGTATTAGCTCAGTCATTTCAAATGTGACAGCCACACAGTACACATGCTCATTCAACAGCATCTACTGCCCCCACTGACCAGTACAGTGAAGTTGTCATTATTCTAGTGTGTGCATTCTAACCTACTCTCCTTGGCTACCAGGTTCATCAGTGTCACGTAAACCGTTCTCATTGTATTGATAATGGCTGGACTTTTTCCAGAAAGATCTTGTAGACATGCACACAACCCAATATCTGGACATCTCTTGTTTTGTGGGGAAGCTAAGGTCCCACCATCTGTTCCCAATTTCTCCTTTCAGCTGTCCAAGCCCGGGGAATCCCCGGAACTGCCCCTGTGGAATCAGTCCTTCCTCTTCCAAGGCCGAGATGGAGCCACCAACTTCTCAGAAGACACCGCCCTGGTGCTGGAGTACTACCCCTTAACTTCAAGTAAGTGCCACAGTGCCATGCCAGGTCAGCTGTACATCAGAGCAGGTATGAAAGGATTTTCAGTCCATCTTGCCTCTGCCTCCTGTGGGGATGGGTTCCAGGGCAATCCCCCAGTTCATGCAGACAGGCAGGGGAACGCCAGGCTGGCTTTCTTGTCCAGATGGCAGCTTGTGGGGAAGAGCCCTACTCCTATACTGTCTCCATGTGCTTTTATTGCACCACCACCCCTCCCCATGCACCTATCAGTGAGGTGGGTGGAGGTGGAGGCTTCAGGGCAAAGAGCTTAGGAGGTCAAGAGGAGTTAGATTCAGAAAACAGCTGATCCGCAGTCTTCAGTCCACACTGTAAGACTGAAGCCCTCAAAGAACAGGGACAAGGGAGCTCCATATAAATGGAGAGACAGGAATGTGGTTAGAGCTGGCCTTAAACTCAGGAAGCCCTGAAGAGCAGAGAAGAAGGAGGATATTTGTGCGAGCAAAGGCAGGAGGTGGGTGGCGAAGGGTGGGAGAATTAAGTCTTGGGTACCAAAGGATGGGGCCCAGGTGGGGCCTCAGATGCGGGAATCTGAGAAGCCTGGGGTGGAGACTTCCGTAGGTGCCCCAGCTGATCCAGCCCCGCCCCGCCCCGCTGTCCCCACAGTGAAAGCCGGTGAGTCATGGACCCTCAGCAAGCCCCTGGGTGTCTCCATGTTGCCACTGAAGAGCCATTTGTACCACAAGATGCTGGCAGGGAAAGGCCTGAATGGGTTACGAGTAGAGAAGCTCCCCATCACCGTGAGTCCCCGACCTTGGGCAGGTCCACCTGGTCCCACACTGCCCCATCCTGCTGCTCTTTGCCTCAGAAACATTGGCAAATCTGGCTTTTCTGGCAGCTTCCAGCAGGGCCCGCCCACCATGGAAGCTGGCCACCGTCCAGTGTGAGGAGTTCCCAGAATACCAAAAGCCAGTCTTACTCTTGGGCTAGTGATGAGGTTGCCCCAGAGCAACTTGGGAAGAAGCACAGGGATACCCCATAGGATAGCAGCAAGAGCTCAGGCCTCTAACCAACCAGACCTGAGTTCAAATTCCGATTTGCCCTAGTCCTCAGTGTAGAAGCCGGGGCAAGTTACTTGCCTTCTCTGAGCCTCAGATCTATCTCTAAGATGGGAACATGCTTGTATACAATCCCTCTGTTTGCCAAGAATCAGGAGCCCAAGCTCAAGAGCCAGACTATCTGGGTTCAAATTCTCATTCCACCACTCACCTGCTTACATGACTGTGGAAAAATTACTTAAAGTCTCAGTGCCCCAGTTTCCTTGTCAGTAAAATGGGTTTATAATAATAGTGCTTTTTTCCCCATAGGTTTGCTATAAGATTTATTTGGGAAATACCTGTAAAGCACTCAGAATGGAGTAAGTTCCCAGTAAGAATTAATACACTATTATCATCACTGTCTACTTCTATGCCACCTTTTTCACTAAAATACTTCTGGCCATATGGTCATAACAGACTTCCACAAATGGGAGCTTCCCCACTCTGCCAGCAGGCAAGTCTAAAGGCGCCAGTCAGGTCTCCGGTGGAGTTGGGAAGGAGGTACAGAGGCAGTGAGGGTGAGTGGGCTCCTGCCTCCCTCGGATCCTCTGAGCAGAGCACTCAGCAGGCACTTCTTGAGTAATCAGTAGGTGCAGCAGAGGCAGAAGCTGCGCTGGATGGCTTGCTCTGACTGCTCCCTTCTTCCTTCCAGGACACCAAGCTGAAAACCATAACTGGTGAGGCCCCCACAGTGGATCTCTCCTTTCAGCTGCTTTCTTCTGAGGTAAGGCTGGAGGGCAGGGGAAGATCGGGGCCTGCAAGCCATGTGCCACCTCCTGTAGCCCCTCAGTAGGTTCCAGCCTCCTTCACAATTGCTGACATTGTTCAGGGCTGCGGTCAGCGTTTCACAAAGAGGGAACTGATGCTTTGAACAGAAATTTCTGAGCCTGCTTTGAGGGTCCAGAAAACCAGAGAGAATGTGTACATTAGAAAGAGGAGAGTTGGAGCAAAGGGTCACCCAGACCTAGAAGTTAGCCTCTGACCCGGCTCAGCCAAGCCTGGCTCACTGGGACCCACGGTCCACAAGGGTGAACTAGGATATCAGCTTCTGTCACTGTGTAACCAACTATTGCAAACTTAGCAGCTGGAAACGACACCCATGTATGAGCTCAAACTTCTGTAGCAGGCAGTCCTACACAGCACGGATGTTGACAGGGCTGCACTCCTTTCCGGAGGCTACGGGGAGACCTCCAGAGCTTCCAGGCTCACTTAGGTTGTCATCAGAATCCAGTTCCTGGCAGTCGTGGCAGGGACTGAGGTCTCTGTTTCCTTGCGGGCTGTCAGCTCCTGAAGGCTGCCCTCTTTCTTTCTCACATGGCCTCCTCCATCTTCAAGCCAGCAGCATGTTAAATCCCCCTCACACTACACAACTGTGACTTCCTCTTTGACTGCAATCAGAGAAAACTCAGCTTTTACAGCAGCTTGTGTGACTAGGCCAGATCCGCCCTGATAACGTCCCCATCTTAAGGTACACTGTGCCACTGACAGCAGTTCGGCATGCTCGCAGTTTCCGGGGATCAGGATGTGGACTCTTGGAATGCTACCTGCTAGGGCTGGGCTGGTCCAAGGGGCAAATACCAGGGCAGAGCCCTGGCTGAGAGGAGATCTCTGCCTCTCGCCCGCTTTTCCTGGGCTCCAAGTCCAGATGGACCCTGGTCATTTGGCTCCAGTGCACCTTGCAGGCACCTGCAGATCTTCCCACTGTCCACTTCGTGGTGATGAGATAGGTATGACCCTGGAATGTGAGCAGTTTAGAATTAAGAATCCAGGAAATGATGACAGGTGTGATGTCTGGGTCAGCCCACAACTGCCAGCTTCCCATGCCAGGAAAAATAGCCACTAGCTCTGGAGTATTGCTTGGCCCTGTGACCTTACCTGTGAAGAACACAGGGAATGCCATGGTGTGGGGTAAGAGGTGTATACCGAGGAACGTACCGGCCAGCAAATATCTCCCCACAGGCCCCCAGTGAGTGCCTGAAACCTCTCATTAGCACTCCTCGCTGTGCAATGCTCTGCATTGCTCTCTAGAGCTTCCTCTAATACCTGGTGAGAGAGTTTGGAAGATAACAACCTGACACCCCCAAGCACACACCAAACCAGGTGCAGGACGCAAGACGAACCAAGAGGGGACGCACAGAAGCAGCAAAAGGCCCAAGAAAGGGGAAGGAGAGCCTTTGGGAAATAATGTCACAGATTACCCAGATTGGAGCTCAATGCTCCATATCCTTTTCTCAGGGTCCAGTGTCCACCAATGGCCACAGTCCACCTCCTCCTCACCTCCCCTGCCTCCTGACCTTTCCCTGGGGCACGTGTGTCCTGAGGACCCAAAGGAACACCAAGTAGGCACTCGGGGACCCAGGCAGGCAACAGGCAGGTAGGTAGGATACTTCCCTAGTTGCCCAGGGGCTGGGTACAAAGGTCTTGGTGATGAATTATTCACCGGAGCTGTGCTAAGTGCAGAATTAATCCCTTTCCTTCCAGCTGGCGACCTCACTAAATTATCCCTCCAAGTCATGCGGGAAAACGCTGTGAATTCATTGAGCTGCTGAGTGTTTTGATCTGGGCTTTGTGATTTTAGCTTCCCCTTCCCCCAGCCCTCCTCCCCCTGGAGGCGGGCAAAAACCTTTCAGTAATGGATTTCTGGGAAGAAAGAAAAAGAAAAAGAATCAAGATTGGGTGTGTACCAGGAAAATAGTACTAGAGGATATTCAAATTCTGCAGCCGAGAATTCATTCACACAGTTCCATACATAATACACTCACACAGTGGCATTCAAATACCCACACATAACAATCATGTGTGCACAAATATGCACATGTGCACACACACATGCACCTTTGCAAGGGAGTACACACTTAATCCATATATACATGCTCATACACATGTGCAAACTGACACAGAAATGTCTTCACACCCTCATTGGCACACACAGAAGCTAAATCTCTTTGTGACTCCACTATTTCTTGGTGAAACAATCTGAGAACTGGCTAATAACTGATTCACTTTGATTCTAGAACCTTGAAGTCCAATTTGGAGGCCTGTGGGTGAAGTGCTAATGTGGGTGAACTTGGCCTAAGGCTCTTGCAGCCATAGCTCCCTTCTGTTTATTTTTAACTCCACACGTGTTTGAGGAAGACTAGAATTTTGGCTTCTCTTGTGGATTGCAGTGAGGAAAGGGAGGAACTGGCAGCATGGAATACATCTGACTCAAATTCACATTCATCAGACCTGACCACGGCTCTCCACTAGCAGCTGAGCCCTTTTGGCATCCTTCTCCCCACAGAGCGGAGGGAGAGGGTCGAGAGTTGATAAGCAGGTTAGACGGCCTTGCAGCTAAGTCTGAGGCCTGTCCCCAGCTCTATCCCTCACCATCGCCTTCACTGTCATCCCACCATTGCCCTCCATGCAGCTGCAAACACTTTCTGAGCACCTGCTATGTAGCAGATACCATTTTGGTTTCATAGATCTTCCACTGAGAAAGATGAGAAAAAAGGTCATGTCTTCCTTAAGCTTACATTGTTAGAGAGCAGGGAATGTGCACTAGACAATGAGCAAATCAGTTCATAAGCAGATGTTGGCTCCTGATCAGAGGTCTGATGAAACCAAACAACTCAAGTGATGGGGAGTGCTCACACAGGCTCTGTAAATGTGGCTACAAGTAACAGAGACCAGGTTCCTTCCATCTTATTCTTCCACCCAAGCTACTGGCTGCCAGTTCACTGTCGAAGGTACCTGGCCTTCGTCTGTATTCCAGCCTGTGGGACCAAAACCACTGAATCTTCCACCATTTAAATCAACCACTGTTCAAAGCTCCAGGAGCCACGCCTGAAGCCTGGCAGTCTTAGAGTACTGTGACGCTCCAGCGGCAGGGGGACTTGTGGTATGGGGCTCCTCACTGCCCCTCGTCCCTATGGCTAACAACTCTGTTTTAGGTGAAGCTCCATGCTCATGGTCAGGTGTGCTATTGAGAGGAAATACCTGGGGAAAAAATAAATACCCGTGCCCTATTTGGGTCCTTTCTGTTTGAAGACACAGCCTCTTTTCCCAGGAACCTCCGCAGGACAGCACTGGCTATCCTGGTTAATTTGCATTTTGGTGAACACAGTCTCCCCATGCCCACTGCTTTTATGTCACTCATTCTCAGAGCTCTAGGGACAAGAACACTGTGGAACTCCCAAATAGACAGAGAACACAGAGGTATCTCAACAGCCTACCCTGGACAGGAATTTCCTTGATGACATCTACTATGAGTGGTCAGCTCAGCCTCTCCTCTTGCTCTACTGTGACCAGGAGCTCCCTGCCTCTAGAAGCAGCTCATCCCTTGGCTCAGTGGCTACGACTGATAGAAACACTCACCCCCACATTGAGCCCACCCTGCCTCCCAGGGCCCTTCTTCTACTCCAGGCTCCTGGCTCTGCCCTCTGGGGCTACGGTGCAACCCCAGCAAGCCTCATGTAACACTATTAGGGACACTGGCACAGTCCACCATCCAGCATGCTGGTGGGCAGACTAGGCAACAAAGCCAGCGGTTTCAAGAATGGCAAAAATGGGTAGTCTCCTGGTTTGGGATGTTGTGCTTGAAGCTGGTTCTGTTGGTGATAGGCTAGTGCTTTTTCCCTCCTTCTCTATGGGACCTGCTGCTTCGAGTGATCTACTTTAAGCTGGAGCTGTGCATACAGATGAGTGTGTGTATAACTAAAATAGATACACAGAAAACTTCTCCTTATTGCACATTCTGTGGAGGTTGGTTTTGGAGGTCCTTTGGGCTCTAAGAATCCCTGAGCCTATGGCTACTCCATGCACACATACACAAATAAACCTTTGGTCTCCTCCACTCCCTCTCTGATGTTAGCCTCTTCTCTTTGAAGAGTGTGATCTGGTCCCCTGGGAGTCTACTCTTCTCCAGGCTAACCAGCCTCCTCTTTTAATGAACTGGCTTCAAAATCCCGCAGCATCCTGGGTGCCCTCCAGCTTGCAGATGTCCTCTTTGAAGTGAGGCCCATACTGACCAGGTTTCCTAGGCCTAGCCATGTGGACTGGAGCCTCACATGCACACAGTAGGTGCTCATTGTTTTGCCCCAGCCTCCTGTGAGGTGGGACAAGTCCATGTAGTCCTCTAGGTATTCTGCAGCACATCCCCTCTTAGGGCTGGGGCTTGGGGTCCAGAGTCTTGTCTAGGCAGGGTGCCAGGGCACCAGGCAGAGGTAGGGCCTCTTGGATGGGTGGCACACCTTCCTTAACCCATAGCCCTGAGATGCGGGCAGAATTTAAACTCACTGGCTTCCTTGGATTTGGTACAGGGAGGGCACATTTGAGGAAGGGGGAGGTGGAATCTGCTGCCACCCCCAGGGGAAAAGGTGACTCCCACAGTCCATCTGGACCGCCCTCCCCGTACCTCTCACAGAAAGAGGCAGGTGGGTCTTTGATACCATGCTGCTCTGGTGTTTTAATTCAAACCACCAAAACTCTCTCAGGTGACCTGCCCAGAGTGGGGACAGGTGGCTATTTAGCAAATGTGGAGGGAAGAGCAGGACATAGGATACTGGTTTTGATTAATTTTTGTGCTAGCTTTGATGAATTTTTATGAGTTTCTTCAAAAGGCACACATGACAACCACAGGCTGGTTCTCCGAGAAGCCCCAACACAAGCCTGCCTCTACTTCCTCACACACACAGCTGCCAGGAAGGCCCCGTGTCCAGGGCAGCACAGCAGCCTCCTCGCTGGCCCTGTCCCATGCAAGGTCCTGCTCCCATCCCGAGACTCCAGCTCTGAAAACACTACCATAAAAACAATGATGGGTCCAGAGAAAGAGACCGTTTCCCTTCTCACAACCTCACACCATCCCTGCCTATCTTCCTTCCACCCCGAGCCCCTACTGTCCCTGTCCTCCCACTCTCCCAGGCCAGATGGCAGAAAACAGGAACAGTCTATCCCTCCCCCAGCTCACAGATCCTCTTCCTTCAGCCCTCTCAGATTCCAGGCCCAAGTTAACCCAAAGGAAGCTGGCAAAAGGCCACACACTTTTCCAGGGCCAGCCTGGCCCTTGGCTCACAGTTGTTGGAGCAGAGCTCACCATCACATCATAAGAGGCTCCTGCCTGTTTTTCACAGTGCCTGAACCCCTCCCAGTAGTGCTCCATGCCTTGGGGACAAATATTGTTCAGTACGATAATCAGTCTCTTGGTTTTCACACAACTCCCCACCCCATGTTCCCTACCTCAAGGAGGGAGTTTGACACACCCCTAAAAACATAGTTCTAAAGACTCTACTTGCTTACTTATTGTGACAGGGAGCTCATTACCTCCCAGAATGTCCTCTCCAGCCTCTGTCAGCAACCTTGCAAACCTCTTTCTTCTGTCTCTCTCCAGCTTCCTCCCTGTGACCCTACCTTTCCCTTCCTGAGGCCAGCTCTAGAGAAGTCAGCTCCCATGCCCAGATCAACTCTACTGTTGCCTGCAGAATTGTCATGTCATCTCCGGCCTGCCTCTCCTGCCTCTGACTGATCTTTGTCATGCTTGGTTTCTGCTTCTCATCCTCTTGGCTGTTTCCTCTTAACAAGGTTCTTCTTAGGTGTTCCCCCAAAACTGTGGGGCTGGATCAACATTGGAGGATAAAATAAGACCATCACCCCCTTTCTCCAAATATATACCCCCTTGGCTGTGGGATCCATTTGGAGCCTGTGGGTCCAGTCTGGCATGTGAGACACTGTCAGGCAGCACATCTTTACCTTGCACTTCTGCTGCTCTATTTTGAGCTTAGGAGATGATTCCCTTCCATATATTCCCCCTTCTTTTTAAAGTATATTTTATTGATTATGCTGTTACAGTTGTCCCTTTTCTTATCCCCCTTATCCCCCTCTGCCCTGCACCCTCTATCCAGCAAAGCTATCATTTAGAATGGAAGGGCAGATAAAGTGCATCCCAGATAAGGTCAAGTTAAAGGAGTTCACCATCACCAAGCCCTTATTATATGAAATGTTATAGAGAGTTACCTAAGAAAAAGAAGACAATCAAAACTATGAACATTAAAATGACAACAAACTCACAACTATCAACCACTGCTATTCTACCTTCATCTCAGCCCTTTGTCTGGGCTTGAAATCGTTCTGGACCCTGATTTTATTTTCTTTAAGATTTTCTTTATTTATTTTCAGAGAGAGGAAGGGGGAGAAAGAGAGGAAGAGAAACATTAATGTGTGGTTGCCTTTCACATGCCCCCAACTAGAGTCCTGGCCCACAATCCAGGCATGTGCCCTGATGGGAATCAAACCCGTGACCCTTTGGTTCACAGGCCAGTGCTCAATCCACTGAGCCACACCAGCCAGGGCTGGGCCCTGATTTTATTATATATCACATTCACAGTCCCACCGCCATCCCCACCCCAGGTCATCTGTAGATGCGATCTGGACACTTTCAGTACTGTGATGTATACTAAAAAGTATGCATCCTTACATCTGAGTCTGAATCCTGGATGTTCCACTCAATCTTAGCTACCCCGAGTTTTACTTTCTTCTTCTACAGAAGGAAACTGTGACTCCTACCAGCCAGGAATGTAGTGGACATTGAGTAAAAGAACACGTGTGAGTGCTCATCACAGTGTCTTGCAGGCACTCAGTGAGGCAAGTGTTTACTACTGTCCACCCAAGTTTCTGACAAACATGCTGAACTTAACAGGGATGAGGACAGGGCTCCTGAGGGAGAGTAGCAGTGGAGCCCTGCTAACCTTTGGCACCCACCCCTCATGACAACCACTTGACCAGATTCACATTTATTAGGACATCAGAGGACTGGTCAGGTGCTGAAGATAAACATCACTAGCACCACATTGGTCTCACAGCAATTCTTCAGGGAATGAAGAAATGGAAGAGACAATCACCTCTCTAGGGACAGACTTGCTGAAGGGCAGTGTGCTCTGCCATGAGCTGGGGGCTGTGGAGGAGATGCAGAAAGTAAAGGCCTGCTTTCTGGCCTGAGAGCATTCTGAATGCTTGGCAGGGCTGGACCAAGAGTTATACTGCAGGCTTATGCCAAATGTCTCACCAACCACAAGATCCTGTGTTGTTTTGAGAATGTGAACCTGTGAATCCCAGCCCACAGATGAAGTATGTTGGGTTAGGATGCAAGGATGGCTAAGGAAACTGGCCTGCTCTGCTTGCCCATGAACCTAATGCATAATTGGTGGATTGAAGAAGGGGGAGGGAGACGGTGGCAGTGGGGCAGGCAAAAGCTTCCAGACCAAGCTTCTCAGAAAGTGGGAGATGTGCCTGGGCTTCTCCTCATGTCACAATCAGAGGTAGCCTAGACCTCCCTTCAGCCAAACCAGATGAACACCTGCTTCAGCCAAGGTCATTAAGGCATAAATCCCTTGATCATTTATTAGATTCCTAACCTGTGCTAAGCAGTAAAGCAACCCCATAGATCATCACCACCTATCTTGCTAAGGGTTCTAGTTGAGGCAGGTGCATTGAGCATCCAAAAGTCAAGGAAAAGTCATAGACAAGCATGGTGAGCTCTGCCTCAAAGAGTGGCTTGGAAATTGACAAGGGAAGGTGCTTCAGGTGGAAGAAAACACAAGTACAAAGCCATGGAGGCATGACAGTGTCTGGAGTGCATGTGACATAGGGAAGCTGTTGTGGGCAGTGATACTGGAGAGTTAGGTGGGGCCAGGATTTTGGAGGGCCTGCATGTCAGGGTACAGGGTTTAGACTTTCTCATAAAGTGATAGGAAGCTAAGGAAAGTCTTTGAGCAGTAGTAGGCTATGATCTGACCTATATGTTGGAAGAATCTCTCTGGATATAAATATGAGAACACAAGGGTAAAGATTAAATGCAGAAAGATCATGTTTCAGGATTACAAGAATGAGCCCACTGCCTATCCACTGAGCCATAGACAAGGCTTTAATATTAAAATCCCTGCCAGAATTTTTTAAGTTCTTATCACTGGCTCCCCACCCCTGACTTTACAACTTGCTTCTAGGTTAACCTTCTGACACCATTTTCTGAAGAATGAATCATGGCCCTAGTGAGGATTAACACTTGGGTCTTTCTTGGCTGGGAGACAGACTCAGAGCTTCAAACCTCATTGTGGCCACAAGACAATGCAGGATGCTATAAATGAGGCTTGCGATGTGCAGGAGAGGCAACAAGCCCTCTTGAAGGGGCCTGTTGCCTGAGCCTTGCTTTCAGCTGAAGAGATAAGAACCTACAACTTCTGCCACAGGAAATGACAAAGCAGTAACTGATCAGGGAGCCTCTGCAGGAGACTCATTATGGCGCTTGCCAGCGGGCGAGACACCCTTATCAGGGAGAAAATTGCATCAGACCCCCTGAATTACTAGCGATTGGAAGCAGGTTCCTTAGGATGCACTTTGTTAGATACCTAATAGCTGGGGTGAGGGGAGGGGGTGAGAGAGGAGGGCAGAGCCCAAAGCTGGTGTGGCAAGGGACAAATGTCTTTGTTAAACAGAATTTGTCAGTTTCCGCTCCTGGCTCCCTGGGGAGGGTTCAGGACCAGCTAATTGAATTAGGAGCAGTGCACTCCAGCGGGAAGGCTCAGGGCGGGGTGAGAGGCAAGCAGTCGGGTAGGAGGACACTTTCAGCACCAAGGACAGCAGCTGCAACCTGGCTTGTCTAATTGCCAGGGCAAGCTGGAACTGTTGCATTTTGCATGATTCCTTAGGGATCTAGGGGATGGCGTGGGTAGGGGAGAAGCAGACAATATAAGTGGAGGGGGGAGGACAGGTAACCCCAAAGTCCTTGAGCTTGTGATGCTATTGGCCTGTTGGTCTCAACAGACCCTTCTGCAGGCAGCAGTGAGGTGAGGGCTGAGAGGCATAAAGACAGGGTGTGCCCCCTCCCCACCATGGCCCTCATGTTTTGTGGGACAGCTGGTGCAGCAGCATGAGGAGTGGTGGGCTGAGCTATGAGTCTGAACCAGTGTGTGGCTGTGCATCACTTTGAGCTCTCAAAGTAGGTCTCCAATCACAGCCCTAATGAAGCAAGACGTGCTGCAGCCATGGAGCCAGAGAGCGAGGGGCCACTTGTCAGTCCCAAGCTGCCTCGGCAGGCAGGGTAGGGTCTGCCAAGCAGACACACAAGTAAGCAGGCTTGTGGGGTGGGCCAGTAGCCCCCACTCCCATCCCTACCTGGAGGAAGAGGGAGAGCCAGGCAAGGCTGGGCCTCAGTAGTTATCCCCCATCCTCCACCCTGACTCACCAGTGCCAGCAGGCTGGCCCCTCCCTTTAGCCCTAAAAAAGCTCTTTTCCCATAAGGAGCAAAGAGGGGAGGGCACAATCCCCTTCCCAAAACAGGGCAGGTTGAAGTCTGGAGAATTAAGAAATGGACTGTTAAGGAGAATTTAGGCACTTTATGAGTCACTGTGGGCCTTTTTTCCTGGTGCCCCTTGCCTCACATGAAAAGAGCAACTGCCTCTGGTCTTCCCTGTCAGGTGTATGTATACTATGTAGAGGCCTAAAAACTTTTCTACAAAAGTTACCCACCCATCTTGCCTCAACCCCCAGGCCACAATGGGTCCCAGAAAAGTTGATTGGAAATGTAGGCAGGAGACCTGCAGTGGTGTGGTGGGGTGGGGTGGGGAGGTGCTGGCATAAACAGATATGAGAGCAGATACAGGACCAGCCATGGAGCCTTCAGCACAGTACAGAGCCAGAGTTGGCAGAGCTACAGGAAAAGCGTGTAGGGGTCAGAGGGCATGGAATGGGCAGAATAGACTGGAGTCCATAGATACTCTGCTTGTCCTTCCCTCCTTCTCCAAATACCCCTGCTCACCTGAGAGTGATGGGTGAAGGCACTGGACTGGACTGGGGTCAGTCTCATTTTTATGTTATCTTTGTGATGGAATTAAATGAATTATACACGATAAATTTCAATATCAACATAAAAGAACCTGGTAAATGTCCAGCTCTAGTCAGGAGCCCAGTAAATGTCAGCTCTGAATCACTGACCCAGCTGGTGCCAAGGCTACCACACAGGGTCTATGTCAGGGAGACGGGCTGTGGGGGAGGGGACTTCCTCAGCGTTGTGTCTCTGCCTTCAGAATGGATGGGGCACCTCCGGAGACCTCTCCCTTTATTTCATTACTTCTACTTCCTTCTCTAACAGGATTAGATGGCAGTCTATGAAATCCAGGGCATCAAAATTGGCTTGCTGCCTGGAAATGAGAAGAAATGTCATTATGGGTCCTGAATCAGCATCTCACCCCAGCCCCAGAGGCCACATTGTCAATGAGGAGTTAATCTTTGCCCTGGGTGGTTCCTTTTTCCTTCATTCTCTCTTCCATCCATCCATCCATCCATCCATCCATCCAATACACATTCTGTTGTTCTCTGCAGCCAATCTGGTGTTCAGCTGTTCTGAACAGGACAGAGATATGGTACTTCTTCTTGTCTAAAATAGGCAGCCCAAAATCCCCAAGCCATCTGACTCAGATGCTACACAGAGACAATGGATGTGTTCAGTGAGGAGACTTTGAGTGAATCTTGCCCTCTCTGAACCACAGCTACTGAGAAAGCAGGTGAGGAAGACACCCAGGCCTAGTGCCCAGGGACACAGCAGGCCCAGAAGTCTTGGTTTTACTGTACAGTAGGTGCCATAGTCAGCCCCAGGGTCACTCAGGCTTCATTCTTTCCATTCCAAGAGTCTGTATAGAGCTACTTTCTCTTTGGAATTATTTATCCTTGTACCCATTTGACAAGGGGAAAATGAGGACAGGCTGGACTGGATACCTGTCTACCTCTGTGATGATCCCTTACTCTACCAGCATGTGTTAATGAATTTCTGCATTAAAAATTTTATTTTTAAATGGCAGAAAGGAATAATTATTTAAAGGCTCCCAGTGGTAAAGCGAAGGGCTCTTGTCCAAATTCATCTGATTCATATGGTGGATTTTCATATAAAATATCCACTTTTCACTCTGTTAGTTCAAGGTCAGACGTCTACACACTTCTAACCCTGAACACATCTGTCCTGGTTGGCACTGCACCCGTTCTTCTACTTACCTCTAGAAAAACACTCTAGACAGTGGCATTTCATCTGCTGTGTGGCTGAGACAGAACTCCATCAGCTGATGGAGGGTAGAAGTAGGTCACTTTTGAGGTCCCTACAAACTTGATACTGCATAATTCTTTGAACAACGGGCACTTTTTAGGGCTAACTATGGATTTGCAACAGAGTTTTAAAGCAATCTCTCCCCAGAGAGAACATAAGACATGTCCCTGAGTCCAAGAACTTAAAGTTCTGTTAGAAAAACAAAAATTGAGACTCTGGCCAAGATGGAGGCATAGGTAGACACACTGTGCCTCCTTGCACAACCAAGAGAAGTACAACAATTTAAAAACAAAAAAACAACCAGAACTGGCAGAAGATCAAACTGTATGGAAGTCTGACAACCAAGGAGTTAAAGAAGACACATTCATCCAGACCGGTAGGAGGGGCAGGGTCAGGCAGCCTGGGCAGAGAGGACTCACAGCAAGGCAGTGGACTGTGGAGTGGAGTGCATCGTGCAAGGCGGCACCTGGCGGGCCAGGTGGTTCCCACATTTGCACACAGATAAACCAGGCGAAACCAGGGAGCAGGATGGACCACACAATCCAGGGCTCCAGCAAAGGGAAATAATGCCTCAAACCACTGATTGAAAACACCTGAGGGGGCTGAGGTGGCAGCAGGAGAAACTCCCAGCCTCACAGGAGAGTTTGTTGGAGAGACCAACAGGGTCCTAGAATATGTACAAACACACCCACCCAAGAATCAGCACCAGAAGGGCTCTATTTGCTTGTGGAAGTGGGGGAAGTGACTGAAATACAGCAGAAAGTGGAGCAAGCGCCATTTTTCCCTCTTGAACCCCTGCCCCATATACAGCATCACAACACAGTGACATGCTTGCCCCGCCCTGGTGAATACCTAAGGCTCCACCCCTCACTATGTAACAAGTGTGTCAAGACAACAAAAAAGTGGCCCAAGTGAAAGAACAGATCAAAGCTTCAGAAAAAAATACAACTAAGCGACGAAGAGATAGCCAACCCATCAGATGCACAGTTCAAAACACTGGTGATTAGGATGCTCACAGAATTGGTTGAACTTGGTCACAAATTAGATGAAAAAATGAAGGCTACGCTAAGTAAAATAAAGGAAAATGTACACGGAACCAATAGTGATGGGAAGGAAGCTGGGACTCAAATCAATGGAGTGGACCAGAAGGAAGAAAGAAACATTTAACCAAAAAAGAATGAAGAAACAGGAATTCAAAAAATGAGGAGAGGCTTAGGAACCTCCAGGACATCTTTAAACGTTCCAACATCCAAATTATAAGGGTACCAGAAGGAGAAGAGAAGAAGCAACAAGTGGAAAACTTATTTGAACAAATAATAAAGGAGAACTCCCCCAATCTGGCAAAGGAAATAGACTTCCAGGAAGTCCAAGAAGCTCAGGGAGTCCCAAAGAAGTTGGACCCAAGAAGGAACACACCAAAGCACATCATCATTACATTAGCCAAGATTAAAATGAAGGTGAGAATCCTAGAAGCAGCAAGAGATAAGGAGACAGTTACCTGCAAAGGAGTTCCCATCAGACTGTCAGCTGATTTCTCAAAAGAGACCTTGCAGGCAAGAAGGGGCTGGAAAGAGTATTCCAAGTCATGAAAGGCAAGGACCTACATCCAAGATTGCTCTATCTAGCAAAGCTATCATTTAGAATGGAAAGGCAGATAAAGTGCTTCTCAGATAAGGTCAAGTTAAAGGAGTCCATCCTCACCAAGCCCTTATTATATGAAATGTTAAAGGGACTTATCTAAGAAAAAGAAGATAAAAAACATGTATAGTAAAATGACAGCAATCTCACAATTATTAACAACCACACCAAAAACAAAAAGAAACTAAGCAAACAACTAGAACAGGAACAGAACCACAGAAATGAAGATCACATGGAGGGTTATCAACAGGGGAGTGGGAGGAGGAGAGAGGGGGAAAAGGTACAGAGAATAAGTAGCATAGATTGTAGGTAGAAAATAGACAGGGGGAGGGCAAGAATAGTATGGTAAGTTTAGAAGCCAAAGAACTTACAAGTATGACCCATGGACATGAACTAAGGAGGGGAATGTGGGTGGGAGAGGGTGTACAGGGTGGAGGGGAGTGAATGGGGGAAAATGGGACAACCGTAATAGCATAATCAATAAATATATTTTTAAAAAAGAGAAAAATGGCAAATAAACCTGGTGTTATAGACCAATGTAAGCAGAGGGAGCCAGTGGCCTGGCTGGAAGAATCCAGAAAAGCTTTGCACAAGTGTGAATAGAGGCCACTGGGCTTCCAGGGCTAGTATTTGAATGAGTTCAAATTCTAGACAAGCAGAGATGAGAGTTACAAGTCATGTCCAGGAAGGAGACTAGGAGAAAGAAGACCTTCAAAGAAAGGGGAGAGAAGGGGTGATAAGAGGAAAGAATGACAGAGGAGATGAAATGGAAAATAAGTCCACACAGCAAAGAGCATCACAAGAGTGTAGAGGTTTTAGAAGCTGTAGTTACTGCATTGAGTATGAAAGTCATAAATGGCATAGTTTATTGTTTCAGAAACACACACACACCACCCTGGCTGCTGTGACAGTGGATTGAGCCCTGGCCTGGGAATCAAAAGGTCACCAGTTCAATTCCCAGTCTAGGGCACATGCCTGGGTTGCAGGCCAGGTCCCCAGTAGGGGGCATGTGAGAGGCAACCACACATTGATGTTTCTCTCTCTCTCCTTCTCCTTTCTAAAAATAAATAAATAAAATCTTTTAAAAAATGTTTATTGAGCCCCTACAATGAGGCAGACATAGCAGATAAACAAGGTCCTTGCTTGCATGTAGCTTATATTCTAATGTTGGAAACAGAGGGAGGAGGCAGACAGTAAACAACTAAACATATTTTTTGAAAGTTAATTTTCTGGTAGAGTAAGTACTACAAATCCAGTAAAATGGTATAATGTGAAGAGAGAGTATATTGGAGGAGGGGTTACTTTAGATGGGATGGTCCTCTATCTCAAAGAGCAGAGCCTCTCTGAGAAAATCACATTTTCGCTGAGACCTGAGTGAAGAGAAGGGAACAGCTATGTAAAAACCCACGAGGCACTCCATGTAGAGGGAACAGCAGATGCACAGGCCGTGAGGTGGGAAAGAGCTTTACTTGTTAGAGAAATGTCAAGGACAGGGTGGTTATGGCTGAGTATGCAAGAGGGCAGGAGGTAGACAGGAGCCAGGCATGCAGGACCTCCTGAACCATGAGCAGGAGAGGTCTGGGTGGGGTGTGGAAGGTGCAGTTATGGTAAGGAAGCACAGAGAAATTTCTCTGTACCTTCTCTTCCCAGAGGCCAGAAAACTTCTTAACACCAAACAACAGCAAGGTCCTGCCCATCCTGCACCCTCAGATCTTAGATGAGAAGCTGAGTTCTAACCGTGAGTCCTGGTCCAAGGCCACAGTGAGCCCCAGGAGGAACTCCAGCACATCCACCTGTCAGGCAGAAGAGGAAGAGCCTCGGAGGCCTCTGATGTCCCATGAAACGGTGAGTGTCTTCCGCTCTGGGCAAGGGCGGGGGGGGGGGGAGCAGCAAGGGGTGATTTGAAAGAGGCTTCACTGTCCCTGTGGGCCTGGTTCACTCCTCAGGTGGCAAGTAGACCTCCCCTCGGCCTCATTCTATGAGTTACTGCAAATGTAAACTTGTGGAAGCTGTGGATTCTTTATCTTACAGAGTTTTCTTTATCTTTTGAATTGAATGCCCATATGATTTTTTTCAAAACAAACCTTGCAACACTTATATGAGCTAGTTCCATTTACTCAAGTAATCTCAACTCAGAACTTCCTCAGGAGCACATCCACTGGATAATGGGAAGCCCCCCAAGAGATTAGTTTTGGCTTCTAAAAGAGGAAATTGAGTCTTGAAGAAAAGAGGACGCTGTCTTTGTTCACAGAGTCTGTGACCTTGGCTGTGAGGGCTGGCATGGCTTTCTGTTGCCAGTTGGCCAAATCCTGGGGAAGGACTGGTGAGGGCGGCTGAAATTGTGTCTTAACCCGGGGAGGGGTCAGTGCTGGGTCCTGGCCCCTTGCTGCAGAGAGCTAGAGTGCAGGCCACCAAAAAGATGGTCCAGTCAAAGTCCCTAGCACCACCCCGATGACCAGGGGTGAATTCAAGTGTGGCTTCCTCCCATCTTCCACAGCGGCTCTCATGGGGATCCCTGTTCAGAAGATCCTGAGAAAAGGCCTGAGCCAAGGCCTCTGGCCAATAGGGAAGGCCCGGGCTTTCTTCTCTCAAGATCTGTCCCTGTCCACTAACAGCCTCTTCATCTTCCCCTGTCACTTCTGTACCTTTCTGGAACATGTCCCATTGGATGAATAGGAAGGGTTGCTATTTACTGGGTGTACCCAGAATGTTCCCACAGGAAGTGCCCCTGCTCACCCCAATGCAGGACTCTCCCTGGCAGGTGCCAGAGCAGTCTTGCACCACGTCCTACACTCCTTCCTCTCACCTCTGCTCCTCAGGAAAGCCGCTGTCTGTCCTGAGCTTCCAGCTTAGACATCAGTTGGCTTGGAAATAAAGATTCAGACTTTGTCTTTGGAGATTTTGGGCAGTATGAATAAACCTATAGTTAGTCCTGATCTTTTCTAAAGGGTTCAACTGTTATCAGCGAGACAGTGAGAACTTGGTTCCTGCCTTCTTGAAGGAAAGATTTTAGTCAAGGGACAAAGTGCACTAAAGCAAGCAAGCATGTATTGGCCACAGCAAAAGTGCACTCAGATGGGATGATTATTACAGCTTGGGACAGTGAAACAAGGAAGGGCTTAGCATAGAAGAAATGATAGGAGAGCCCAGGCTCAGCTGCTTAGCTCACAGAGAAGTTAGAGAAAAGGTGGCTTTGTAGACAGGTTCAGGAGGTTAGCCCAAGTTAGCACTGCCCACTGCTCCCCTGGTTGCAAGTCTCATGAGGTCCCTTATAGTTTAAGAGATGCAGTCCTGTGGCGGGAGGAGACGGGGAAAGGAAAGGCATGGGCATGCTCCCAGGAGGGAGAGTGAATGCTGGGTCCTTTGTCCAGAGGGTTTTTATTTTCCTCTTGCAGGTGGGAATTTTGGGGGAGGATTTTTACCAGAATATTCACCAGCTTTCCAGGTGTGTCCTTTCAGGGTCCTGTTCTCCACTGATTGGTTGTCACCAAGGCAGAGGGGGGCATTAGTCATCACAGCTGGTCCTAAGGTAGCCATGGCATCACCTGTCTTGTTTCACTGCTTTTCTGGGCCTCTGGGGCTGAAATACAACTAAGGCCTACATGTTATCCCTAGGGAGGAAAGGTCAGGGGGTGCAAACCGCATGACCAGTGATATGAAAGGTCAGGGGTTCTAAACCACATGACCAGTGATATGCTGGGGAGGACAGGTTACCCTGGGGGCAAGGTCCATGTTTCCCCAGTTTTGCCTCTTACCAGGCACCTGGGAGTTTTCACCCTGCTCATCTTCTGTACCTGGCCATTGTCCTTGTTCTGCTCATGTCTGTCTAATTGCCTATCACAAAACCATAAGAGATGGGATGAGACTGCACCTTTAAAAGTCAAGGTTAGCCATGAGGAGCAATTGTTTTTAAGCAAGAGGTTGAATAACCATCGTGAGTGACAGAGGGGAGGAGGAGAAATAAGTAGCCCAAGAGCACTACAACAGGATTCTGTGAGGCTCTGAGTGCAAACAAGGGGCTCAGGGCTGCCCCACACCCACAGACTGTCAGAGGTGTGAGTGGGTCTAGATGGAGCACTTACTCAAGCATGCCCTCGCTAAACACCACCCTAACATGCCTGTCAATGGGCCGGTCCCTCTAAGCTCCTCTTGCTGGGCACCTGGCGAGGCCGCAAGCTCTGCCTGCTCCCCCTGGTTTGCTGTTGGGTCAGGTGCACTCAGACACCACCATTCAGTGTTATTTCATCAATGTGGTGCAAATCCCCCATCCTGAATGTCCCACTGGGGTCAGGGTCACACGGGTGTGATCTGTAGTGAAGTGTAGGGCCTGGGCAGAGCTACAAGAAGGCTTCACTTCCCCTCTGAACAGCTCAGGAAGTCTTTTGAAATAAGTGGGCTTTAAGTGGGTTAAAGAACGAAAGTCATTCTGAACATGACAGCTCTCCAAACATTAACAACTTAAAAGCATCCTCCTTCAGCCCCAGACACCCCAACCCAGCCCACCTGAGGCTGGGCCACGCAATATCCACACACACACACAGCAGGGAAGAGCAGGTGAGTGAGGGGCTCCATGCTGTGTGCAGACAGCCTGGTTCTATTCACACAGAGCTTATACAACCCCCGCCATTTTCCTGGTTCCCCAGTCCTCAGCAGCTGTATCAACAATCCTCTAACCAGCCAGAAAACCAGAACTCCCACCCCTGCCAGGTGCCCACCTGTGTCCAGCTGTGCAGGGAGTGAGGAAGGGGAATGCTGAGGTAAGAAGAAGCCAAGGTCCTGAGCTCTGGGAGTTCTCCAGCCAGCAGGAGTGAGCCACACCCAGGGAGACAGGGTGGGTCGGGGAGAGGAACGAAGTGACGCAGAGCAGGCACATACAAACATTGGTGAGGGATGGATGGCAAAGGGGCATGGCCAAAACAGGGTATCTTCTTACGTGTCACACCTACCCAGCATTGTTGGGCACACCTGGTGAGACCTCAGTGAAGAGAGCGAAGAGCAAGGAAGCCTTCATGGAGGAGGAAGGCTATGCTTTGGATAAACAGACAGAAGTACTCAGTTGCTGTTCAAGAAATCTGTGCTCAGTGTTGCTCTGAATGCAGAAATTCTAGCAGAGGATCTCCCCTCCTCTCTCTGGTCTTCCCCTCCTCTCACCCCCACCCCCTTTCTATTTCTGTCTTTCCCTGCTTCTGTCTTTCTCTAGCTATCTCCGTTTCTTTCTGATTTTCTGGTTTTCTCTCTCGACTCCCTCTGTTTTCCTCCCTCCTTTCCTCTGCTGCTCAGAGATTTGTGGCAGACCAGAGGCCCTCATACCAGAGATGAATAATTGACAAGGGTTGTTTAAAGATTCAGTGGAGTTTCTCCAACCTCACCACACTGGAATAACTCATTTCTTTCTTTGAAAGCCTCTCCCTCCTCCATCAACCTCTCCCCCTCCTCCCTCCATCTCTCCCCCTCTAGTCCCACATCTACCCCCCTCTGAGCATAAGGCTTTTGTTTCTCTTCCTTCAGAATGATATCTCAATCCCTCAGTTTCTCTGTTTTTAAGATTTATTTATTTTTAGACAGAGGGGAAGGGAGAGAGAAAGAGAGGGAGAGAAACATCAATGTGTGGTTGCCTCTCACTCACCTCCTGCTGGGGACCTGGCCTGCAACTTAGGCCTGTGCCCTCACTGGGAATTGAACTGGTGACCCTTTGGTTCCCAGGCCAGCACTCAATCCACTCAGCCACAGTAACCAGGGCTGATCCCTCAGTTTCTTTGTGTCCACTTCCCCAACTGCCCCACTCCATTTAACCTACTCTTACGTAAATTGACTTTGGGTCCTTTGGACACCATTTCTGAGAGAAGGGGAAAGAGAGAAGAAGAAGGAGAAGGAGGAGAGGGGGAGGGAGAAAAAGGAAGGGAAAGGAGAAGAGAAGGGAGAGAGAAAATGAGGGCACCTCATTCCAGGTGAAGAGAGGAAGGCAGGCCACAGAAGCTATGCTCCTCCCAGGTCACACAGCAGAGGAGGCGGGAGCTGGGGCCACGGGAGGGCAGGCCTTCTAGCCCAGGGACCACTTCCTCCCCAGGTGGGCAGAGAGGTGCTGACTCTGCCACAGCTCCCCAGGTAGCCTGGAGCACTTTTACCCCCAAGCCTTGATTTTTCCATCTGTAACACAAGATGTTACAGGATGTTACCTGCCCTATCTGCTTCTCAGGGTCAAATGCAACAGGTGTGAGGCCTATAGAAAGGGCTGGCATTGTAGCAGTGACCCTATGAGCCTGGTCCCATGTGTCTGGCATGGCTATAAGGTGACCAACAGTTCTTGTTTGCCCAAGACTGAGAGGCGCAACAGTGCAAATCAGGATGCAGCTCACCCTACATAGTGTGGGATCTCCCCTGCCCCAGCACTGCTCCATTCAAGATTGCCACACCCTTGGGCCCCTCTGCGCACATAGCCACAGGGTACAAACCTTCTGCTCACCAGCCCAGCTCCACTCTGTCCCCTGCACTCATCAGATCCTTGGAGTGACCGTGAACTCCCTTCCCCTTTCAGGGCCCCAGTTTCTTCCTCTGTCAGTGGAGGAGATCGGAGCAGATGATCCCCAGTCCCCTGGGGCTCCTTTGCCATGACTGGGGCCTTTGTTCTGGCCCCAGGCTCCCACCCAGAATGAGGTCTGCAGACTGGTGAGGCTGAGGCTTAGACTCAGTCTTGGTTCCCTCGGTACCACCCAGGGCAGGTGATGAGTCTGAGCAGGAGCCACCTGCAGCACCAGCAGCACCAGCAGCAGTCACCTGAGTATGGACACTACCCACGTCGCCGGCCAGTAGTAGCAAGAACATCAGTGCAGGGTGACAGCATCACAAGGCCCTGGAGCCTGAGCCTGGCTCCCACAAGCCATAGTGACACACAGCCCAACCTGGAAGGCAGCTCACTTGGGTCCTGAGAGTTCAAGGGTTTTGGAAGGGTAGAGAAAACACAACAGAAACAGGGCAAGGCAGAGACAAAGAAAACACAGTCACCTACCTAGTGCCCACCTCAACAACCTCCAATCAGATGCCCCTGACTCAGTGCCCCTCCAGACCACCCACACCAGCCACCAGCTGTGCTCCTGAAATACATGCTTACCTATCCCACCTGCTTCAACACACCAGGCTCTGTAGCCCTGACTCCACTGCCCAGGCTTGTGGTCCCACTTTGCCAGGTCAGTCTTCTGTCTCAGTCACCTCTACAAGCTCCCCTATTCTGTCCACCTGGCTGCAAGGCCCACCTAAGGACAGGTGTTCATCAAACACGACACATCACACCCTGCCCCTCCTGGGCCCCACTCCTGCAGGGAGGGGGGTCTCAGCCCTCCTCCACTTCTCTGCTGCACTCTGGCAGCCCCCGAATTGTAAGCCCTGGGGGCAGGGGGCGACTCTAAAATAAGTCTTGTGAGGTTGCAACAGTCACAACTCCTGGTCTCTGCTGAGAACCCTCAAAATGGGGAGCTCTGCTCCTCTTCCTCTCCCCACTTCATTCTTTTCTTTCTCCTACAAGCTCCTCCAGAGAGAGAGAAAAAATGCTTACCAAGCATTTGAGAAAGGAAGGGAGGGAGGGAGGGAGAAAGAAATAGGATTCACCCTAGTGTGTCCCTGTTTTCTCCCTCTGCAGGCCCCTCCTGCCACCCCTCTCATCCATGTGGCCCTAGTAAGTTTGAGCCCATGTTTAACATTCAAGAGGCGTGTACCCTTAGATAGACCACTCCCTCTCTCTGGGCCTGTCTCCTCACTATAAACTGGTGGGAATACGTCCCCTTTTGAGGCTGCGAGAAGGATTAACAAGAAGTGGATGCAGCAGCTTGGAAACTGTGAAAGGCTGTCCCCTTTACAGGAGGCTTATTAATAGTCACTATGTTCATGGGGCCCTTCCAGACAGAATAGTAGGGAAGAAGCACAAATCACCAGGCCTCCCCTCTGACCCCCTCTCTACAGAGCTGTTCTCTTCCCCAGCCATCCCCAGAATCTCCCTGGTGAGCTGTTCTCCTCCTCCATCCATCACCTGGGACTAAAGAGATTAATAAACGAGACTCATAACTCAGCTGCTAGGGTGTAGCAGATATTTACGGCTGCTTTTCAATTTGCAGAGATTAAGTGTTTGTCGATTTATTGTCTCTTGATGTGTGTGTGTGCCAGTGGTTGGGCAAAGCCCCCTGTAGGCCAACCCCTCCCCCACTCCATATTCTGCCTGGTGGGCTCACCACCCCCACACTACTCCACCCCCACCCAGTCCCAGGAGTCTGGTGGGGAGCCATTGGCCACTGCAGTGGGCTTATCTTCCTGACCAACTTGACCAGAGAGGCAAGTGGCCCAGGAAAGGGCCCCAAGGCCCATGAAGCGAGGTATTAGTGAAGATGGGAGGGGATCCATCCTTAGCTGATTTAGGGGGCCCTTTCTGAGCCTCAGCCAACCTCACCTCTCCCCATAGAGCAAAGGGTCCATAGGGCCAACCCCGCAACTTCAGACCACTCTCTGGGGACCCAAGACCCCAGAATTCCCTGCTCAAAAAGTCCTGAGCCTGCTTCTGAGGACTATAGACTTCTTCCCAAAGTCCATTCTCCCAAGGGTCCAATAGTTTCAGGGGGTTGCACCCCTAGGCCCTGGGGGATGGCTGTTGAGAGGCTCCCTTTATGTTCTTGTCCTGGACCCCACAGCCATTAGGGGTGGACTGGAGAGGGGGAGGCGAGCTTCCCTGGAGAGAGCCCCAGCCAGTCAGCAGAGGCTGAGGGAAGTGAGGCCGTCCTGGGGAGGCTAGTGAGCAAGGGGCGCCTCCCCCAAGGGCAGGGAAGGCAAAAGAGCTCTGCCCATGTATGAGCAGTGCTGGGAGAGCCAAGAAGGGGGCACCAGCAACAAAAACGGATCCTGGGCTGCCTCTCTATTTCTTGTGACTTCACAGTCTGCCCCATGCACTCACTCATTCATTTGACCAGCATTTTAGGCATCTGCTCTGTGCCATGCCCTGTGATAGCCCTCATAGACTCCTCCGCTCATCCGTGTGGCTGTAGCAGGTTTGAGTCCCCTCTCTACCACTCAAGAGCTGTGTGACCTTGGATAAATCACTCCCCCTCTCTGGGCCTATCTCATCTGTTAAGTGGAGGGAATACTCTCTCTACCTGAATCTTGAGGCTTTTGAGAGGATTAAAGAGTGTAGATGGTAGTGTCTTAAAAACTGTGAAGGGCTGTCCACTTTGCAGGAAGCTTATTAATAGTCTCTGTGTTCATGGAGCCCTCCCAGACTGAGGAAAAGAGGGGAAGCAGCAAAGCTCACCCAGGCCTTCCCTTCTGACCCCTCTCCAGAAGGTCTTCTCCAAGCTAAGTGGCCTCCTGCAAAGGCCCCTATCCTCAGGAAGCCAAGTTCAGCAGGAAAGACACACTGGGAAGCAGTGGAGAAGGGTGCATCTGGGACTGGGGTGCAGTTTGCTCCAGGGATTACAGAAGCACAAAAGGGAGTGTACCTAATTCTAACCCCTACCCCACCCTGCCAGGCAGGGCACACTTTATGCAGGCCAGGGACTGGTCCCTAGATGTCACTGTCATCAATGGCCATTGATATAAAAACCATGATAGATCTTTGATTTGCTGGTAGAAGCCCAGGGAAGGTGGATGAACTTGTTTCTACAAGAGGAATGTGAGGAAAGGTGTGTGTCTGTGTATCCTTCTCCCACCCAGAGGCACCGTGGGGCTCTCAGGCCTACCAGTCCCTCTCTGGCCCTCAGTTTCTTCATTTGTGAAGTGGAGAGAATGCCTCTCTCCAGTGAGGGATGAGGAAGTCTCAGCACTGTGGAGCAGAGAACTGAGGAGGGGAGCGTGCGAGTGGATTGACCACACCAGGGCCTGGCTCCAGCACCAAAAAGATCAGAGGAGATACAAATGAGAGGGTCACTGGGGCACAGGTCCCCCAGGAGGAAAGAAAACACCTGAGAGAGTACGGTGTGGGAGGGCTCCAGAAGACCTGGGGTCCATTTCTAACTCTGCCGCTGACTTGAGGACTCACTCTGGTTGCCTCCCCCATTCCTGGGCCTCAGTGTCCCCCTCTGTGTAGTGAGGGGCCTGGTCTTGATGGTTTCTTTTACCCTGGCGATCAAAGCAGGCAGAAATGGTACGGCCTCCTGGCTCTGCTCCTGAGCAAGATGTCTGCTGCTGCCCCATATCACTGTCCATCTCAGTTCCTTGATTAAATGGCGGGTGGGTGGGCAGAAGTGCAGCTCTCTCAGTAAACAAAGCCCAGATGATGAGAGCATAAATTGCTGAGGGCTGGAATCACCTATTGGTGAGGGCAGGAGGGACTACAGAACCAGACGTGGCTGGGGAGATCTGATAACCTGGGAAATAAGGCTCACCCCTTTTGCAAACTCCAGCTTAGCCCTCCTTTTAATAACACTAATTATATCCATCAACATTCTCTTTGATGATAATGATATTGTTTTATTCTTCTTTTCTATTTTTATTTTTTAAATATATTTTATTGATTATGCTATTATAGTTGTCCCAGTTTTTCCCCTTTGCCCCCCTCAATTCAGTATCCCCATTCCCTCCAGCAATCCACCCCTTAGTTCAGGTCTATGGGTCGTGCATATAAGTTCTTTGGCTTCTCCATTTCCTATGTATTCCTGACCTCCCCTTGTCTATTTTGTACCTACCATTTATGCTTCTTATTCCCTGTACCTTTTCTCTCATTTCCCTCCTCCCCCTCCCTGCTGATAACCCTCCTTGTGATCTCCATTTCTGTGAATCTGTTCCTGTTCTAGTTGTTCACTTTGTTTTTTGGATTCAGCTGTTGATAATTGTGAATTTGTTACCATTTTAATGTTCATAGTTTTGATCTTCTTTTTCTTAAATAAATCCCTTTTACATTTCATGTAACAATAGCTTGGTGATGAGGAACTCTTTTAGCTTTACTTTGTCTGGGAAGCACTTTATCTGCCCTTCCATTCTAAATGAAAGCTTTGCTGGATAGAGCAATCAAGGTTGTACATTCTCACTTTTCATCACTTTGAATACTTCTTTCCAGCTCCTTCTTGCCTGCAAGGATTCTTTTGTGAAATTAGCTGATAGTCTCATGGTAACCCCTTTGTTGGTAACTGTCTCCTTTTCTCTTGGTACTTTTAAGATGCTCTCTTTATCTTTAACCTTTGGCATTTTAATTATGATGTGCCTTGGTGTGACCCTCTTTGGGGCCAACTTGTGTGGGTCTCTCTGTGCTTGCTGGACTTATATGTCTATTTCCTTCACCAAATTGGAAAAGCTTTCTTTCATTATTTTTTCAAATAAGTTTTTGTTTTCTTGCTCTTCCTCTTTTCCTTCTGGTTCCCCTATGATTTGGATGTTGGTATGTTTAGAGATGTCCCAGAACTCCTTAGACTATCCTTGGCTCCTTAAAAATTAATTATTTATTTATTTTTAAAGAAAAGGGAAAGGGAGGGAGAAAGAGAGGGAGAGAAATATCAAAATGTGGTTGCCTCTCACACCCCCCGCCCCACTGGGGACCTAGCCCGAAACCCAGGCATGTGTTCTGACTGGGAATTGAACCAGCAACCCCTTGCTCCGCAGTCTGGTGCTCAATCCATTGAGCTACACCAGCCAGGGCTCCTTGATTTGTTTCTCTTTCATTCTTTTTTCTTCTTGCTGTTCTAGTTGAATGCTCTTTTCCTTCCTTATGTTCCAACTCATTGATCTGAATCTTGGCTTCATCCCCTCCACTGTTTGTTCCCTGCAAATTTCTCTTTATTTCACTTAATGTAACCTTCATTTCTGCCTGGGTCTTTTTAATGCTGTTGCCATACTCAATGAGTTCTTTGAGCATCCTGATCACCAGTGTTTTGAACTCTGCATTAGATAGGTTGGTTGTCCCCATTTTGTTTAGTTAATTTTCTGGAGTTTTGTTCTGTTCTTTCATTTAGGCCATATTTATTTGTCTCCTCAATTTGGCAGCCTCCCTGTGTTTGTTTCTGTTACTAGGTAGAGCTACTTTGACTCCCTGTCTCAGTAGCATGGTCTGTTGTAGAAAAGTGCACCTGTAAGTTATATGGGACAGAGAGTTATGTAGTCACCAGGGTGGGACAACCTTTTTGACTGCTTTGTGGCCCCATGTGAGGGGAGGGCTCAGAGAGGGGATGATGCCACTACCTGGCTTCTGGAAGTTTCCCTGGGATGAAGCTGTTTTCTGGCACTCACCCTGTTTCCAGTCACTTCACTTTCTCCCTGTATAACACTGGTACCTTTCCATCTGTAGCCCTGGTGCTGAATCCCAGAAGGGATGAGTCTAAATAAGTCTTAAGTCCGTGCAGCCCCTTTAAGAGGAGTCTTCTGAAAATCCGGAAGTTTCTTCCACCACTCCAACTTCCATTGGTTTTTACAGCCAGAAGCTATGGGAATTTATCTTCCTGGTGCTGGAACCCTGGGCTGTGTGGTCTGGCCTGAGACTGGGATCCCTCACTCCCAAGGTATCCCTCCTGATTTGTATCTACCAAACATAAATATTGGGCTGCCTATTCCACCACCTTCTCTGCATGCCACACTGTCTCTGCATTTCTCCTTCCATCTCTGCATCTCTGCCCCGCTTACCCGTCTGGATGAATGCAGCTTCTTTAAGTCCCTGGTTGTCAGACTTCCATACAGCTTTGTTTTCTGATGGTTCTGGGTGATATTTGTTTTGTGGTCTAGTTGTAATTTTTTCTGTAGTTGTGCAAAGAGGGGAAGCATGTTCGCTTATGCCTCCATCTTGACCAGAAGTCTCTTATTATCCACCAATCTTTACTGAGCTCTTACTCTGCTCCCAGAACTTTAATCATAATCTCATTTTATTCCTGCACCAGCCTGATGAAGAATTCACACTTATCATCCCCATTTTATAGGCAGAGAAACTGCTAGTAGTTCAGTAGCCCTCTCAGGCCATGGGCATCATAGAAGGAGAGCCCTGGTCCAACACAGGTCTGGGCTTTCCAGCCCAGTGCCCATTCCTTCAGCTGCCACAGTTTCAGCTGGCCACACCTCCTGACCCAGAAGGAAAGAGCCTGGTGAGCTTGCTCACCCTCTTCCTTGCTCATCTGGGTAGGTGGGCTGCCTTAGTTTCCTAGTAAACACCAAACCAGAGTTCTGTACTGTGCCCCCCTCCTCAGGCATGCCCCAAACCTTTGAGGGGCCTACATACTGTATGTCTAAACTTCAAATAATGAAAAGTCTAAAATCAAGCTGTAGCTAACAAACTATTAAATATGGTCTATTTTTCCTCCTTGACAAATACACCTTGGCAACATCTCCAGAGAATTCTCAGATTCCGTATTGGACCCTGGTGACATGGAGTGAGCAGCTCCCAGTCCCCTCCCCCACATCCCCATCTGTGCCCTTCTCATCTGGCTGTTTCAGTCCCACACCCTAATGACCCAATGACCATGTGAGACCTTTCAAATAAGGTGCATAAGGGTACATCATCACCCTCAGGAGGACAGGCCAGAAAGTAGAAGAAAATTTCAGGGTGGCAGGTAGCCACGCTGACGTCCAAAAGGGTGCTCAAGCTCTGGCTTGGCACACCCTCCTGGCCCACCAATTCCTCACCCATGGAGAGAGTTGCAGCTCTGGGAGGGCCAGAGCAGGATCCTCCAACACATAGGGTGGGCAGGGTCTCTGCTTGTCCAAGACTAAGGGGGGACTGTCCCTCCCCCAGCCTAGTGACTCCATTAGGGTGGACTCCTGAGCTCAGATTAAATGCTTTTCAGTACAATCCAATTTCCTCCTGACATGGACTAGAAAAGCCCTCTCTGTGCGCCTGTGTGCTTGCACATGCACACACACTACATTCCTTGTTAAACATCCAATCAGGTCCAAAGATAATAGAGAAAGGCCAGTTCACTCCCAGTTTAATCAGATAAAATGGCCATTCATTGGTTCCTGCCAGGAGCTGATGTCCCCTCCTCAGTGACACCAGGACAGAGGATGGGGGTGGGGGTGGGAGGTGGCTGCAGGAGAGGGGCTGGAGATAAGTGGGAACCATGGGGGCCTGAGCAGCTAGAAGCAGATTGAATAGGTGGGCTGTGCTTTTAAATCTGCAAGGAGGGGGGCAGTGTTGCCCATGGGGGACTAATTATCCTTCAGCCTTTAGCCAGCTCTTACTCAAACAGACAAAAGGAGGCTTTGCAGCCCTGATGGCTGCTAAGCTTCTACAAAGAATTGTTTTTACTCTCAGATATGCAAATGTCACTCAGCAAGGTGGACTCTGGGGAGGGCTGAATGGTGGCTCAGGGATTTGGAAGGGCCAGGAGAGGCAAGAGCCAGGGGGCTAGACCCCCTCCAAGGACTAGTGTGAGAAACTGGAGGCATCTTACCCCCTCCTCTGGCTGGATGGGGAGCCCACTCAAGCCCTGCTTCACCAACTGGGAGAGTCTCGTGGAGGCCAAGGTGAGGGCCCTCCCTCCTACCTTCACCTTTATGTGGGTGGGAGGCTCCTATGGATGGCCAGAGGGACTCCCTCAGGAGGCTGCCTCAGGGCCCAGGAGCTGATAGTCCAGATGGGGCCCTCCCACCCACTTGATCCCCTCCAACCGAGGACACAGCCACCAGGTGACCTACCCAAAGCACAAAGTAGGCTGTCCCTGTTCTCAACACTTTCATGACCCCTTCACCTGTTCTGTGAGCCCCTCAGCCTGAGGCCCTCTGACTTCTGAAGTCTGTGCCCAACTCAGAATATTCTACTCACACCCAACCCGAACGGTACTTCCAGCTCCAGGCCTTTGCTTCTCTACTCTGTCTGCCTTATACCCCCTGTCCACCCGCCCCAGGTGCCCAGCACTCAGTAGGTGCTCAGTAAATGAGTCCAATGGATACAGAAAATGTCCACTTCTTAAGCAGCCACATGGCCAGAAGCAATGACACCTTCATCAGAGAGGGGACGTTTGCTTCCTATTCAGCTCCCAGCCAGTGTCTACAGAAATGATAACCTGTACCCCAAGGCGGGAGGCCTCTGTGAGCTATGAAGGGACTCTGATGCCTGATCATTCACAGCAGGGGTGAGGATGACAGTGTAGAAGAGTTGGGGGGGGGGAGAGGGTTAGAGACCAAATTCCATCCCTCTCAGCCCCTCCAAAGCCCTCACATCAAACAAGCAGCAGCCACTGCCTTGGGGAGTCCATTCCTCCACTACACATGGATCTCAGAAGTCCCAGGGCTGAAGATGGGCCTGGTGCAAAGGGTTTGCGTCATCAGGATTTGCATTCTGAGACTGACTAGAGGTGGGCAGGAGCCCAGACATCCTGAGAGACTGGGAAGGGAGGGTGCCTCCCAGCAACAGAGCACCCCTACGAAGACCCCTCCCCTCGTTGCTGCTGGCATTTGTGAGGGTCTGGGCCAAGGAGGACTGATGAACGAAGGCTAGTCATTCAGGGAAAATGGCCAAAAAAGGCCAGCTAACAAGCTGGGTGAGAAGGGGCACTGAAGGGACCAACTGTCTTGTGGCTCCAGTGGCCAAAGGCAAAGTGGGGAGCATGGATTTCCAGCATTGCCCAGGAGTCCAGAAGAGGAGACAGACACTCTTTGCAGTTCTGGGGTGAGCCTGGAGCCCTGCAGAATGGAGCGGGGTCTCCAGTAATGCAGAGCTGGGGAGAATGTGCCAGCCTGTGCTGAAGGCAGGAAGGGCCTAGCAACTGAGGATGGGGGTGCAGGGGTGCAGAAGACATAATGGTCCCTAAAAAAGAATCTAGCCCTGGCTGGTGTGGCTCAGTAGATTGAGCACCAGCCTGCAAACCAAAGGGTCTCCCATTCAATTCCCAGTCAGGGCACATGCCTGGGTTGCAGGCCAGTTCCCCAGTAGGGGGTGTGCGAGAGGCAATCACACTTTGATGTTTCTCTTCCTTTCTTTCTCCTCCTCTTCCCCTCTTTCTAAAAATAAATATCTTTAGGCAAGGGGGAAGAATCTAGATGGGGCTGGAGAGGCAGAAACAGGCAGGTGAGTGCTGAGGAATGAACACCTACACACACGTGTCCTGGGCCCAAGTTCCCTAAGGCACCGCCCAACCACATCAGCCTCTCCTCAGCAAGCCCTGGGGGTCTGCTTCTGCCGGCCCACCGGGCTTGGGCATTTGGCACAGTGGACCCCTCCCTCTCCACCAGCCCTCCCAGTGCTGCCTTTTTCCAGGAGCTAAGATGAGCCTGAAACAGAGGGAAGGGAGGCCCCACCTGAAGCTCCCCTGCCCGCAGTCCCACCCCATCCACTGCGCCTTCCTGAATCCCCCAAAAGTCCAAGACGTCTGGCTGAGCCCCTTCCACCACACCAGAGACTTAGCAGGTGGCTCCAGGACCTCTCCCCACACACAGAGTCCTGCTCCCAGGGTCTTTTCTCCATGCCTGGGGAGGAGACAATAAATGAAAAGCGGTGTCCCACACCTTCAGAGAAATAATGAAATGGGGGAGAGTAAAGGAGAGCCTAGAATTCAGACCTGGAGAGCACACTAAAGAGATGATGTTTTAATGGTAGAATCATAGTTCTCTCCAGCCAAGATGACCAGGAACACACCCGTAACTGAAACAAGTTGGGTTTATTAGCTCATACAGCCAGGAGGCCACCCACCACAGGGGGATGGTGCAGAGTGCGTCAGGAAGAGTGTCAGAAAGGGCAGAAAAGAATAGGCTGAGTTAGGTGATGTGAGGAGAGTTCAAGGACACAGGATCTCTGGTCAGATGCTCTTGGGAGGCATGATAACTCTGAGTGGGAATTGTGAATCTTACCCTAAAGGCAGGAGGAACGAAAAGAGGCTGAGACTGCTCTTGGTAAGGCAGCAGCAGACACTCAGATTATACAGGGCAGGATGCTATCCGGTCATTTTGGTGGTTTGGACAATGTCCACATTTCATGTGGTCTTGTTTTTGTCTTGCTCCATGCTGGTCAGAAAGTGGTCTTGTAGGGTGCTGTGAAATTATGTTCCACAGGAGAAAACCAAGGCCTAGCAGTGCATGCAGGCCAGCTGGCAGACATCAGAGGCTGCTGTTTTCCTTCTCAACAGCTTCAGGCGTAGACAGAGGAGAGAAGGACCGATGTCCCACACGGTCCATTGCTCAGTGCTATGCTCAACCCTAGAAAGTCTTTGCCCACTAAACCTTTACCACAGGCCTCTCCCCACTGTGCAGATGATGAAACTGGGGCTCAGAGAGGCAAAGTGCTCATGTGAGTCATAAGTAACTGGCAAAACTGGGACATAAACCCTGAGTGCCCTACCTCCTAATTTTCTTCCATCCCCCGACCTTGGTTGGCCTGGAGGCTGAGCCTCTACCCACTCTACTTTTTGGTAACAGGACCCTAAACGTGTCCCCAGGGCATCCCAGCAGGGTATCCCTTGCCGCAGGGGCTCTGCTCAGTTGCCATAGGCCAGCCACAGTGTCACCAGCCACTCTGGCTCAGGCTGGTCTCCTGTGCCCAAAGGTGTGAGGGGTAATGAGGCCCCATAATTAAGGTTTCTGGAGACATGGCCAGGAAATTTATAGACAGGCTGGGTCAATAATTGTACTGCCTGCTGCAGATTCAGCAAGACATTGATCAGTGCTCGTTACAGCTCCTCACGCCCTCTGTTCTGCGCCGCCGCCACCCCCCACACGCCTGTCAGCCCGCCTGTTCACAGCGCCTGTGTGCACAGGTTTCGCTCAACTAATTTGCACTTGTTGGGACCATCTGTCCTTTACATGTGTCCTTATGGAGTGTGTGTGGGCCCTGCCTCCTCCTCAGATGTGCTCCAGAGAAGGGACCTGGCACCTGCCTCAGATGGGGAATCCACCCCAGACTAGGGCTCCTCGAGGGGGGGAACTGCCCCCTGCCTCAGTCTAGGACTCCTGAGGGTGGGGCTAAGTCTTATTCGTCCTTCGGCTCCCTCCTTATCCCTGGCCCCTCACTCTTGGAAGCTATAAAGGCCCCCTCAGAGCCTGGAAGGCCGGCTGCCCCCAGGGTCCAAGAGGCAGGTCTCTATTTCTGGTACTGGCTCTGGCCCCTGCTCCAAGAACAGTGATGTCATTGAATCACTGGGTCAGAGCCAGGGAGAAGCCACTGTGAAGCCTGTTTCTCTCGCACAGCAAGGGTGGCATGGCAGTCAGGACTCAGGCAGCCCTCTGGGGCAGCATGGGCATGGCCTGGCAGCTTAGGGATGCCAAGGCAGGTAGACTATGCAAGAACTGAGAAAGGGCAACGCCGTAAGTTCACCTGCCCATGGCTATCTCCCCATCCATGCTTGCTGGTGGCCGACATCCCTCCCCTACACCTCTGAAGCTGTTCTTTCCCCCAGATGATCTTGGCCCCTCCCAGCCCTGACACACTGGGCTGCCAGCCCGGGCTGCCAGCCCCCAGCCCAGACGCCCAGACAGCATGGCTGTCCTGGCCCTGGAGGATATGAATCTGAGCCAGCTGTGGCACGAAGGCGCTGCGGGGGGCTGGGCAACCTCCTCCCCTGCCTGGGCTCTGGTGGCCCTCACGGCACACCGGGCATATTTCCAAGGTGCCCGGGACCTGTCCTAGAAGAGTCTTTATGGTCATGCTTGGTACCAGCATCTAGCTTCCCCCACTTCCCCTGACTATCACAGGGTCCTCAGGGGGCATCAGCCTGGCATTCAAGGCCCCCGGATCAGGCCCTGCGGCCACACCAGTCTCATCTCCCACCACCCTTCCTCACTATGCCAGGTTACTTCTCACCTAACACCTTTGCTCCTACTGTTCCCTCTGCTGGGAACATGCCCCTTCATCACTCCTTTATCACCTGACAAACCCTTACTCACCCTTCAAAACCCATTCTGGCTCTGAGACGCCCTCCCCTATGCCCCTCCCTGTACCCTGGGGTGGCGAGGGGCCTCGCTGACGGCTATAATGTGCCTGTTGCCACGTCCACCAGAACGCAAGCTCCTAGAGGACAAAGACTAGGGCTCGCTCACATCTGTACTCCCACTGTCCAGTACAGGGCCTGAGCATGGAGCTGCTAGAGAGAAAACTGGAAGGACCTAGTGTCCTTAGCCTGTGTCGGGGGACAGGCAGCATCGCCATCCTGCCACCCTGGCCGCCCACTGACAGAGTCCTGGAGGTCTTAGGGGCAGGCATTAGGGCCAAAGACAGTGCACAACCAGGGAGGCACCCAGCTCCCTTCCCACCCTCCTTCAGCCGCACCTGCCCCAGAGCCTACCCCAGGGCCCCAGTAGGAGCCTTGCGGCTGCAACCACAGTGAGTCCTCTGCAGCAGATAGTCCTGCATGTGTCCTGCATGGGTGCCCAGGGCTGGGCTCTGACTCTGGGGGGCGGGGGGTGGGGGGCGGGAGGGAGGGTATGATCATGACCTCCATTATGTGTCAGGGCCACTGGTGGCATTTCTGCCTGTACAGGGTTTAAAAATGTAGATCTGTGCTCTCTGGGCACAGGCCAGGCCATAAGGTGCTCCCTGTGACACCTCATGGACAGGGACACAGAACCCTGGATTCCCACAAACCCTCACGCACTCTGGAATGGAGGCCCACAGCTAGACAGGGCCCAAGAGATCTGGCAGCACGCCCGAGTCAGCGGCATGAAACACCTCAGCCCTAGTCTCCCCTTCTCCCCGCCGTGTGTCTGCGGCGGCCTATGCAGGGAGGGTCAGCCTCAGCATGCAGGAGCCACGCCTAGAGCCGGTGAGGGTGCGGGAGCAGAGCCAGTGGGCGTTCACAGCCAGTGTCCCCACCCTGAGCCCCCCTGAGCTGGGAGCAGGGGAGGTCCTAGCCCTAGTAAGTGAGGAAGCAGGAGCTTGAGTTCTGCCCTGTGGACATGAAGGCCAGTTGAGGACAGGAGAACCACCCCAGGGTCTGGGAAGGTGGGTAGGGTATGGACTCTAGAAGCAGTTCCCCACTGGGACAAGTTCCCTGACGTCTTCCTGCCTCACTTTCCCCCTCTGTAGAATGGGCATCTGCCTTGTCCAGTTACTTGGGGAGAGGGGGGCGGGGGGGACGGTGAAGTTAAATTGATCATATAAAGTGTTTAGAAGATTTCCTGCCATGGTGAGCGCTTGTTACTACCTGCCTGGTTCAGGCTCTGGAAATGCAGGAAAGGAAGTCACCCCCCCTTCCAGCAAGGAGGGTGGGAGAAGCTTTTGTCTGGAGGTGAGCTCTGAAGGATGATCACAGAGACAGGGCGAGGGTGCCTCTGTCCTGTTGTGGGAGGAACTGCAAAGGCAGAGACCGCAGAGAACAGACCTGTTCGCCCCGAATGTTCTGAGGCAGCAGGAAGTGGACGGATGCTTGTGGAAAAGGGGTTGTGCTGTGAGGCTAGGGGGTGATGGGGCTGGGTCACCGGGGACCCTGCCTGCCAACTGGGTGAATAAAGCCCCCCAATGGCACTAGGTATCTCTGTGCTCGCCTCCTCTTCCTTCTCACCCAAGCCTAATGCCCACCTGCTTCCTAGGACCCCAAAGAAGAAGCACATGCACTGGCCCCACAGAGAACCCTGACATTCTCGTAGCAGCTGTCTGCTACGTCTTACCACACTTTAAGAGGGGAGAGGGGCTGCTTAGCACCCATTTTATAGATGGAGCCCCTGAGACCCAGCAGGTCCCACTGGGGCTTCAGGGGGCAGGCTCCACTCTTCGGGTAGTCCTCCCCTCCCCCTTAGAATCCCACACTCGATCTGCATCCAGGGAGGACCCTGAAGGGCTTCACTTGGTGCCGCCCACCTCCTGTCAGAGCAGGGCCAGAACACAGGCACGTCTGGGCCTGGCTGCTCGCAGCCTCCACGTGGTGCATTATTGATGGGGCTTCTAATTGTGCATTTCCCAAAGTCTACAGGCCTTTGATGAAAAATTCATGGCACGCCCGAGGACGGGAGCACACTCAATCGATTGGCAGCCCAGCAGGCGCGAGAGCACTGGGCCTCTCTCCATGAGGGGTGGCTGAGGGCTGGGCTGGGAGGGGGTACCAGTCCGGTTCTGCCTTTATCCCAGGCTTCTGGCCCAGGATCTTAGGGCTGGAGGGGCACACACAGCAAACAGCAGAGCCTATTTTCCCTGGGGGGTCGGGGTGGGGTGCAGGCCGAGAAGCAGGACGGGGAAGGTCTAGGCCACGTCTAGGGTGCCGTCTGGGTGGCTGGTGCTGTCCAGAGAGGATGGCCGTCTCTGTCACAAACCTAATGTTCATTTCTCTAGAAGATTATTAGACCCTTCAGGGCCCCTATGAGTCACAGAGGAGGGAGTAACATTTTCAGGCCCACTCCCGTGCCAGGAACTCTGCTTGGAGCTTCACACCCACAACCTCATTAACCCCCCAGCAGCTCTAGGAAATGGGCTTGGTCATGCCCTCCACGTCACAGAGCAGGGGTCTGAGGTTCAGAGGGCCAGCGGATGCCCCGTCCGAGGTCACACAGACAGGTAGCAGGACGGCAGGGACTTGAGCCCAACGCTGAGTGAACTCGAGGTGCACTGCCTCCCCATTGCTCCCGGCCGGCTCAGACTGAGCCACCGAGCAGAGTGGGGCTTGTCCTGGCCAGCTCCCTGCGTCTTCTCTATTATACAAAGGAAGAAATCCCAGTAAGAAAAAGAGAACTCTCCAGGGTCTCGGAATGAACTAAGTGAAAAATTAGGGCTGCAGATGAGAAGGGCGAGGTCCCCCTGCAGCACTGACAGGGACCAGCATCGCCCCACCCCCATGCAGAGTCCGGAGCTAGCACCCAGTAGCCAGGGGTAGGAGATGCCTGAGGGGTGGAGCTTTTGAAACACGTGAGGCTATCTGTCCTGGACTGCACAGTCAGGGATGGTTACTGTGCCGTTAGAGACCTCCAAACCTGTCCACCATTCATTAGGCAGGTGAACAACTGTTTACGGAGCCCCAGCTCTGTGTAGGCACTTAGCTCAGTGCCAACAGGCATGCCTGTCAGGAAAGGCTTCGGGGCCAAGCTCGCCTGGGACAGACAGGCTGGCTGCAGCGTGGCTGGGGAAAAGGTGGAGAGAACCCCTCCACGCCCTAGGAGGGGTCTCTGCAACCCGGGCCCAGGACAGTTAAAGCAGATGGTCCCGCCTTAGTGACCAGAGCTGTTTCTAGGTGGTGGGCTGCCTTGTTTGGGTTTGTTTTCCCTTTGCTTCCCAGTGAGTTTCTTTTAAAAACATCCACCCATGTCTCTGCTGAACTAAAGGGATAGGAATGTGTCCAGACAATCAGGAAAGGAGAGATGGGAAGGCCCAGGCAGCCCCTGGAGCCCCAGCCCCGCCGTCCAGTGCGGGAGGAGCCAGGCTGCCGAGGGGGAGAGGGGGCGATGGAGGAAAGGAGAGAGAGGCACAAATAAGGGGTGACTGAGGGGGGGAGCCACAGGGGGAGGGGAGCTGAGGGCAAGGGGCAGAGAAAGTGGAGGTGGAGGGGCACTGAGTAGAGCGGGGAGACTGAGGTGTAGCTAGAGGGCAGGGCAGGGGAGGACGGGTGCTGACTGGGGCGGAGGAGGGGGCCGAAGACAACAGCCCCTTTCTTAGGCTCCTGCCCCCACAGCTCTCCCAGGCCCTGTGCTTCCTTGTAATTCCCAGCCAAGAAATGAGCCTAGCCTGACTTCAGTCACCCTTCCCAGATGCCCCCGACCCTGGAACAAAGGGGCAGTGGCCCCATGGGCTTGCTTCCAGCTTAGGGCTGGGCTCTGTCACCAGGCAGGTACTTGTTGTAGCAACGGTCCCTGGGGACTGACTCATCCTGGGGAGCAGGACTGGTAACAGGAAAGATGGGAGAGCGGGGCTCCCCATCCCCTCCAGCCCTCAAGACTGCCCCAGGCCTCCTTAACAGCCACTCTGTAAGTCTGCCCCCACACCCGCCAGTTCTGGAAGGATGGGTTGGCTAACCTAGCAGAGAATTGTGTTGGAGTGTGTTGCCTGGCAACCAGTAGAGTTGTTCCCAGAGCAAGTCAGAGGGGGGAGGACCAGACATTGCCCAAGAAGCCCATAGTCACAGGAAACTTCCCTGGGGCCTCCAGTCCCTGCCCAAGCCCCCGAGCCCAGGAACCCAGGAGGAAAGAGGGAAGGGCTCTGGAAAAAATGCTTCGAAGTGAGTGAGCACTGTCTCCTGCCAATCCAGGCCCTGGCTCTGGCCTCTTGGAGGTCCAGCCCTATATCCTAGAAAGTGGGTGCGCCTGGGCTAGCCTGATGAGTAGGGCCTGGTGGCTTGATGGCAGCCTAGAGCTCACACAGGATAGAGAGGGAGAGAGGATGAGGCACACAGGGACATCCAAAGGGAGGTGCATGTAACCCAGGTCATTAGAGCTGGCATTGTCTGGCTTCATGACAACAACCTTCTCACTGGGACCCCAGTTGCCAAGACATTTGCTTTTTCCATTGTGGCAAGAACCCCCGAGTACACCCCAGCATACACCCCAGCAGGAGTCATCTCCCCAGCTTGCAGATGGGGAACAGAGTGGGCCAGGGAATTACTTAAGGTCACACAGCAGGTGTGGACAGAGGCTGTATTAGAAGCCAAGGTTCTGGACTCTCCCTGCCCCTGCACATGGGGTGTTCAGAGCTCTAATAAGGGGGATTATAGCAGGAGGTGACCAATGGTGAAAAGGTCACTTTATGGGAGAGTAAGAAGGACCTGTGGGGCCAGGGCTGGGTTCTGTCCCCTCAACAGTCCCTGAGTGCCTGGCCCTAGACTTCCCTGGGCTGAGGGCAAAAGCCAGTTCCAAGCTGAGTCCAGGAGAGGCAGGACCCTGAGCCACAAACCTTTAGGGTGGCCCAGGAGTCTTTCTGGAGGCGGAGAGCCCAGAGTGGAGACTTGAAGGTTGAGCAGGGTTCCGGAAGGCCTGGGAGGGGAAGCTGAAAATGGCAAGAGAGGGCATCTTTCAGGAGGCCCCGCCCCCAGCCCCCTTGTCCAGGCCCAGCTCCAGCAGGGCCAATTAGACAGGGGCTAGGGCCAGCGGCCAAGGTCTGGCCACCCTCAGAGCCTCACATTCACCACGCTGAGCACAAAAGATTTCCAGGCACCTCTGCTGCAGCAGGAAGGGAAAGAAAGAACAGAAGAAAGGGAAATCCACTCCTTTTGTTTCTCTGCTATAACCTTGGATTGAACAAAGAAGCAATGCCCCCCCCCCCCCCCCCTCCGCCCCGCCTCGCCACCCAGGGAGCATGTTTTAAACAGCAATTTGCACAGATTCAGTTGTGGTTGGGAGGTTCAGCCAACATTCAGGGGGACCCAAGAGCAGGGGTCTGCAGTGATCAGGCCCTGATCCTAGGGCTTCTATGGCAGTGGACTCTGTCAGGGCAGAAGCAGAGCAGCTGAGCCTCGAGAGCAGGGGCAGGTGGAGAACTGGTCCTCCAGAATCATACCTCCTCCAGGCCTGCCCTCTCCCCTGCCCTCACTGCCTGGCCCGGGTGGGCCAGCCCTGGGCTTCACATCCCCATTGGCAATGGTGCTCACAGGCTTCCCTGGTCTGCCTTCTGGTAGAGAGAGCGCATTGTGGGAAATGGAGAAGGTTCGTCCTCATGACTGTGGGGTTCTGCTGCCATGCTCTCCTGGACAAGGCAAAAGGGTGCCAGGCTGGGTGGGCTGTGGCTAAGGGCAAGGGGGCCACAGATAGAGAGGCATCATCCTGGGAGCAGGAGGCTTTTTAGCTGTGGTGAGCCCTGCCCCCAGGAAGTACTGTTCTCCTTCAGCAGATCTTCAGCGCAGCCGTGGCCCTCTCCCGTCCCTGAGACAGCCCCCACGGGAGCCGCGCTCTGGAGGCCAGCACCGGTTTGCACAAGCTGAATGTTTTCCTTTTAAAGACATGTGGTTAATTCCCATTAACAGTGTTAGATCACTTCGATTAGCCAAGAGGGGCCTCTGGGACATCCCGAGGGACCTGCAGGAGTTGAGTCAGATGAAGGCAAACCTGGAAGGAGCAGGGACCCCTGACACAAGACCTGGGGGTCTGCTTGGCCCTATTTCCTGACTCAGGACGACAACCAGGGGCTGCAGAGAGGAGCTGTCAGGATCTCCTGAGAGCTGGAGGGAGACAGTGTAGCCCAGGGGTGACCAACTCATTTTCACCAGGGCCCACGTCATCCTCACTGTTGCCTTCAAAGGGCCCGATGTACTTTAGGACTGTATAAATGTAACTACTCCTTAGCAGTTAAGCAAGAGCTCCGCTGGGTAGAAACAAGGTGCAGGGCCAGATCAAGCAAGATGGAGGGCCGGATTCAGCCCACGGGCCCAGTGTTTGCTGCCTGCGGTGCAGGTGTTCCCTCGTGGGATGAGGAATGCCAGGTGGGAGTGGGTCCGGGATGGCTTCTTGGCAGAGGCAGGTGAAGCTTTGAAGACAGAAGGAGGCTCAGGCTGGCTCATGAGCAGAGTGACCAAGAGTTAATTTGGGAAAGAAGGTCCCGTGCTGAGATGGACTGCCTTGAAAGTGAGTTTTGGAAGTTTATCATGAGGGCATGATAAACTGAAGGGCTCTGTGGCCGGGGCGAATGTTCCAGTCTTCTACTGCAGCACGACAAACCACCCCCAAACTTGGTGACTTAGGAAAATCATTTTACATTTATTACCCTAGCTCACAGTTCTGTGGGTCAGCCGCCAAGCTGAGGCACAGCAGGGAGGGCTGGTGGGTCCTCCGCTGACCAGCCCCCAGGGCAGGGCTGCGGCAGCTGAGGCCAGATGGACATGGCTGCCTCCCACACTGTCACTTTGGGCTCCCTCACAGTGTGGCAGTCTAGGGGTGGGGAGGCTTGTCCTCTGAGGGGAACAGCAAGCATTCCAGCAGGAAAGGTGGCAGCTGTGACGCCTCTGATGACCCGGCCTCAGATGTCCCACATCACAACACTGCACTCTACAAGTCTCGAAGGTCAGTTCGGTTACGGGGAGGGAATTAGACCCCACCTCTCAGTGAGAGCAGTAGCACAGCCCTTTCAGCCATCTTTCATCTACCAGAGAGGAAGGCTGGGTTTTGAGGCGGCACAAAGAAAACCCAACCTTAAGGGACCCAGAGGACTGGTCAGCTTGCTTGAACAAGGCTGCAGAGATCAGACCAGTGAGCCAGGAGCAGGGGCAGAGGGCTGCCCACCCTAGTGCCAGGGCACTTTCTTCAACCAGGAGATGCCACTGGGGCAGAAGAACTTCCCGGAAGAGAGTGGAAATGTTATATTATTAGCTGGTTTATCAGGGGTAGAGGGGTGTCCTGAGTAGAACTGGACCCTCTTTGCCTTAGGTAGGGGTCCAGGGACACCAAGAAACAGGCCTAGCCAGACCCAGGGGACCAGGTATCTTTCTACCCCTGACTCTGAAAAGCAGCCCTCCTGGACCCCAGAGTACCTCACAGATGGAAGAGTATGGGATGGGCCTGGGTGCTGTGTGCACCTGCCCTCCTGCAAAAGACACCTTGCCTAGGAAAAATAGCCCCAGTCCCTGGTGCAAGGAGAAGGTCAAGGGCAGGATAGCATCTTACTGAGTTTCCTTGGAGACCACAGCTCCATGCCCCACCCCAGGCTTTTCTGTGTGGGCTCCCTACTAGCACATGCTTTCACCAGCACCCAGAAAGACCCAAACAGAACATAGCTCTGCCCCTGGCAGTGGGACAGCCTTGAACAAATGACCCAGCCCTTCCTGCTCTAGGCCTCAGCCTCCTCCTCAGAAAACTAGGAATAAAAAAGCTTCCTTGCAGCCCTGGCTGGTGTGGCTCAGTGGATTGAGTGCTGGCCTACAAACCAAAGTCACCGGTTCAATTCCGAGTCAGGGCATATGCCTGGGTTGCAAGGCCAGGTCCCCACTAGGGGGCATGAGGGGCAACCACACATTGATGTTTCTCTCCCTTTCTCCTTCCCTTCTCCTAAATAAAAATTTGAAAAAGGCCCCCTTGCACAGACTCATTGCTCAGGGCATTCAACAAAGGAGCTGCCCGCACTGGGCCCCGGGACTCCTGCAGGCCCTGCCTGGGCTGAGTGCTCATGCTGTATCTTCCTGGGTAGACTGAAGAATCTGGTCTGATTTGCAAAGATTTAGGCTTTGGTGTGTATGTGCGTGCGTGTGTGTGTGTATGTGTGTGTGTGTTACATTTTCTAAGCCACATTCAAGGCCACATTCAAGTTCCTCTCAACATTCTTTGTGCACAAGGCTGAGCTTCAGGTGTCTACTGCTTATGCAGGTGTTATTTCAGATGAAGTCACTTCAGTGCTGTGGAATGGCTCGTGTCCCAAGCCCCATCATTTACCCCCACTATTTGCTGTGGTGTTGGCTCATGACAGAGGCCAAAGTTGAGGTTTAGGATTTGCTGTGTGACCTCAAGCAAGTCACTACACCTCTCTGGACTCCGTAGGTGGTTCTCAGCAGAGGGTACCCATCAGAATCTCAGAGCTGGGAGTTTGAGGACAGAAGGTATGGAAGGGCAGGACGGATCATCTGGAGGGGAGACATGTTTGCCTGGGGATGGACAGCAAGACAGTCCCCTATGCATGCCACCCTCCCTATCATGAGCTGTGGGGCCCTTAAGGCCGGCCTCCTTCCACTACAGGTTGAAGCTGAAGCATCTGTGGAAGGCTGCTGCCCTCTTCCGGCTGGAAAGGCAAACTACAGGACAGGTAGTCTGGGCCTGCCAGCCTGGGGATCCAGAGGTTGGGTGGCAACCCAGCAAATTCTCTGCCATAAGTCAGCCTTGCTGCCCACCCACTGCACCCGCTCCACTCGCTCCACCCCTATAGAGCCCTACCACCCACCCTGCCTCTGATCCAGACACCCAGCTCCACCTGCCTGGGGCTCAGGCCTCCTTCCCTCCCCTAGCAGAGTGAAACCCTTACACACCCTGCCCTGCTGGTCTCCTCACTCTCCAGAAGATCCTCTCTCTGCACCCGCCCCCAAGCCTCTCCTCCACTCTGTGTCCCCAGCTACCTCTGTCCCTTCACAGCCTCGCTGTCCCCCCCAGCCCTCTCTCTCCTGCACCCTGGCATCCAGAGTACCGGCCAAAGTCACAGGGGCCACGTTCTCCAGACCACACCCAGAGGCTTCCTCTGAAGATTTGGAAGCTATTAAACCTTCTCTTCTTTTTTAAATCCTCACTGAAGATGTATTGGTTTTTAGGGAGAGAGAGAGAGAAACATTGATGTGAGAGAGAAACATGGATTGGTTGCCTCCTGTGAATGCCCTAACTAGAGACAGAACCCACTGCCTAGGTGTGTGCCCTGACCGTGAACTGGATCTATAGCTTTTTGGTGTACAGGTCCACGCCTCAACCAACTGAGCCACCCCACCAGGGGTCTTTTTATTTCCTTTAAAAATTGTTTTTCTGATTACAGTTGGCAGATAATATTATATTATGTTGTACAGATGTACAATATAGTGATTAGATATTCATGTAAGTGACAAAGTGATGGCCCTGATCAATCTAAGCACCATCTGGCACCATACATAGTTATTATAATAGTATTGACTATACAACCTCTGTAGTACTTTACATCTCCATTACTATTTTTTAAACATTTTCATTGATTGATTAATTTTAAAAAGAGACATTGATTTGCTTTTCCACCCATCCATGCATCCATTGGTTGATTCCCATTCGTGCCCCAACTGGGGACTGAGAATCGAACCCACAACCCTCATGCATGGGGAGGGTGTTCCAACCAACTGAGATACCCGGACAGGGCTTGTTGTAACTATTTTTATAACTAGTAATTTGTACTTCTTAATACTTTCACCTTTTCACCCAGCCCCCTACCCTCCTCTTTATGTTTTTGTTGTTACTTGTATGTGTATGTGTGTATGTGTGTTCCTTGATCTGTTGTAATTACATGAGCTCTTCTTACTTTTGCCCTGTAACCATACTAGCTTTGTAGTTGGTTGATCCACTGCTTTTACTAAATGTCTGCCTTTGTCAGTGAAAAATTTTCTTTTCCATTGTTTCCTATACTTATTCATATTTTTGACCTATTCTTTTCTATTTAAGGAAGTCCCTTTAACATTTCTTGTAATACTTGTTAGTGGCAATGAATTCACTTAGCTGTTTCTTGTCTAGGAAACTCTTTGTCTCTCCTTTGATTCTAAATAATAGCTTTGATGGGTAGAGTAATCTTGGTTGTAGGTCCTTGCTTTTCATCAGTTTGAATATTTTGTGCCAGTCCCTTCTGGCCTGCAAATTTTCTGTTGAGAAATTAGCTAACAATCATATGGGAGCTCCTTTGTAGGTAACTAACTGCTCTCTGCTACTTTTAAGATTCTTTTTGTCTTTACTTTTTGTCATTTTCATTATTCTGTGTCTTGGTGTGGGCCTCTTCAGGTTCATCTTGTTTGGGGCTCTCTGTGCTTCCTGAACTTGTATGTCTATTTCCTTTGCCAGGTTAGGAAAGTTTTTGTCACTATTTCTTCAAATAGGTATTCAATCTCTTGCTTTCTCTCTCTCTTCTCCTTCTGGCACCTCTATGATGTGCATTGGTACACTTGGTGTTCTCCTAGAGGTCCCTCTAACTGTCCTAGATTTTTTAGATTCTTTTTTATCTTTTTGCTATTCTCACTGGGTGTTTTCTGCCACCTTGTCTTCCAAATCACTGATTTGATCCTCTGCTTCATCTAGTCTACTGTTGGTTCCCTTAACATATTCTTCATTTAAGTTATTGTATTATTCATTTCTGACTAGTTCTTTTCTTAAGATTTCTTTCTCTTTGTGTAAGTTCTCGCTGAGTTCATCTATTCCTTCCCTAACTTCACTGAGCATCCCTATAACCAGTGTTTTGAACTCTGTAGCTGATAGATTGCTTTTCTCCATTTTGTTTAGTTCTTTTTCTGGAGTTTTGTCTTGTTCTTCCATCTGGGACATGTTTCTTTGTCTCCTCATTTTGGCTGCCTTCCTGTGTTTGTTTCTATGTATTAGGTAGAGCTGCTACATTTCCCAGGCTTGGCAGAGTGGTCTTATTCAGTAGGTGTCCTGTGGGACCCAGTAGTGCAATCTCACTGTTCACCTGAGCCAGGTGTTCCAGGGGTGTCTCTTGTGTGAGTTGTATATGCCTTCCTGTTATAGTCGAGCCTTGATTTCTGTTGGCAAATCAGTCAGTGTCTGGCTGGCTAGGAGGACTGACCATGACTACAGCAGACAGCTACTTTGTGGGAGCTCATCCCATGGAGCAGGAGTCTCTTTAGTGGGGCTCCAATGCCTGTCTCGTCCACCCTTTAAGTGTGCAATTTATGGATCTGGTGGTGCTCTGGTGTGGTCTAAATCTAGCCACCAGGTATGTTGGTTCTGGAGGCCCTTAGAAGGGGTTCTGATGCAGGCTAATGCCAGCCATCATTTGTGCCTGGCTGGGGGCCACCTGGTGGAAGCTATTAAGTAATATGCAGTTGGTTGCCACTTGTGCAGGAGGTGCTTGGGAGATGCTATGGTGCAAACTAAGGCTGGCTGCCACTAGTGCTGTGCTTGGACTCTTTAATGGGCACCACAATGTGAGCTGAGGCCAGCAACCACTTGTGCTGGGCTTGTGGCCACTTAGTTTAAGTTATGTTGCAAGCCAACACTGACTGCAGCTTGTGCCAGGCTTGGAGCCACCTGATGGGTGTTACAATGCCAGAGGAGCCCTGTCACTGCTTGATCTGGGCTTGGAGCCACTTAGCAGGAGGTACAGGGCATGCCAAAGCCAGCCATTGTTTGTTTGGGGTTTGTGGACCTTTGAGAGATTTTAGAAAAGTCCCCAGCACACGTTGAGGCAGGTCACTTGTGTGGAAAACCTCTGGAAATGGCTTGGGCTGTGCACATGGGTTGAGTGGGACAGTCTCAGGAAATCATCAGGGCAGGTGAACAGTGCTAGCTTAATCGGGAGCTCAGATTCGGTGCCCACCTGCACCTGTAGGCTGGGTGAGGGGAAAATTCAATGACAGACCAATGGTGCCTGCTAGTGCTTTCATCCCCGGAGAGGGCTGCCCTGACAACTGCCGCTCCAGCTCTCACCCCGAAGCCAGTCAGTTCAGTTCCTCTTTTCAGGTCTCTAGTGCTTTTTAAGCTGTTTTCCCTGTAAACTTAGAACAAGTGAGTTTGTGAGCCAGTAAGTCTGTGCACAAGCTCCTCAAGAGCAATGCCTGGGCCTCCAGTAACTCTGTGTCTCACTCAGCTGCTGTCCTTGCTTGTTTTCTCAATGAGAAGATGTGAGAACTCCTCCTCTGGGCACTGGTGCTTCAGGCTGGGGAGGCAGGTGTGGGGCTGGGACCCATCTCTCCTCAGGGGGGACTGCTATACCCATCTTGACTAGAAGTAAACCCTTCTCTCCTTTTTTCAAAAAAACAAAAACAAAAGCATTTTTAATTGTAAAGGATAACCCACATGTATAAAATTACACTGAACATAAAAATAAAACACAACTAAGTTATAAATTAAATGCCCATGAAACCATCACCCAGGTCAAGAAATAAAACATCACCGGAACCTCCTAGACACCTCTCCTCTCCTAGACATGACCACTGTACCAGCTTACTGTCTTGCTTCGTTTCTTTTTTTTTTTAAGAAAAATTTTAAAAGATTTTATTTATTTATTTATTTGTTAGAGAGGGGAAGGGAGGAAGAAAGAGAGAGAGAGAGAGTAACATCAATGTGTGGTTGCTTCTCATGTGGCCCCCTCTGGGGGCCTGGCCTGCAACCCAGGCATGTGCCCTGAATGGGAATCGAACCTGTGATGCTTTGGTTCGCAGCCCGCGCTCAATCCACTGAGCTATGCCAGCCAGGGCTTGTTTCTTTTTTTCAAGATTGGTTGATTGATTGATTGATTGATTTTTAGACAGAGGGGAGGTGAGGGAGAAAGAGAGGGAGAGAAACATCAATGTGTGGTTGCCTCTCGCACACCCCCTACTGGGGATCTAGCTGCAACCCAGGCATGTTCTCTGACTGGGAATCAAACCAGTGATCCTTTGGTTCCCAGGCCAGTGCCCAATCCACTGAGCCACACCAACCAGGGCACTTTGCTTCTTTATAGTGTCATCACCTAACTGTGCCTTTCTAATTACTATGGCCTAGGAGTCCCTGTTGTTAACTTTAAAAAACATCACACCATATGCATTATTTTATGTATGGTTCTTTTGCTGAATTTCCTGTGTGAGATTCATCTGTGTGTTTGCTTTGTGCTGTGGCTCCTCTTTTTCATCACTGTGTGATATCCTACCACATGGGTCCCCACCTATCCCTTATCTCTGGCCAATAATTCCTTACCATCTTACCAGCTCCTTAATAATTTTAAGAAGGTAGTTTTTACTTTGTATCCATGTTTTTAGGTTATTTCTGGGGTCGGGAGTTCTACATTACCCAATATGCCATTACTCAAAGTAGAAAGCCATTGTCCCTCCATCCTGAAGCTCTGCTTTTCCAGCCTGATTCGGCCCCTTTTCCTCCCACTTCTCTGACAATTGCCCTGATCTTGAGGACTCCTCTCTCACTACCACCCCTAACCTTGTCCTTAAACCCCATCCTTCACTCTACTCCACACTTCCCCTGACTATGGAAATCTCCTCCATTCCAAGGCTTCACTCACACCTCTGAGGGCTGCCCACCTACCAAGCTTGACAACCACCAACTTCCGTGGCCACCTCCACCTGGAGACCACACAGGCACCTCACACTCAACATGACCCTCTCCTCCCCAAGTCAGAACCTTCTCCCCCTCACTTCCTACATGTACCCCCCACCAAGACCCCAGATACTCCTCCTCCTCCCCCTCCTCCTCCTCCTCCTCCTCGCTGTCCTTCCTGTAGCTCCTGCCCTCATCTCCACACCCACTGCCGTTACCTGGGCAGGTCTCATTATGTGTCACCTGGCCCACTGTTCCGGGTCTCCATCCCCTCATTTATTCTCTGTGTTGAGCAACCACAGGGTCTTGTCACCTGTACCCCGCAACCCCAGCTTAGGCCCTGCAGTGGCCTGCAGGACAGCATCTAAGATCCTGAGACTGCCCTTCAAGACCATCTTCTGTCTTCCCTGACGCCTCTCCAGCCATACTCCTACCGCTCCTCCCCACACCCTGCTCTCTGGGAACTTGCCTGCTTTGTTCCTCATCACACATTCTCTCACCTCCCTGCATTTACTACAATGTCTCTCCTCTGCCAAAGAGACTTCTCCCACCCCAGGTAACACCTACTCATCTTCAAAGAGTCAGCTCAAATTATCACCTCCTCTAGGAAGCCTTCCTGGACACCAGGATGAACTCCCCTCTGGCACAGGCACTTCCTGTTAGTCTCTTCAGTGTAGAGGTGACAGCACCACAGGCAGAGACAGTCTGGGCTCCATGGCCCCAGCTGGGCACAGACATGGCACACAAGGCTCACAGTGGCACTCAGCGACTGTGAGTGGCTGGGTGTTTACTGATCTTCTTCCAGCCTGGGCTTTATAACTCATCGTTGTGACCTTGGGCACACTGCTGAGAGCTGGGGCCCTCATGGGGAGAGGGTGCAGTGGGCACTCAGGGTCAGTGCCCTGGAGGATGTGCTAGACCAAACAGGCTGGGCACTGGGGGAATGAGGGAGCAAGCAGAGGGGTAGAACTACAAGAGGAATCTGAGACACGGTGTTCTGTGTGGTCTCAAGGCTGGGCTGTGACGCAGAATGTGGCCTTGAGTGGGGAGCCCAGCCCAGGCTGCTGGGATAGGTCAGACTGCAGCCTCTCAGTCCAGCTGTGCTGCCCAAGGTTGCCTCTGAGTTCTGAGGGTAGGCAAAACTGGTGGGGCGGGGGAGGCTGCCACCTCTCCGAGTCCCATGGACAGAGGGTACTGGCCAGGGTAGAGACTGAGGGGGATAAGCCAGGGCCAAGGTCCTTCTCAGTCTTCCTGGGGAGACCTCATGCTCAGAGACCACCAGGCTGGGGGGGACGTAGGGGCCTGCGGAAGGTCTACAGAGCTGATCTCCAAGGGTAGAGTCCTGAAGACACTATGGCCTTTCTTCTAGCAGGAGCCACATGGCTGAGGAAAAGACACCACTTCCTCTGGCCTTCAGCTTTCTTTGTCAAGTGGGGGTGTTAAGAACAGAGATTTGTTCACCCCTGGGACTGCTGGGATGAAGAACAATGGGATCCTAGGAAGGGCAAGCCCTGAATGGGAAGGGGGATAATCAAATTCATGGGTCAGGTGGCAGGGCTGACAGCCCCTTCCCCTGAGACTCCCTCCATACCCATATGTGCACATGCATGCACACTCACACACACACACACTGGCTGTCTTCGTGCAATTACAAATTGCTGGGTAGACCATAAAGGACAGGTCAGGTTATGGGAAATTAGGGTCTCTCTACAGATAGCTCAGCAGGAGTAGAGGTGGGAAGGGAGGCATTAGAGTGGGGGAGGGGAAGGGCTGGGTCAGTGTGCTTGAGGGGGAAGCTTATAAGGGGCCTCGCATGCCAGAACTTAGACTTTGCATCTGGTCCAAACTCAGGAGCTTACCCTGAACCACAGCCGTGAAGATCTCAGGCCTCCACCAGCACACACCTAGATAAGGTGCCCACACTGCAGCATCCAGCAGGGTTCTCCCTTGCCTGAGGCCTCTCTCCCTGATTCTTACTTTGGGCAGGCCTCACCTGAGGAAGAAGCTGGTGAGTCAGCAATGGGATCAAGCTGGCTTATTCACATCTGCTGATTGCGCCCTGTAGTGGGCCACATGCGGGTGGGAACAGTGAGATGAGCCACACACCCACCTCTCCTGACACAGAGAGGCCTCGGCACGTCAGCCTCCTTGAGCAGCAGACAGGGGAACCCCTTCTTCCACCTCCACACCAAGGCAGCCTGGCCTCAGGGACAAAGGGCAGAATGGGGTCTCAGGACATCAGATGGACATTGGTACCTGCATGGGCCGCCTCCTCCATCCATGTCCTTTCATTTCTGTAGATAGATTCGGTCAAAGTCAAGTCATTCTTCTTCCCTCTGGAAGAGGTCCCCACCATCCCTCAATCAAGTGGGTGCAGAGCACACAAGTTTTAGAGCAGAGGTTGGGTTCCAGTGCTACCTCCACGTTTGCTGGCCGTGCCCCTACAGCCCTGAACCTGTGTGAGCCTGAGGACGTTCTGAGGCATCGTGCCAGCCCTCAACGAGGATCAGTATGTATGCCTGCTCATCCTCAGAGGAAGCTGTGAGAAAGCCTCGCTGAATTGGGAGGCCTCCCAGGGTGCAGACCCTGTGGTGAGGGCCTGGGAGCAGGACCCTCAGAAGCATCCCCAGCTCCGGGCTGAGAAGAGCCCATTGCTGCTGAGAGCTGGGAGGGTCCCCAGAGGAGGGTAGCAGTGTGGACACTTCATGTACTTGAGCCAGGCTTTCATTTTTAATTTGTTAAATGTTTTCAACTTATTTAAGCATGCATTCAGACAAATGCACAAAACGTAAGTGTATTCACTGTGGTGACTTATTACAAAGTACATAGTACATGCTCAACGAGCTCAAGAGGTAGAGCATTTCCAGCAGCCCTGAAGCTCCCTGGTGCCCCCCAGTCACGCCCCACCTTCCCCAATGGATCTCATCCACAGACTTCTAACTTTATTGCTTGAGTTTGTCTGCTTGTGAACCAAATCTATATGGAATCCTAGAGTGGGTGTTTTTGTTGGATTTCTTTTGTGCTTGATGTTGAGATGCCTCCATGTGGTTTCACACAGCTGACCTTGGCCCGTTTGTGTTGCTGTGCAGACCCACTGTACCATTCTCTCACCGTTCTACTGCAATGGACATTGTGTCCTCCCCAGTTTGGGATTATTATGAATAAGACTGGTAGCAATGTTCTTCCCCTGCTTCTACATGTTTATTGGGTATGTGCTCAGGAGTACCATCGCTAGATCAGAGGCTCTACGTATGTTCAACTTTAATAGTATCCAGTATCCTAGCAGATCTCCAAACTGATGAGGGGGCAGCCAGGAGGAAGAGGAAGGGGTCTCACCTGCTGATGAAGCAGCCACTGCACAGAAATGGGGTGGGACGAGAACGGCTCCCTCCAGGGCACACTTGCCCCGGAGGGCCCTGTGCCAGCTGCGCACACACACTGACTCTGAGCCCCGCAGCTCCCGGGCTGTCCCATGTGAGGAATCTGGGGCTCAGGCCAGAAAGGGCCTGTCTCAGCTCGCTCAGTGAATCCGTGGCCAGGCTGGGCTCTGACAGGGGCCTGACCACAGAGCCCTGTGTGTGTGTGGTCTCGGGGCTGGCACCTACTTAATGAGGCTGTCTGAGGACACCAGATGACAGATCTGGAGGAGACAAGACCTGGAACTCTGCTGGGGCAGGTGCTAAAGAGAAGGACCCCACACTGGCACCAGTTAAAGGGAGTCCAGCCAGAAGGCTAGACGGCAGCAGGTGACAAGTAGTGTCTGGCAAGCCCCCGCTGGCCGTGAGCTCCTCCCCAGAAGCCAGTGGCCCACCCGTCAGCAGGCTGGTGGCAGTGGCTGGGAGGCGAGCCACATCCCCATTCAGCATGAGACCTGGGCGGAAGGAAGCTGGGGGCAGAGCTCTGCTTCCAGGGGGCCTGGGGCCCCGGCTGTTCTGGGAGCCCCGCCCCCACAGGCAAGTCCTGCACAGGGGCAGGGAGGCGGAGCAGCCAGGGCTCAGCGGTCTCCTGCTGCCCCCACTTCCCTCCTCCCACTGCTCCCCTGACTCCACACCCGGCTCCGCCCCCCATGCACCTTTCTGGCTTCAGGTTTGGGGGCCCTCTGTTATATCTTGTGCTGTTTAGATTTAAGAAACTCCCTATGTGAAACTTTTTCTAAATAACAAGAGGGTATTTCTCATTATATAATAAATGCTTGTAAATATAGCTTATTAATTCTCTCATGCATACATAAGGTCAGGCATAATCTTTTCCCATATTGAGATCATACCGATAATATTTTTAGTAATCTGTTGTATCATTTTCCAATATATCGTAATGTTTCCATGAGGGGCATCACGGCAGAATTGCACAGAACTTAAGAACACACTCAAATGCCCCCAGGCGTGGGTTTCAGACCTTGGCTCTGCCGTTCAGTTTTGTGACTGAGAGAGTTACTCCCCTCTCTGGGTCTTGGTTTCCTTGTGGGTAAAATGAGGATGATGATAGTACCAACCCTCACAGGCTTGCTGTGAGCACTAAATAAGGGAAGCCCTCCCCTCCCCCAGAACACAGTAAAGCTCCATGAACACCAGATAGCAGGGTTGCTATTACCCCTAAGCGAATGTCAGAGCCTGGCATCCTGGCCCTACCTCCACCCCACATCTTGGAGCTGGATCCCAATCCCGGGCTCTGATTTGGGCCCCCAGGCCTACTCTGCGTCCCTCCTGATCTCAGGGCCTGCTGAGGCGAGGCAGGGATGAGGGGACTGGCCCCTGGGGTCAGGTCCCAAGTGGCATTCATTGGGGTTTCTGAGAGGTTGCCCCCTGAGTTCTCAGCAGCATGAAGAAGGAGAGGAATTAGAAGGGGGGGAGGAGCGGGGCAAGGGCAGAGCAGCAGCCCTGGAAACCTGGCCGCAGGCCCTTCGAGCCTCTGTTGCTCTGGGTCTTCCTCACCCGGTATCTGAGCCCGGGTCCCCCAGCCGGCATCACAGAAAGAGATGTGACCTCTGGGAAAGAACATGAGCATGACTTCTCTCACGTGGCCAGAAGGGGTGCAGACCAAGTCATAACCACCCCTCTGAGGAGTTTCTAAGGCTTGAGGGCGTTCTGTTCATCGGTCTTGGGGTTGACCACTGACTTCCAAGTATGGGTGCAGATGTGGGCTAGAGGCTCAACTCTGAGCTCTGGGGTCCACAGGAGATAAACAACTACCGGCGGGCCATGGAGACGATGGCTGAGGACATCCTGTTGCTGCGGAAACAGGCCAGTGTCCTGAAGGCAGAGAACCGCCTGCTGAGGAGCCACCTGACCCAGGAGGAGACAGAGGAGGAGGAGGACATTGCTGACCAGACCCAGACATTGGGTGAGGGCGTACAGGCTACTGAGGGCATCCAGGTGCCTGCCAGAGCCTCAGCTCTTAATTCTGGGGTGAGGTGGTGGGGAACCTTTGCCAGGAGTACACCTTACTGGACACAAGCTGACAGAAGCCAGCTGGGCCCTTTCCACAGAGGGAAACAGAGTCTAGTCCCTTCTCAAGCCCTAGGACTGAGGGAGACACTTGTCCCCACCCCCAAACTGTTCTGATTTGAGCTGGAAGGTGCCCCCTGCCTGAGCCACCTCTCCACCTGCCCCCACCACAGGATCCATGCAACAGAAACTGCTGCTGAGTGAGCTGGACATGAAGAAACTGAAGAGCAAGGTGCAGCACCTACAGAATGAGCTGATTCGAGTAAGCTGGGGCTTGGGAGTCAGAGGACATGGGGGGCTAGGGTAGGAGTCTGCAGAGAAGCATCTTGGAGCAGAAGGGGGAAGGGCTTAGAGGGCCAGGGGTCAGCACAATGGAGGACTCAGCAGAGGGGCCTGGGGTGAGGCCTCTAGGCCAAGGGTAACACCCAGGGGAGTGCTGCTCCTGGCACCCCTCCTTTCCACGTTCCCTCTTACCCCTCCCCCCCCCCACCAGAAGAATGATCGAGAGAAGGAGCTTCTTCTCTGGTACCAGGCTCAGCAGCCACAGGCTGCACTGCTGAAGCGGCACCAGGACAAGCTGCGGAAGGTGACAGCGCTGGAGGAGACCGTGCGGCACCAGGAGAAGGCAGGGCCGGGGTCAGACAGCCAGGGGCCAGCCAGGGAGGGAGTGTGTGGAGCCCCCAGCCCAGCCTCTGCCTCTGCTCCCTAGGTGATTGAGAAGATGGAGCGGGTGCTGGAGGACAAGCTTCAGGAGAGGAATGCGCCCCCACCCAACAGGCTGCCGGGGAAGCCCAGCGGGGGTGAGGCTGCTCCCCAGGGTGTCATCCAGTCCCTGGAGTCCCTGCCTCCCGGGGCTTCCCCATTCCAGGGGCACCTTCCCGTTGCGGCAGGTGGTGGCACTCCCCCACTCACAGGCCCTCACACTCTCTCCTCCTCCCAGGGAGCCAGGGGACACAGTGTGTAAGCCAGGCTAGAAAGATGCAGGGGAGAAGCCCTGCAGATCAGAGTATGCAGAGAGGGGTTCCCCAGTAAGTCCCTCATTTCTTAACTCCAGGACCCTTCCAATTATTTCTTCATCTCCCATATTTCCCAAGAGTCTGCTTCTATAAAGCAAACACACTTTGGGTAAATCAATGGTTTGTTTTCTCCATTGACGTTAACCAAAGCCACCTAGAACTGCCATTCGGAGGTGGCTCTAGTGAGCAGGAGAGAACCAGGTCCCCTACGTCAGGCCCAGGCAGAGAACCTCCCTGAGCCTGACTGTGCGGCCTCGCCAGGGCCCCTGTGTGCCCAGCCTGCGCTCGGCCTCCACTGCACGGGGCTGGGGGTGGCAGGCCTTTCTGAAGGCCTGCCTTTCAGGAACCCTGAGGTCACCCAGGAGTGGAATGAGAGATAAGAAGGCAGCCTCAGGAGGGGACTCAGCCGGGGCAAAGGCCCAGGGAGTGGCCATGCCAGAAGCAGAGAAGGGAGGAGAGGTAGAGAGGTGAAGAACAGCAGTAGACCCAGGACAAATGGCTGGGGTAGGGAGTGGCAGGGAAAACACTGGGGTCAGACGCTAAAGAGCGGAGAAGGAATGCCTGAGGAGTATGGGCCTGATCCCATCGGCAGTGGGGAGCCCTTGAAGGCTTGGGAGCAAAGGAGGGGAGAATGGAGCAAAATGCTGGAGCAGATCAGACCAGGGACATGGAGGCAGGAAAACCCATCTCACAAACATCTGCAACCATTTCACCCGCTGGGGACTTCCCCGGGCCCCGCAGGAGAGAACCTGCCTGCTGACCAGTACACAGCACTGCTGGCAGAGAACTCAAGGCTGCGGGCCGAGCTGGATAAGAGCCACCACCAGTCAGCGCCCAACATTCAGCAGCAGCAGGCCCTGCCGGTAAGAGCCACCAGCACAGGCTCGGCCTGGGCCTGCCTGTGCTGGTCATCAGGTGCCCAGCCCTCACTCAGCACAGTCCAAGTTGAAGACTAAGACCAGGAGCCTCCCAGGGTCTCCAATGTGCCTGGTGTCTCCAGGAGTGCCAGCCCTCAGGCCTCGCTCTTTCTCCTTGGGGGACACACTTGGGTTTGAAAGCTACACCTTGACCCTTATCTAGCATTCTGAGAGCAGGCAAGCCCTTGCTGGCCCTGGGCCCCTGATTCCTTTTGGCACCTGGCTGCCCTCCACTTGGACTCCACTGAGACCTCTCAGAAACTCCAGTATGAAGCATCTCCTGAGACTGGTACAGCCTTAGAGAGCCCTTTTCCGCCTTCCCAGATGTACCCCAGGGAGTTGGGAGCAGGGGACCTGGCAGAGCAGCTGCAAGAGACGATGGCCCAGGCCACTCCAAAGGCACAAAAACCCTGCTGACAGATGGGTTCCCCAGGCTCCAGACACGCCCTGGCCCCACTGCACTTCTGAGGCTGCTGCAGGTGCCCTGCCCTATGCAAACCCGAGACAGAACACTTGAATTACAGAAGGGGGGTGGCCCAGGGCACAGGAGAGTTTTCCTCATCATCCCAGGACTCACAGGAGGTGAGTTGTGTTTGAAAACACAGCTAATGCGTGGACACCCAGATACAGTGCCGGGGGCAGGGGAGCCCTTGTTTCACAGAGAGTCTTCACTTCCTGCACCAATGAGCACTCCCTTGTGCATTTCACATTTAAAAATTGATGTGCAAAAACCATGTACCCAAAATCTGTGTGGAGAACAGCTGTGGAAAAAAAGCACATGCCATGCCAAGTCTGACCTTTAGGAAGGGGCTTCAGCCCTGGGTCTGAGGTCTGCATAGCAGAGGTGAGTTTGGAACTCAGACCTGACTGGTTCCTCACTCAGCGTCTCCTGGCCTCCTGAGCTCACACGGCCCCAGCCCCCAGCTGGGGCTATGCATGAGTTTCTGCTTTGCTTGCAGGATCACCTGGACGACACTTCAGACAAGTTTAACCTCCTGGCCAAGCTGGAACGAGCTCAGAGCCGGATCCTGTCCCTGGAAAGACAGGTAGCTGAGGCAAAGCAGTTGGTCAGTCTGGACAAGCTCAGCACTTGGTCCATGAACAGGGTTAGCACTTGGTGTTTGAGCAGGGTCGGGGTTCACTGCGAACAGGATTGGGGCTCAGTGTGAGCAGGGTCGGGGATCACTCTGAGCAGGGCTGGGGCTCAGTATGCTGTTGGAACTCAGGGAAGGTCCGTCTGAGCTTAATCAGACTGTCACTTGGCCCCTCTCCACTGAACCGTGCCACCACTGAGGTCTCTTGGGAAGTTCACATTGCCCAGGGTTTTTGCTTTCTGCCCAAAGCATAGGCTCAGTCTCTGGTTTCAGATCTCAGAGGTGGGCCCAGTTAACTAGAGCCTCCCCACCTGTCCCTCTCCTTGGTGGCAGTTAGAGGACTCAGCTCGACGCTGGGGACGAGAGAAGCAGAACTTGGTCACACGGCTGCAGGAGCAAGAGCTTGGCTTGGCTCACCCCTCAGACTCCACCGTCACAGACCTGCCTGGACAGTGAGTGATCCCTCTGGAATTTCTCCCTGGGATTCGGGCAGCTGAGCTGGCAACCCCCACCCTGAGTCACTGGCCTTGAGAAAAACTGTCCAGGGGGCCAGCTCCCGGGCTGGAATTCAGAGGACAAATCTCAGCCTCTACTCTATTACCAACAGAAGTCCTTGCCTTATCTCAATTCCTTACCTCTCTAAGGAAACTAGAAAACCCTGCCACAGCTACCTCCTCCCCGACAATGGTGGTGAGAATGAAAAAGGAGATGGCTGTGGATGGAGTGTTGCCCACTTGGGCACTTCTCGAATGCTCTGGCACTGCTTGTACTTTAGGACTGGATTTGCTCATAAGCAAAGTAGTTGTGACCACCACCCAACTCCATAATGCCTAAGATCGTCCCATGAGCACACCTATCTTGGGCAACTGCAACTCTGCAGACCTGCTAGAAATTGGGAGGATGTTGCCAGAGAGAAGCATTGCCAGCTTCCCCAAAACAAACAGACCAGCTCACAACTGTCCCTCCAGCTCAGCCCAGGCCACCCAGTCCCCAACACAAAACCCCTGATTGCTCCTGCTCTTGAGCCATTAGCCCTCAGCTCACTTCCAGGCTCCCAGCCAGGCCTTTAAATACAGGGGAACTGACAGGGAACACAGGGATTCCTTTGCAAATTCACTTGCTGGGCCCCAGAGACTCCTGGATAAATTGGATATGACCTGCTGTGGTTAACGGGTTTGGAAATCTTTGAGAAGTCATGGCCCTCTAAGCCATGGCTGGCTAGGCAAGTTGTATTTGAATGCCCACCCCCAACCGCTGGGGGGAGGGGAGAAGGGCAAACTCACTTCACCCTGCTTTGTGCAACACAGAATCCCTCAACCAACGCCAAAGACCACAGGGAAGCCTCAGAACCAGACCCCTTGATGCCCAGCTCAGAAACTAAGTTCATCAAGCCCTCAAACTCCCAGCAGACCTGAGTTCCAGCGGACCTGGCTACTGGAGCAGTGCCTTCACTGTGTGCTGGGGCATCTCGTCCCTACCCCCTAAAAATGAGTTCATTAAAAGTTGTAAGTCAGAGAACACTTGCCTCTTCCCTGGATCAGGGTGGCCTGAGTGGCCCAGCTTCCTCCTCCAGGACCCCTTTTTACCCCGGGCGCTCTGCTGCAGCACAACAGTCTCCTGCCTTGTCCCAGGAGTTACCATCTTTGGAGAGTCGAAGGCCACAGTGGACCAAGGAGGGCAGGGAGAAAACTCCTTCCAAAGCAGGAGCCTAGGAGACTAGCTTCTTCCAGACCTCTGGAAGAAGTGAGACCACTAGAGTCCAACTCTTTTGGGAGATGTGAGGGAAGTTGGGACTTTCTACCTGCCCCCAAACATCTACCACAACTAAAATCCCTTCTTTCAAGTTTGGTTTATCTGTCTCTCAGGAAGGGAAAAACTTGAAGCCTGCTTGTGGCAATCATTACACGTTAGTGTGAAACAGCCCATGAACCAGGGCCAGGCTGAGCCTGCCATATTTTAGTCAGTGCAGCCAGGGACAGGAAAGCAGGTGGTACTAAAGGGAAGGGGTCTGCCACAGAGAGAAGGCCTGGGTTCTAGCTACAAGCATGCTGTGTGACCTTGGGTGACTCAAGCATCCTCTCTAGGCTTCAGTTTCCCCATCTATCCCATGTAGAGCTTGACCTCTGATGGTAAGGCCCTTTCCAGCTCTAACATTTCTGAGTCAAAGGTGAGTCTGAGAAGAGAAAGGAAGGAGGAAGGATAGAGAAAGACAAGGAAGAGGATTGTGTGGGGGAAAGCAGAAAGGCTCCAACAGTGGACTCAGAACGTGCAGATCCTGGTAGAAGACTTCAAGCTAGCTGGGCTGCTGTCCTGGGCAGGACCAGCTCCCCTGTCTGCTGGCAAGACTTAGAGTCAGGTAGCTGAGGGCCAGGAAGTGTCAGGCACCTGGTTCAGGTCAGGAGTTATGGAACTCAGAAGAGGGAAGGGGGCCAAAATTGGGACCAGTGTCAGGAAAAATTCAAATAATGGACCAAAGACTCGGCTGCATTCTCCACACCTTCTGCCCAGAGCTTATAAGTGGGCGTGGCCCCCTAGAGAAGGACATTGAGGCCTTAAGGAAGCTCAGAGAAGGGTCAGATGGGCCGGAGGAAGCAGATTGGCCTCTTGTCCCCAGGGTCAGCCAACTCACACCAGCCCCTCAACCATAGGCCTCGGCCCTGACCATGCCTAAGACTCTCTGGACCTTGGCAGAAGTCCTCATGACCCCACCTGGAACTCCTACCCAAAGTTCAGCCAAGCAGAGCACTGCACGAGCCTCACCTCTGATAGGTGGGCCTTCCCCAGAACCCAGGACTGGTCTACACCTCTCACACCTCTCAGGCTGCCCTGTTCTTTCAGCAGAGCTCCACCAGGGCCTCTGTCCCTCTGCCTGCCAGCCCCAGCACAGTAGCAGTAGCCCCCATCCTGCTCTGCCTCGTCCTCGTCTCCAGTCAGCAGGAGGCTCGATCCTGCTGGCTCCTGAGCTACTGTAGGTGGGTCGATCCCAGCAGAAGTGGTTTCAGGTGTGGCTACCCCATTTGTGCACAGATCCAACTGTTGACCCAGGCCAGAGAGCATCTCCACAGGAGTGATGGGTACCTTAGGGGCCAGATAGAAATGAAAACACTTCACATAGTTCAGCCCTTTATTGCCTTCATGGGGTGGAAGACGAGGGGAAAGAGGTGGATGAAAGAGGAGCGCCTCCACTGAGCTGAGGCAGAAAGGAGGAGGGGTAAGGGAATGGGGGTTGAGGATGCAGACACCTCCATGGGCCTGGCCCCACCCTGGGCCCTCCTTTCACACCATTCTCCATGATCACACCTGGGGCAGGTCCTGGGTTAAGGGCCAGAAGGTAAAGAAGATGGGCTTGTCAGGCATCAGGATGAGGTTGAATGTTGTGCCCACGTCACTGAGATGTTGGATTTCAACTCTGAAGTTCTCCAGAATCTGAGAAAGAGGGGTGGGCTTAGGGGACAGGTGGGGAGGATCCATCTCCCCTAGGCCAGGTTCATTCACCTGTAGGCAGTGACTGTTGAGTATGATTTGGGGAGCTCCAAAGAGCCCACACCAGCTCATACTTAACCCTGCTCAGTGCTGAAAACACACCACTAGTGCTGTCTCCTTGACTCAGGCTTTCACTTTAGTTTCTACAAAACCTTATCCCACCCAACCCCCACCTCATCACCACTGTGGGGGCACAGATGGATGGGGGCACCAATGGGTAACAAGTGGATTAGTCCAAAAAAGGAGGCAGCAAGGAATTGTGGGGGAGGGCTCTGGACAGAGATGGGAGTAGGAGGGTTGGTGCTTTTTTTCCATGTTGATTTTTTTTTTAGAGAAAGACAGACAGAGAGAGAGAGAGAGAGAGAGACATCAATTTGTTGCTCCACCCATTCATGCACTCATTGGTTGTTCTTGTATGTGCCCTGATCAAACCCGAAACCTTGGTGTATCGGGACAACACTCTAACCAACTGAGCTACTCAGCCTGGGCCGGTGGGGTGGTGCTTTCATTAGGGCCAACGCCAGCCCGGGATGCCCAGAGGTCCCCAGGCTAGACTCACGTGGATGAGGAAGAGAGTCATCTCGAGCTCGGCGATCCGTCGGCCCACGCACTGCCGAATACCCCAGCCAAAGCCCAGGTTCCGGAAGTGGATGAGGTCCTTGTCTTGCCCCAGCCAACGGGTGGGGTCAAATTTGCCCGGATTGAGGAAGAAGGTAGGGTCTTGGCCCATGGCATAGACAGCCACCTGCACCAATGTCTGAGGACAAGGTGAGCAGAAACCTCAGTAGGCCACACCTCCTCACAGCCAGGAGCGAAATCCAGTCTTCCCCACCCCCACTCCCCAGCCTCCCTGCCCAGCTGTCCAGCAGACACTGCCCATTGTGTGACCTTGAACAAAACCCCACTCCTTCCTGAGCCTCACCCAAGACTGAAGCCACTAGGCCAGGAATGGCCCAGGGGATTTTCCTGTCCTTCCCTCAGCATCAGAGGGCCCCCAAGACCTGTGTGGCCTGTGGAATTGCCCTCCTAACCCTGGGCTCTAGCAACATTGCAGGGATCACCCACTGTGCCTACCACCACTGCCCTTCACACTTTGCTGCTGCCCAGGACCCACCAGCCAGCTCCAGGAAGACAGGCAGAATCTGTCCATATGCAACTGCAGTGGGGCCAGCCTCCTGTCTGACTGACAGGGCCTGCAGCCCTGCTATACCCACCTTGGCAGGAATCATATAATCTCGAAGAACCAAGTCACTTGCAAGATATCTTTGCAGGGTCACAGAGATGGGGTGGAGTCTGTCAGAGGAAGATGTTTAGAAGCTAACACCCGGAGGCCAGGACAAAGCCCCCCACCCAGCATGGCATCTCAGGCCCAATGGCAGCACCCCAGGGGAATCTGGAGGCAGGGCCAGGACTCTAGTCTTTTCTCCCCATTCCCAGCTGTCTCTCCCAGACTTCTTACTTCCTGCTACCAGTCTCCACCAGTCCATTCTTATAACCCTGTCCCCAGGCACCACGCTAGCCCTGCCCAGGATTGGGGATGGGAGCAGGCATGAGTGGGTGTGGACTTGCCTCAGTGTCTCCTTGATGCTAGCTTTTAGAAGCGGGACCAGCTGCAGCATCCTGCTCATGTCCCCCCCAGCCTGCTGCCGGGCAGCCAGGACCTCCTCTCGCAGCATCTTCTGCACTCTCAGGCTGCGTGCCATCTCATACAGGTGCCACTGCAGTGTCATGGATGTCTGGCAAGGGGTATGGGGAGAAGAAGACCAGAAAGGCCTATCACTCCTGAGGCTTCATTTCCAAGAACCTCTCCCCAGCCTCATCCCAGTATCTAGAGACCATTACCTACAAAAGCAAAGTTAATGCTAAAGACAAATGTCCCAGAAGGCTCTCTCTAGCCCAGGCAGAAATGTTTGGTGCAGCACCTGTCCCTACCCTGCCTCTCATGTCATCAGAGGCCAACAGCTCCCCAGCCAGCGCAGAGCATGACAATGGCTTCTTCCAGAGGACCTCAGAAGCCTCAGGAGGCCCCAGTGCCCTTCTCTAGCAGCTGTCCGTTGACTGGCTCTCATGCCTTTTGAAATGCCGATTAAACGAGCAGCCCTCTCCCCAGTAGAACTTCCCCAAGCTTTAACATTTACCTATAGCAGCCAAATGGGGAAGAAGGCTCAGATAATGAAATCAGGACCACTGCCCTGGCTCCTGTCCATGTTGCAATTAGCATGTTGTGTATACTGACACAAACCTGCTAATATTAATATTAGCAGCAGCATGAGCATTGGCCCTTCCCTGGAGGTTTGAGTGACCCTCACCAAGCCCCATGGTCCCACATACCTCCGTGGCAGGGCCCCAGACTGGTGCAGCCCTCCTTCCTAGGGTTAAAACATGTGTTGTTGCAAATATCTTACCAAGAATCATGCTTTTGTCCAAGAGGTTTGAACACTCTCCTTCTTCCAGTAGGAGAAATCACTAAAGCGTGCCATCCAGCCACTTCCCAGTTTGAAATCCTTGCCTGGTCCCCCAGATCCCACAGGTCAAGTCCAGAGGCCCTGACCTTATGTACAGGGTCCCCGAACAGCTGCCCACTGCTCCCAGCCTCGCCACCAGCTCTCTCTAATATCCAGCTGTACTGAGCTACACACAACCCCGGAAGCCCAAAAATCTTCCTCCAGCTGTTTTGTCCTCCCAGAATTCCCTTCCCAGCCTAGGAAGCCAGTCTGTACTCCTTCAAGGCTCCAATCAAATCTCTGCATTTGTCCTCACTGTTTTCAAGACTGGACAGCGTGGCTACCCAGGAAATACGTGTTTATGTAGGTAGTCAACTAAGTTACTAGTTGTGTGACCTTAACTAAGTTAGTTAACTTCTCTGTGCCCCAGTTTCCTCATCTGAAAAACAGGGATAATAGTAATATTCCTCAGAGTTTTGTGAACACCAAATGAATGAATACATGTGAAAAGCTTAGGCCCTACCTGCACATAATGCGTGCTCAATAAACATTACCTAACAATAACAGTTGGTTCGGTGCGGGCAAGAAGAAGAGGTCCCTTCTACATAACTGACAAGAACTAGGTTTAAGATACACTCAAATGTTCCATCTGCAGCCTGCCACAGGGACTGAAAGTCTTCCATTAGAGCACAATATAAATAAGATACCTAGAAAATGAAGTTATTCACCCAGGGGACTTTGACACATACTTCTCCCTGGTGCTGAAATGCTGTTTCTCCCCTCTCCCCCTGGCAGCAGCCTTGAAGACAGAAGCTGAATTTTAGCTTCTCTATGGAGCACTCCCCCATCCCTCTCCTCAGCCTTATCACTGCCCAGTCCAGGCTTGCTCATCCCGCCCTATAACAAAGTGTGGTGGTCATCTGTGCACATGCTCTCTTTGTCATGGACTGAATTGTGTTCCCCCAAATCCATATGTTGAAGTCCTAACCCCCGAGATATCACAACGTGACTATATTTTGAGACAAGGTGTTGATGAGGTGATAAGGTAGAATGAGGTCACTGGAGTGGCCCTAACTTAGCAGGACTGGTGTCCTTATAAGAAGAGGCAATCAGGACACAGACACCCAGAGATGACTGTGTGCAGACATAGGGAGAAGAGGAATCTCTGAAGAAACCAACCCTGCTGACACCTTGGCTTGACTTTTAGCTCCAGAACTGTGAGAAATATAAATGTCCATTGTGTAAGCCATTCTGTGTAGGTGCTTTGCATGGCAGCGCTAGCAAACTAACCTCCTTCTCTTCTCTGAGCCATTTGAAACAATTGGGGTCTATCATGTTCATCTTTATGGTCTCAGTACCTGAATCACAACTAATAACCAATAAACACTAAGTAATTAACCTTCCGTATCACGTTAGCATGAGAAGGATTAAGATACCAGAGAAAGGAACGGTACGCAGGAATACAGGTTTTGAGTTCAAGAAGAGAACATTCTGGGGTGTTGGGCTGCCTGTGGGAGGGCCCAAGGGAGACACCACAAAAAGACCCTAGAAGACAGAGCCAGGGCAAATCCCACTGGCTGCCAGCTTTTCTGAGGTTCTGCCTGCCTTCCTGAATCCAGTGAGCTGTGTCCCCGACGTGTGACTGAAGGACTTCTTTAAAGACTCCATGCAGAACCTGGGCTTGCCACCTATGTCTAGTCACTCCCTTCTCATAGGTAAAGAAAAATTGTTGGAGAGTCCCGGCCAAGATGGAGGTGTAGGTAGAAACCCTTTGCCTCCTTGCAAAACGAAAAGGAGGATCATAATCAATCTAAAATCAATAAACCAGAAGTGCCAGAAAATCAAACTGCATGGAACTCTGACAACCAAGGAATAATTAAAGAAACAGTCAACAAGACCAACCAGACCTGTAAGACAGGTGGACAGAGAGAACCTGAGGCCAGGCAGAGGACCGTGAGGCTGGCTGAATGGGACCCTGAGACTCAGAGCTGACTGTGGAGTACAGTGGGGGTTGCTGCGGGGGGAGAAACTCCCAGTCTCACATGAGGGTTCACTGGAAAGTGCATTAGAGCTGAGCAGGTGAGCTGCATTGTTCCCTCTCTGGCCCCTCCCCCCACAGACAGGGAAGCAAAAAGGGTTGCCCTGCCCTGGTGAATACCTGAGGCCCCGCCCCCTTACAACTTAACAGGTGCTCCCAGACAAAGAAATACAGCTCAAATGAAAGAACAGAACAAAACTCCAGAAAGAGAGCTAAGCAATAAGGAGATAGCCAACCTATCTGATGGAGAGTTCAAAACCCTAGTAATCAAAATGCTCACAGAACTGATTGAGCTCAGTTACAAAATGAAAGAACAAGTGAAGGCTACCCAAAGTGAAATAAAGCAAAATATTCAGGGAACCAACAGTGAGAGGAAGGAAACCAGGACTCAAATCAACAATTTGGAACAAAAGGAAGAAATAAACATCCAACTGGAACAGAATGAAAAAAAACAAGAATTCAACAACAACAAAAAACTGAAGAGAGGTTTAGGAACCTCTGGGACAACTTAAAATGTTCCAATATCAGAATTATAGGGGTTCCAGAAGGAGAAGAACAAAAGAAAAAATTGAAAACTTATTTGAACAAATAATGAAGGAAAACTTCCCCAATATGGCAAAAAAAAAAAAAAAGACTTCCAGGAAGTCTAGGAAGCCCAGAGAATCCCAAAGAAGTTGTACCCAAAGAAGCACACACCAAGACACATCATCATTAAGTTACCCAAGATTAAAGATAAAGAGAGAATCCTAAAAGCAGCAAGAGGAAAGGAGACAATTACCTACAAAGGAGTTCCCATAAGACTCTTAGCTGATTTCTCAAAAGAAACTTTTCAGGCAAGAAGGGACTGTTAAAGACTATTCAAAGCGATGAAATGCAAAGACCCACAATCTACATTACTCTATCCAGCAAAGCTATCATTTAGAATGGAAAGGCAGATAAAGTGCCTCCCAGACAAAGTCAAGTTAAAGTTCATCATCACCAAGCCCTTATTATATCAAATGTTAAAGGGACTTATCTAAGAAATTGATGAAGATCAAAAACTATGAACAGTAAAATGACAAATTCACAACTATCAACATATGAACCTAAAAAGCAGAAAAACAACAAAAACTAAGCAAACAACTAGAACAGGAACAGAATCAGAGAAACAGACATTATATGGAGGGTTTTTAGTGGGGAAGGAGAGGAGAAGTACAGTGGGAAAAGGTACAAGAAAGAAGAAGCATAGTTTGTAGGGATAAAATAGACAGGGAGAGGTCAAAAATAGTAGAGGAAACAGAGAAGTCAAAGAACTTATATGTACAAACCATGGACATCAACTAGGGAGGATGCTGGAGGGATAGGAGGTACAGGGCAGAGGAGGGATAAAGGGGGAAAAATTGGGAAGACTGTAATAACATAGTCAATAAAATACATTTAAAAATAATAAATAAAAATAAATTTTAAAAAAGAAAAATTGTTGGATCAACCTCAAGGGATGCTCCACAGGTGACTGACTTGACCTCAGCCTCCTAGGACATGAGTATTTAGGGAATGGTACTAGGACAGGGAGATCTACCTGACGCGGGCAGGGTTTCGGATGAGGCAAACTCATGGGGAAGGGACACGGGGGCACAGGAAAGGACAGAGTGTGTCCCTGCAGTCACCTCACCGTGTCCACACCTCCTGCCAACATCTCCGTAATGTTGGCCTTGACATCCTCAAAGAGCAGCTTGTTATTTCCCAGGAGGCTGTAAAGGATTCCCGGGTAATTGTCGAACTCTCTTTTTTGTCTCAGGTCCAAGTAGAAGTTCTGGGTATATTTCTCGGCTGGGGACAGACAGGAGGGGGAAAAAAGAGTGAGGCTCTCTGTGGCTGGAGGGAAGGAAGGGACCCTTGGTGAGAGGTGGCATTCTGGGATTCTGGGACCCTGTGCTTTCTAGGCTGCCATTTTACTGAGCACATACTATCTTCTAAGTCCTTCCTATCTGTTTCTCTGTCTAATTTTTGACCAGTTTGATGGAGTAAGTGATATCATCCCCATTTTACAAGTAAGGAAACAGAAGCCCACAGAGGGTAGTGACTTGCCCAAGGTCGGACGGGCATCAGGAGCAGAGTGGGATTTGACTCCAGATCTGGCTTGGTCACCACACCATCGGCTTTCTCCACCCTACTTTACTGATCCCTCTCACCCAAGTCCCAGTCTGTCACCAAGCACAGCTGGGTCTAAACCACTGGTCCATAACCCATGTTGGGGATCATGGGCTCCTTGGAAGAAAAGGACGGACATCTTTGACCTTCCTTCTCCTTAAAAATCTAACCATCCCCAATGGCTGGCCTTCAGCCCACCATTTCCAGGGTTTCTAGGACCTCCCTGAGGCCCATCACTGCCCACCAGAAGATGGACTTCCTACGTGGCAAGTCAGTGCCTATTGACATAGCTTGGGACAAAGACACAAGCTGACACTTGGGGCTTCCAGCCGTGTGTGTGTGTGTGTGTGTGTGTGTGTGTCCCCATGTCCCCCACCTGGGCCTGGGTTTCCCACCGTCTGAGGTAGACAAGCTCTCCAGGCCCCCAGTCTGAGCTGCCCAGGGGACAGCCAGAGGAATCCTCACCTTTACTGAAAATCACATCCCATGCGGCCACATGGTCCCGCCATGTCTTGGTCCTGAGCAGACGGAACAGGTCTGGGGGGAGCATGAGCATGGGGACACTGGTGTGGAACATCTGGTAAACGGCATCAATGAACTGCTGGGCCTCAGGGTCCACGATCTCCTCCAACATCCCCAAACGCTCTCCAAATATGACATGGGTGATGGCTGCAGGGATAGGCAAAAGCTAAGGGACATTTCCAACCTGGCCACCTGAGAGCCTCAACTCCCAGGAACCTGCCAACACATAGAATCTCCTGCCCCCAACCTAGTCTCCTTCAGTAAAGAAACAGAAGCCCAAGGTTTATGGGGCTGAAATTTCAGGGCTGAAGAAAACTGTCCTTCTGGCAACCACTCAGGTCTTTTTGAGGGGCAAACAGAAGACCCTGAAAAGGGATCATGTGTGTGGGAAGCAGTCTCCAACACTGTGGTCCCAGGTTGGGATGAAACTATGTCACCCACCCTTCCACCAGCACCCCAAGCAGGCTCTGGGCTTTGCTCCTGGGAAGAGATATTTCTCCTATAATTGACCAAATTGGCTAAATACTTCCTGAAACAGGCCATACGGGAGACTAGGAGACATAAAGCCCTGACAGTTGGCCGTCCGGGACCCACTCTGCCTGTACAGGAGAAGTCACAACAGCCCCAAGTTTTCCCCACCTATGAGGTCAGGAATTTGAATGCTGAGTTTACACCAAACTCTGGGTACCCCAAATCCCCCTTCAGTGATCAAATGATCCCCTCATCATGCCACAGGGCCTTTGCATTAGCTGTTCCCTCTGCCTAGACTGCCCAACCTCCTTACCTCATCTGGATAGCTCCTATAAATCCTTACATACCCAGTTCATATTAACCACCCAGCCCTCCCCTCCCCTCCAAGACCTCAAAATTCTATGTCCTAGGAGATAGAAATTTGCAGGATGGAGGGCTGAGGGTGGCAATGGGGACCTACATTTTGGAGATCCTCGCCCGCACAGCACGAATGCTAGATAAGAGTGCTCAGCTCCCGCTGGGCAACTGATGGCAGAGGGTATGTTCACTACTAGCTCATCCCCAAGGCCAGTCCTAACACTTCTTATGCTGGCTGGGTCTCAAGGTAGCATGCAGGGTTCTCCCAACCTCAAGACAGCTGCCAAGCAGGTACAAGCCCCTTACACTCAAAGGCAAAGCGAAAGAGGTCATCACTAATGTCGCCTGAGAACTTTCCGGAGCCCCGCTCGATGCGTCTGTGCAGGACGCTGACAAAATCCTGGGACACTGTGTCCAGCAGGGGAATGAAGTTCTTCATGGCACCTGGACTCATCACCTCCTGGTTCAGGGCCAGCCGGTCTTTCTTCCAGGCTCCTGACTTCCTGTGGAAACACAGGCCCTTGGGCCCTCATGGTCACAAACCCCAGGCTTGGCACACACAGAGGGACTGACTGGGCTGTCCCAGGAGGCCAAGCCTCCTGGGGAGCTTGGCTTAGTGCTCCCATGCACCCACCCTCACCTCCTAAGCTTGGCTTAGCGCTCACATGCACCCACCCTCACCTCCTCCCAATACCCTCTGGCTCCCCACCAGCTCGTTTCTTCTGCTGGGCTCAAGGGAAGAGACGGGAAGAGATGGGAAGAAACTGAATGAAGGAGAGGAAAACCTAAATGCCCCCTATTGCTGCTGTGAGCCAGGAACTAAGTCTCTTTCAAGCCCCCTAGTCTTTGCCTTGGCTGCAGCTGTGTCTTCCCCGTCACTTCCACTTCCTCCTGGCTGTTGCTCACCTCCCGACATTCAAGGGCCCCCATATGTCATCTTCTCTGATCACTGCACAGACACAACTGGCCTACCTCTCCAAGGCACCTCTTAGCACATCCCATTATTGACGCTGGTGGGGGCCTCAGGTGTCCAGGGTTGGGTTAATGATAAACTTCAGCTTATGGCCCACTCTTGAAAATAGATCCACATAAAGCCCTCTTTCTAGTTTGGAGGCTTTGTTTGTTTGTAAGAATGGTATTATAGAAAGAACAAAAAGAAAAAAATTTTAAAAAGAATAATATCGCCCTGGCTGGTGTAGCTCAGTGGGTTGAGCGCGGGCTGCGAACCAAAGTGTCGCAGGTTCGATTCACAGTCAGGGAACATGCCTGGGTTGCAGGCCATGACCCCCAGCAACCGCACATTGATGTTTCTCTCTCTCTCTCTTTCTCCCTCCCTTCCCTCTCTAAAAATAAATAAAAAGAAATTTTTAAATAAAGGAACAAGATTATTGTTTTAAAATTAAAAAAAAAAAAAAAACAGAATAATATCATAAACTCACCACCCAATAGGAAAACTAGGAACATTACAGTAATTTACATGTGTCCACCTGGTCCTCCTCAACTAAGGCGACCACCAATCTGACTCCCTTGCCTGCTTGTGGGTCTAATTCTACCTGATCTACATATATTTCTAAAACATACTTCCTTAAAATAACTTCTTTAAATAGCTCTCATGCCTTGAGGGATTTGCTTTTTTTCACTCAACTTTATCTCTCTCAGTATCCTCTGTACTGTGGGGTGGGGCGGTCACTGAGTTTGTTCATTTTGAGTGGCATATGCCACCACTCACTCATTTGTGCTCCTCTTGGGCATTTTTAGGTGGTTTCCTTGGTTTTGCGCTTTATGGATGGCACTGCTGCCAGCATTCCGGCATCTTCCCCTCAGGCTGCTCTTTAGAGTGTGTCCCAGGGAGCAGAACTGCTGCATCATAGGATCGTGTACATTCAAGTGCAGGTCATGTCCCACTGTTTTCCAACGTGCTGGCACCAGTTCTTATCCCACCAGCAATCTGCGAGAGTTCTAGTTGCTCCATATCCTCACCAAAATTTGTGAGGAGCAGGATCGTGGGAAACAGTACTCATGGTGGTGGGGCCCTGCCCTACATGTCACTGAACCCCTGGAGCCTGGCACAAGGTCTGGCAAATAGTAGGTGCTCAATAAGATGGGACTTAATGAATGAACCAATAAATGAGAACTTTGTAGGGTCTTTAATTATGCATTCAGATCTTCAGCTGGCACAGCAGTTCACCGTCACTACCACTTGTTTTAGGGAGGCAGGAAGATAGAGGCCCCAGCTAGAAAGGACAGAGCAAACACGGCCCCAGCCCCACTCCCCCGCTTCTGCCCTTGCCACAGCTGCCCATGATCTCCCTCCAGCCCCTGGGAGATGTCCCAGGACTCACTTGAACAGGACCCCGATGGGTCTCTGGTAATGCTGGTGATAGGCAACCCAGGGCGGGATGCAATATCGTTCTGGGGTGGAACCCTCACACTTAAAAAGAAGGGCCACATCTTCAGGGTCAATGATAAAAACCGACTCCATGTTGCCAAACTTCTCCCTGGAGGAAAGGAGAAGGGCTGTGGTGTAAGAATTCCAGGAGAGCTACATAGACCCCCGAGCAATCAGGCGGGCCCGGGGGGGGGGGGGGGGTGGGGGGGGGTAGGGGGGGGTAGGGCGGGGCCAGGTGTATTGACTCAGCTGTAACCACTCCATGGGTTGAGAGTGCAGAGCAGATGGCCCCGGAAGTGGACTGTGTTTCCAACACATTCTTGCTGCCTCTCACCCTCTCTGAGTCTCAGTTTCGTCTTTTATAAAATGGAGATGAATACAGTACCTGTGTCACGGGGCTGCTTAAGGAAAAGAGGAAGGAGTCTATGGCTTTGTATAAGTGACAGTTTTATCCTCCTCTTATTAGCCCCTGGCTGCTGACATACCACAGCATGGCCTCCAGGACCAGCCCGTGCCCACTCACCTTCCACGGGCCATCAGGTCCTCCATCTCAAGCTCATCCCATGCTCATTCTTCCTGAATGTTCATACCCTCTACACCGTCTCACCCAGTGCATTGCTCAGAAATAGGGCACCTCCAGGTCAGCACTGGAGTGGCCCTGAACTGGAATGGCCCCATGTAGCTTGTTAGGCAGATCATCCACAGGCCAGTCAATCCTAGGCTCTAGGATTGAAATTTTAGGAGTGGCCATCTGCCTCCAAGGGTCACAGGCCTGACAAAGCCCTTCTCTATTACAACAACACTGACCCAGGTACAGACTGTTGACATAAGAACAATCCAACACTGGCTGGGTGACTCAGTTGGTTGGAGCATCCCCCCATGCACCAAAAGGTTGTGAGTTCAATCCCCAGTCAGGGCACATAGGGGAGGCAACCCATCCAATCTCTCTGTCTCTCTGTCTCTCTGTCTCTCTGTCTCTCTGTCTCTCTCTCTCTCTGATCAATAATAAAATATAGGTATAGATATATCTTCCAGTGAGGATTTAAAAAAGAAATATCCAAACTTGCAGAGAGTTTCATAAGAGTTTATTTGAACCAAAACTGAGGAATTGCCAGGAAGCATGATCTCAAATGTACTGGAGATCAGAGAATGACAGTTTTGCAGTTTCTTTCGTGCATTTGAAATTAAGGAGGGAAGTAAGGAAGATTACAGGAAGCTGAGAGAAGGCAAGGTGGGAATTGGATTACAGGAGAGTTGACATCATGTGCCCTCTTGAGGTCGGTCCACTTTAGAAGGAAGGGTCTGAAGAGAGGCATTTCAAAGGTGTGTCAACCTAGATACACAGAAGCAATGGACTGGGGAGGCTTAAGGCAAAGACAAACCTTTTACTAAAGAAGTTAAATGTCTGGGGTGCGACTACTCCCCAGACCTGCCCAGTTAGGAATCTATGATCAGTAAAGTTAATTTTCACAAAACCCCTTTTTTATCCTCAAGATATACCTCACAAAGCACTTTGCAACTAGTTTCTTTTAAAATACAACTGTTGGGAAACCACAGAAAATTCCACTTCTCACTAGCACCTGCCTGTGTGTGTGTGTGTGTGTGTGTGTGTGTGTGCCTTTTGCATAGGAAAGTTAATTCAAGATACACTTCAAGGCAAAATACTAGAAATATATACAGGTATTAGTTCAGTTTCTATCTCTCTCTCTCTCTCCCCACCCCCACCCTCCATCCCTCCCCCTCCTCCTTCGGGCTCTGCCCCTCCCTTCCCTCTCACCATCCTCCTTCCCAGAAGACAGAAAGGGGGAGGAGGGGTTGGAAGGAGAGGGGAGGAGGAGAGGGAGAGAGCTCTCTCTACTTTAACTACTGACCTAGAAACCCTGGGCCTACCTTCCCAAGTCTCCCAGGAAATCCCCTCAGTGTTTTTCCAGCTACTTCGAGTCCTCGCACCACTAGCTCCATATCCCAACCCTGGCTCAGCAGTGTCCTTGAACTGCTATTATTATCAACTCATCTTCTGGGAATCTAGCCCAAGGCAATGATCTGACATGGGACAATGGTGCCTGATGAATGACGTTCACCGCCATCATGTCTAATAGCAGAAAAACCCAGAGTCCACTTTAAAGTATTGGCCAAAAAAGTATGGTTTATCCAAACTATGTGCTACAATGCTACCCTTTAAAACTGTATAAAAGAGAGAAAAAAGGAAAGAAGTCCTCAATATACTGCTGTAGGACAACACCAAACAGCATACACAATATATTCACATTCCTAATGGTACATAAATATTATCAAAATTGAGATTGTATCTGATTTCAATTTTTAATTTGTACATGTTTCTACTTTCCAAATTGTTCTATAAATATGAATAAAACCAGCCTTTGTACTAAGAAAAAACCTTCAGGGGTGAGAGGAGATAGAAGGGGGTAAAGTGGGTATAAATAGTGACAGAAGGAGACTTGACTTGAGGTGGTAAACACATAATACTATATACAAATGATGTATTATAGAATTATATCCCTGAAATTTATATAATTTTATTAACCAGTGTCACACCAAGAAGTTTGATTAAAAAAATAACAAAATGACCCTGGCTGGTGTGGCTCAGTGGATTGAGTGCTGGCCTGCAAACCAAAGGGTTGCCAGTTTGATTCCCAGTCAGGGCACATGCCTGGGCTGCGGGCCAGGTCCCCAGTAGGGGGCGTGCAAGAGGCAACCACACTTTGATGTTTCTCTCCCACTCTTTCTCCCTCCCTTCCCCTCTCTCTAAAAATACATAAATAAAATATTTTTTAAATAACAAAAAGAATAACCTGCAGAATTTGTACTTTAAATGCCTTATGTTTATTCAGAAGTTTATCATTTCTAGGCTATATGTTAGAATATAATGGTGACACGCTGAACTGGAGGTTGGACAACTGGAGTTCCAGCACTGGCTTTGCCCTGATGAGCTATGTGACCTTGTAAGACTCTTCTCTCTGAGCCTCAGTTTTCCCATCAGTAAAATGGGATTATAATACCAACTTCAAGGACATGCTGCAAGGCTCAGGTAAAAGTGACTCAGGACACAGAAAGGGGTTTGATAAAGAGTTCCTACTGGGGCATGGGAAGCAGGGAATAGCGTGAAATTACTCTGAAGTGAGACTGAGCGATAGAGGCACTGACAGGCCCAGGAGAGAGAGGGGGAGATGACAGACTCAGGAGCAATCTTCTCCCAAGCCTGACACTCAGCCTGGGGGCTTCCGGCCTCCAGCCAGCTGTGAAAAGGGCACTTTAGGCTTCCAAATGGGTTGTGGGAGAGGGAGGAGGTGTTGAGCAAGCCGCTGGACTCCTAGACAAACAAGCCTGCCCTACAGCCCCCGGCCAGCCAGCCAGTCAACATGTCCTATGATGTGTTTTCCCCATCACTCACAGTAGAATACACATCCCTCCTCATGTTCCCTCTTTGTCCCAACCACCACCTCTACCACCTCCTATTCTGCTCAACTGTGCTCTCAGAAAAGAACCCAGGCATGGCCTGAAGGCGACTCACCTTAGAAACTACTAAGCAGAACAAGCAAGGTCTGCCACAGGGGACAGCCCTCAGATACCTGTCCCCCACCCCCCACGCTTCCTGTCAACACCCCCACCCCCTGCCCTCCGCTGCACCACCTCATCACCCTACCACGGGAGTGGCAGTGCTCAGAGGCCAAAAAAACAAAACCCCTTCTTCCTGGCACAAAGCAAGATGGATATTTGCAGAAGAGGAGCTCTAGCCAGGCCAAGTGGAAGGGGCAAAATCAGCTGCCCCGGAGATGCACAGAACTGAGGGGCAAGGCCAGCACCCCAGCAGGATAGGGAATCTAGTTCAGTGAGCAGAGCAAGTATCCCAACGTCTCTGAGCTTTAGTCCATTTCCGACCATGGGGATGATAAACTTACCTCCCAAGGGGTCCTGAGGATGTGATATAAGGAGGCAGTTAACCAGGCTTGTTCTCCTACCATCCTCCCACCCATCCCCACAAAGTTTCAAAGGATGTAGGATCTGGGAAGGGTTGAGGCTGGGAACTGGGAACTCAACCGACTGTCTGGGAAGCCTTATCCAATTCTCCTGCCATCACCAGGCATGAAAAAAATAAAATCAGAAGGTGGACAAGAGCCTGAAATGGGCAAGCAGACAATTTGGGAGGGGGAGCACAGCAAGGCTGCCCAGGTACCTCTTCCCCTCTATCCCACCAGCCCCCACCCTGTGTCAGGCTTACCTGTAAATGGGGCCATACTTCTGGAAGTTCTCGGCTTGGTGATAGTGCAAATTCTGTGAGCCCTTCTCCCTCCAGAAATGGTACAGATTTAGCCAGCCATTGTCACCAGGGGAGGGGATCTCACTGAAAGGGCGAGGCACTCGAGTGGAGATTCGGGCTCCCTCTCCAGTGGGCAACCTGGTGTGCCCTGGCCCCTCCTGAGTGCCCTGCAGGAGAGGCTGGCAGCCTTTGATCAGGACTGAGCGCAGAGGAAGCCCCCTGACCAGCATGCTGTCCCCACAGTGACCACTGTCCCTACTCCTACTGCAGCTGGGCCTGACAAGAGATTGGCTGTGGGCCCCTGGGGCCCAGCTTATTATCTTCCAGCTCAAGGTCAAGGCAGAAGCTGACAGAGCAGGCAACTACTCTCCTCCTCCTTGGGTTGGCTCTCTCCCACACAGCCCCTCCCAGACTGTGTCACCAAGGCTCAGTCTGGAGTTTCTGCAGCCAGAGAGGTTCTCCAAAGCACAAGGAGACCTCTCTGTCTCTGTCCTCAGTGCCAGCCCCAGCAGGCCCTTAAAGTGGTACAGAATGGCACAGGTTTGTACTTTTCCTCTCCCGGGACCTCTTGCTGGCCTCTACAGTGGGACTCAGCTGCTGGCAAACATCCATCAGGACCTGCCAACAGCCTGGGCTTGGGGACAATGGGGGCCTGAGAGGAGGCTGCAGGCACCTTGCAGCTTTGGGGCAACATACATCTTAATTGTGACCCCATTATAAATACATAAAATATAGTTCCTTGAATTTGTTTTTGTTCTTATTCTTTCTCCTATAGTTCCCTGGTTTTTGAAGTCCTACTTTCTCTGCTTAACACCCCCCCAAAATATATTACATATATATACACACTATTTTCTGAAAATGCTGTAATTGGCAGTATCACTATTATCATTTTTAAAGATACTAACTACTAACTGTAAAAGTATATTCAGTTACAGTCATACTTTCTTCATTGCAGAACACTGAGGGAAAGGACAAATATGAGCCCTGGCTGGTGTGGCACGGCTGATTGAGTCTTGTCCTGTAGACCAAAAGGTCATACGTTCAATTCTCAGTCAGGGCACATACCTGGGAGTTGCTGGTTCAATCCTAATCAGGGCACATGCAAGAAGCAACAGATGGATGTTTCTCACTCACATTAGTGTTTCTCTCTCTCTTTTCCTTCTTTCCCTTCTCTCTAAAAAAAAAAAAAAAAAAAAAAAAAAAAAAAAAAATTTAAAGAAAAAAGAAGATTAAGAAAGAATAAACGAGAAAAATGACAATCTCCTGAGTCTTTACTGCTGAGTGAAAGAAGCCAGACACAAAGAGTACTGGTAAATACTGATTGTAAATGAATATAAAATGTCCCATGAAAAGTCACCTCACAGGGTGATCTGATCATAAATTCCTAACTGAGAAGGTCAGGGCAGGCACTCTGGCCCTGAGCCTGTAACTTCTTTAGTAACAAGTTTATCTTTGCCTTAGGCAAGCTCTGCCCTTTGTTTCTATGTGTCTAGGTTAATACACTTAGGAAACGCCTTGTTTTCAGAGCAGAGCATGTGTACCCTACAGTCCAACCCCACCTTGCTTTCTCCCACCCTCCTACAACCTTCCCCACAGTCCCTCCTTAATTCTCAACGCAGAAAGAATCTGCGCGCTGCCACTCCGAGGAGCGTTTTTCTCAGTCTGTTGGTGTCTTGCTTCCAGGTGTATCCTCTGTTTGGCTCAAATAAATTGCTATAAAAATTTTCTACAGTTTTGGACATTCCCTATGTTGACAAGTTTGCTTCTATTTTGACAAAGTTCAAGAATCGGTGAGATGAACTTAGGGTGTTAGAAGTGGTTCTCTTGCGGGGGAATGACTGGGAGAGGGCATGAGAGAACTTTCTGGGGCTGGAAATATTCTCTCTTGATCTATGTGTTTACAGATGTAAAAATTCACCTGAGGTATCAATTTGTGATATTTTCATTTTATGAAATGTAAGTTACCACAGTAAAAATGCCCCAAAATCATTTTCTAACATAATTTTTCATACTCACTTGCCCAGCACCCCTTGCAACTGGAATGCAGGTAGATGACTTGGGCACCCCCAACACACACCCCCTACTGACATTTTGGTTAAGAGGAGGAAGCGGACCCCATGTGAGACCCTTTCTGGCACATGTGGCTGCCGGAGGCCTGTCACCTGGACCAGCTGCTGCGTGTGAGGCCTGTGGGGGTCGTGAGTAGCCACCAAGGCAGCCCTGGGATGTGAAGTGGGAGATATTCCTGACACGGATAATTTTAAAATAAACTTTTTTCTTTTAATCCCTACCAAGGATATGTTTACTGATTTTAAAGAGACAGGAATGGAGACAGGAGAGAGCGAGTGAGAGAAACATCAGTCGGTTGCCTCCCTTCCCCACCCAGACTGGGATCGAACCAGCAACCTTTGGTATTCGAGGCGATGCTCTGACAAACCAAACAACCTGGCCAGGGCTAAAGTTAACTTATTTTTAAATCATGCCCCAGCTCTGACCGGTATAGCTCAGCTAGTTGGTTGTTGTCTTACAAACCAAAAGGCTGCTGGTTTGATTCCCAGTCAGGACACATGCCTGCCTGGGTTGCAGGCAGGTCCCCAGTTGGGATGGAGCATGTACAGGAGGCAACTGATTGATGTTTCCCTCCCTCTCTTTCTTCCTCCCTTGCCCTATCTCTAAGAATAAATAAATAAAACCTGTAAATTATGCTCCATAAGTCTCATTATCTTGCTCACTTGGAGATTTGGTAGATCCCTTGATAAATCCCTTCCCTGCAAAACATTAGCTAGAGTGAATTCTGTTCTTGACAACTAAGAACTCTGAATGATACAAAAGTAATGTTAATCTACAAATAAAAAGCCTTTCAGAGTTGGAGGCAACACGCATTTGAGATCAATAAGAATAGCTAAGGCCAAATAGCATCCTGAATTGGAGACAAAGGCAATGGGTATTTTTGAGAAAGGGCAATGAACAGTTACCTCAGTAAGGCATTTCCATGGTGCGGATAACGTAGTGATGTCAATTCTAAACAATGTATGCTATAACTTTCGGTCCAGGAGTCATCAGTCCAGTGGTCAACTGTTCTCTTATTTCCACAAACAGCTCTTTGGAACACGATGCCCTCCTAGGCCCCGTCCGAAGGTTATTTGTGCCACTGTTAGCTTTCCGAGGATTGAGGTGGAAGATGTGCCAGGCGGCCCCTCTGCGTGACAGCGCCAGTGCCAGCTCCACACTTCTTTTACGTTGCTGTTTACAGTAAACAACCAATCCCGCTGCTAAAAGTCCATCACACGCCCACACTTCGAACATTATTTATACCAAATGAATGCAGCTAAGTTGCATCATTTGATATCAGTCTGCTTTAAAATTACGCCCCATAAGCTTTAATTCATTAAGGGCACATTGCAGGAACCAGAGAGAACGTCTCACGCCAAGGTGTGTTTGGTGGAAAGAGGGGGCAAAAGGTTTGTCACAGAGACTGACTGCACTGGCACAGCTGCGGCTCCAGCACCCTGAGGTAGACACTCACCCTGTTAAAAACACTTTGATGTATGTATTTCCTTTCAGTCCCTTTCTAATTAACTTCTTTCTGTTTTCTTTTTTCTGAGTGGTTGAAATTTTTTTTTACTACAATGTATAGTTTTGTACAAATAACTTGTATAGATGATTTTAAAATGCAGTTCAACTAGAGAAGTAGAACTAGGAGGAGATATGTTTTAGTAGATTTGTTGCAAGGAATTGGCTTGTGCAACCGTGGTGCCGGCAGGACAAGTCTGACGTCCACCCGTGAGGAGGTCAGGAAGGGCAGGCTGGGACTCTTGGGCATGGGCTGAAGCTGCAGTCCACTGAGGAATTTCTTCTTGAGGAAACCTCAGCTCTGCTCTTGAGGCCTTTCAACTGATTGTCTAGGAGAGTCTCTTTAAATCGACTGATTATGGAGATCAATCACACTGACAAAGTGCCTTCACCACTACCCCTCCATCACCGCTGGAATAATTGAGGAATAACTGGGGACGGCAGCCTAGATAACTGGCATATAAAACAACCATCACAGCACCATGAAGTCTGTAAGGAAATACAGTAATCGTCTGCTCCAACCCTCCTTGCTCCTGGTGTCACTTCCCGGAAGGTAATGAAAACCTTTCCTCAAAGCAGTCAAGCCCATGAGGTTCCTGTGCACCTCTCTTCCGGACAACTCTGGCTCTCGCCCCGCTCTATGCCGCTAGTCTCTGAGCCACGAGCAGCTGCCATCCAGGGACCTCCTTCCCTGTCACCTTGGAAATTTCCCGTTTCTCATTCCTGCTTCCTGGATCCCATGTCTCCTGTTTTCAAAGCCTTTCTTAGAAAGAATGTATGAAAAGGAAAATTTTGAGGCCTTGCTCATCTGACAATGTCTTTTTTCTGCCTTGACGGAGAGCTTAGCTGAGTATAGAATGCTAGGTTGGAAATCATTTCCCATTTTTAAAAATACTGTGTGAAATCAGAGCTCCATCATCTTCCATTTCCTGGAGCTGCTCTCGAGCAGCCCACGCTACTCTGACCCCTGGGCCCCCGCCCTCACTGTGCTGATTCCCTGCAGCCACTCCTAGGGCCTCCTCTTTATCTTCGGCTTCTTCGCATTTCACAATGCATCTTGCCACATCCGTCCTTGGGCCAGACACCTGGTCAGCCCTTTTAGCCTCAAAACGCATGTCCTCGAAATTCTGGACATTTTGTTGTACAATTTATTTTATAATCTCTTCCTTCCATTTACCTTTTCTCTATTTCTGAAACTCCTATTATTCATAAGTTAACCTCCCAGATTTATCTTTCATTACTTTTTCTTTTCTTTCCCATTTTACATTTGTCTTTTTATTCCACCTAATGAGACATTTCCTTCAGTTTCCAATCCCTCTGTTGCAATTTTTATTTCCACATTCTGTTTTTTAATTTCCTAGGGACCTTTCCAGTATCTGGGTATAGACATAATAAGAACATGATAGCTTCTCAAAACTCTCTGAAGATATTAACCATAGGATTGTTTTCTAATTGTTGGTTTGGAGAGTTTTTTGTTTGGTTTTGTTTACTTTTCTCTTGCTCTTTGTATTGTCCCCATTTTCTCTGAGTTCCTTTTTCTTTTGGGTTGGTCTCTGCCCTTTAAGTTAGAAGTCTCCTCAAACATCTACTGAGTGTCGGCAGTCCCCTAGGAGTCCTGTCTGCACTCCAAATTTAAGAGTCAGGACCCAAAAGGCTAGCCAGTGCGCAGCACGTAAGTGGGGCCCCTCCAGCTGTGGCGCTGGAACGGGCCAGCGGGGAAGACTCTGGCGGATCTCCTGTGTCCGTGTCTGATCATTTCCCTCAAGGAGAATCTTCTACATTTTCAGTACAGGGCCTCTCAGTACAATTCACCTCATTGTGCCTGGTGTCCTGGGCCCACAGCCTTTCTGGTTCAATGACTCACGAGAGCAGATCTCACCATGTTGATCCAGAAGCCCTCCATGTGTCGTGAGCCCACAGCTGTGGTCACCGTGTTCACACAGTTTTGTGCTGCGGCATTTTCACCCCAATTGTTGTAAACATTCCCCTTTCATTATTAAATGCTCCTGAACTATCTCTTAGAAAAGCTGCATCACATTCCGTGAGTGAGGTTATCTGTGCCTTATTCTTTCAAATTCAAAACTCTGAGGTTCACCCTGGCTGGTGTGGCTCAGTGGTTTGAGCATGAGCCTGTGAATCAAAGGGTCACAGGTTCGATTCCCAGTCAGGGCACATGCCTGGGTTGCAGGCTGGGTCCCCAGTGGAGGGTGTACGAGAGGCAACCACACATTGATGTTTCTCTCCCTCTCTCCTTCTCTTCCCCTCTCTAAAAATAAATAAATAAATAAATAAATAAATAAATAATTTTTAAAAAAATCTGAGGTTCAGAGGTCAACTTGGGTGGGTAGGTGAGTCCAGCCTAAGTGAGGTAACAACCATGGGAACAGGCTAATGTATGTATTCCCACACCTGCAACATTCCACACCTCTGTTGCAGGCACTGGTCTAGGTGATGGCAGAGAGGGAGGCCTTGCCCTCCGTGGTGGTACATTGTGGGGAGCTGAAAGAAAGCCATGAGTCAGGGGAGGCTAGAAGGATTCTGGCCTCCACGGAGAGGGAGGAAGCAGGATTTGAGGGCTGAGGCTTGGTGGCCCTTACGGTGGGAGTGGGGGAAGATGAGAATCCTGCCCAGAGAACAAAGGAAAAGCACCTGGAGAAGGCAGGAGAGAACTGGGAGAGAGCCAACAGGCCTGAGTTTCAGAGGAGAGCTGAGGTTAAGGCATGTGTCTGTGCCAGACAGTGTGGGCATTTTTTATTCGTGTGCATTTGTGTCCTGGACACTGAGCTGCATTGTGGACAGCTAGATCAGGGCATGGTTTGCCTAAGTTAAGGACGATGCCCTAGCCCTAACTGGTGTGCTCAGTAGGTTGGGCGTCATCCTGCAAACCAAAACGTCACTGGTTTGATTCCAGGTCGGGGCACGTGCCTGGGTTGTGTGTTTGGTCCCCAGTGGAGTGGAAGAAGAAACTGAATGATGTTTCTCTCCCTCTCTTTCTCCCTCCCTTCCCCTCTCTCTAGAATCAATAAAGAAAAAAAACAATTAAAAAAAAATTTTAAACAATGATGCCCTAGCCAGGTGTGGGTTGAAGTATTGTCCCATACACCAAAAGTTTGCAGGTTCAATCCCCAATCAAAGCACATAACTAGGTTGCAGGTTTGATCTCTGGTCACAGTGTGTGCAGGTGGCAACTGATCAATGTTTCTCTCTCCCATCGAGGAATCTCTCTCCTTCTTTCCCTTCTTCTGTCTCTAAATCAATAAACATATCCTCAGATGAGAATTAAAAAAGAATGACCCTCCGCAGCCTGCTGGTTTCCTGCCCCCTCCCCCCCAAGGCAATAGGTGAAGGACCAGTTCCAGAGAACAAGTGAGAAAGGAATGGGAGGCGATGACACAGAGACCGATCACAGCTCGGAAATCCAACCAACCAAGGCTGCGGCTCTGCCTTGTACTAGCTGGTGACCTTGAGAAATGTTCCCAGTGTTTAAAAACTTTTTATTTATTGATTTTAGAGAAAGGGGGCAGAGAGAGAGAGAGACAGAGAGACAGAGAGACTGGTCTGTTGTGCCACCCATTCATGCATTTATTAATTGATTCTTGTATGTGGCCTGACCAGAGATTGAACCCGCAACCTTGGCATATCAGGACAATACTCTAACCAACTGAGCTACCGGGCCAGGGTGAGAAGTGTTCCCATCTTCTCTGAGAGTGAATGTCCACCTCTTTCAAGTGAGTTACCTGAGAGGACCTCAGGGAGCTGGGGAACGCTGTCCTCAGAACCCTCCACGTGGGCCTTGCGCTCCATGAATCGTGGTACAGGCCTTCCATGGGAGGAGCCTGGAGCACCTGGAGTGACAGACAAGTTGAGTCAGGCTGCCTTGTACTTTCCTTCTTTTGGGCAAAATAAGGGAACCTGTGCAGATGGAGCAGCAGAGGGAGAAGAAGAGGCCAGAGAGAAGAAATAGGCAGAACCCTGGTGGAGAGGTGGTGAAGGAGGGGGCAAGGCGACTGGGGACAGAATAGGTAGTACCATGTCAGAAAATGATGAGCAGGGCTTAGGATGAGGGAGGGGAGAAACGGCAAGACAGGAAATGATTCCCTAGGCATTGTCTCTTCATCTGGGGCCCTGTCTTCACCTCACTGCACCCCTCCAAGAATGAAGAACTCAGCCCCCAGTGAGCAGGTCATGGCCTTGTCCAGCTGCCTGCAGCTCGCCCCACAGGCCTCCCGTATTCCTGTATCACCATGGCCTGCTGGCCCAAGGCTCCAGACCCTTCCACAGCACCTAGAACATGTTCCCAGCTGGGAGCAAACTAAGCCAGAGCTTGGTGAAATGGAGGGGTATGCTGCCAGGCCCAGGTATGGTCGTGGGAGGCCCAGGTCAGGGAGCCTGGGCCCATGTCCCAAGCATCTGGATTTGGGAACATCTAGGAGACCCTGCTTCTCAACTTCCGCACCTGCGAGAGGTGGCACAGTATTGTAGAAAGAGCACATTTCTACCACACTGTGCCTTGGCAAGACCCCTAAATTTCCATGTCTATATTGATAGAATGTATGGAACATTACTATGTACAGGGCACTTTAAATGAGTTTTCCACTTAATCTTCACACTCCTTATGAAGTAAGTTCTAATGCTTTCCCTGTTTTACAGATGAGGAAATGAAGGTATGGACAGGTTGGACATATGCCCAACCAGTGACAGAACTGGGATTCAAACCTGGGTGGACCTTCACCCAGGGCTGAGCTCTGGGTCCCCTCACCACACTGCTGAGAAGTGGGCCTGAGGACACTAAATGAGGGCATAACAATGCTATGAAACACCCTGCAGACTGTAAAGTGATGGCTGAACCAGGTGACAAAGGCTGAGAGACCTGGAAAGACCCTTAGGTACCATTTATTTGGTCTCCCATTAAATAGATGGGAAAACTGAGGTCAAGAAAGGAGCAGAGACCTACACTGGATAACTGTAGCAAAGCCACAAGCCTCCCAAAGAGCCATGGGGACCCAAGGAAGAGTGGCCACTTGGAGAGGTGTGGCTGGCTCCTCCATGCAGCCTGCCCAGTGTGAGGCCGGGCAGACAACCACTGTAGACTCCCACAGAGCAGGCACCTGGCTGATGACAAAAGTCAAGGCCAGAGGAGGATGAGGAAGTGATGAGAAGGTCTTCATCCCCCAGGCCTTGGAAGAACTTGAAGAAACAAAGGGATTTTACCTTGAACACCAATCTTTGTCATCCCCTCACAGCAGGCACTGATCTGGGGCCATGATTCTGTATGGCTGACTCAGGCAGCCCTGGGTCCCTTGAACTGAGGTCTGTAGTCAGACCACCCTGGGCTCACTCCAAGATCTTGACAAATCAGATCACCACCAGGATGTCAACTCCTCCCTGACCACACACTGGCTCTCCGATCTACTTCCACACCTCCCACCACAGCCCCCAGACCCAGCCCGCTCCCTGTGCACATCACTCCCTGAATCCGCACCACCTTCCCAGGAAGTGAGGTCCAGCACAGCAGAGTTCCCGCACAGCTACAGCCCACTCAACAAGGGCGTGTGGGTCAGGAAGCACACACCTGCCTGCTGAGAGCCAACCCAGCCCTGCTGTCTGACACAGTCACAGAGGGAGCCGTATGTCCACACAGCAGACACGGCGGGGGAAAGTACTTGGCACCCCTCTGCTTAATCATTGTATTACTACCTGTGCTTAGGGTCTATGTGATTTACCATGGGACTGGGACAAATGGCAATTCCACAGAAGAAATACAGTTCTTTGAAAGTAAGCAAGAAAATGACAGCTCATTGGAGAGTGGCTCCCCACCAGAGTGTCCCCCTAAGTGGGTTAGAGAGTTCAAAGAATGGGTATTGGAAAGATTATTATACACTCCCCTTCTATGAAATGCTTAAGCAATCAGGACCCCCATGGTGTTTATTGCCTAAAAAGTCAGACATCAAAGATAGAAACAAATAATAAAAATACATCAACACCAAGGTAGATGGCAGGCAGCCGAATGGACTGAGCAAAACAAGATTATTACTTACACAAGATGACAGGGTTCTGGCGCTGAAGTGAGAAGTGAGAGACAGATACTAACCGCATTGACCACAAAAGCCTTCCGCATGGCCTTTGCCAGTGAGCTAAAACACTCCTGTGCCCAGCTACATGCCCAGCTTGCAACTTTAGAATATATAGATCAAACTTAAGTCAAGCTTTAAGAAATTAAGGTGTTATATAGTGTGGTAAAATGTGTTACTGATTAGTTGCAAAGATTCGGAGCTAAAAGCTTGCACAATAACATACAATAGAGAGCTGCTTCCTATTTCCTGCAGAATAAGGATAAAGCAAATATGATTTAAAACTCTCATTTTTTTATTGCTTTCACATATGCCACATGTACACACCCAACTGTATAAAAATAAAAAACTCAAGAGCCCAGGCAGAGGTGCCTGGCCGTTGAGCTTGAAACTGCACTTCTCATGTCATTCCTTCGCCTACACCGTCCATCCGTTGGGAATCCCTGGACCTGCTGGAGCTGGATTCCGGCATCTGCCGTGTAGAACCCCTCATGACAACAACCTTCACCATACCTTAGGTTTTACATTTGACAATATGACTCCATTTTTTCAAAATCTTACCTGCAGACAAATAAAGAATATATTTAAAACACACACAGGCAGAAAGTAGAGTGGCAGTTGCTTTGGGCTGAAGGCATGATATCTAAAGAGTGCAGAGTTTCTTTTGGGGGTAAGGAATATGAAAATTTTCAAAAACTCATGGTAATGATCATTACAGAACTCTGTGAATATACTGAAAACCACTGAATTGTACACTTTGAGTGGATGAACTGTGTAGTATGTGAATTATCACTCGATAAAGCTGCTGCCCCCCACGCACACACACGTGCACACAGGCACACACACATGCACACACGGGAGCTGGCGACCTGCCCCTTCCATTGTGTCTGTCAACAAATACATTGCCCGTGTCTGTAAGAGCTGTCACTCACAGTCGCTGACTCAGGATTCCAATCATGTTAAACCACTTCCAACACAAACTTAGAGCAGCAGGTTTTTAGCAGAAAAATAAAATAAAACAAATACTGGCATTTATCAAGAGTGGTTGCTGCCCTGGCTGGCGTAGCTCAGTGGATTGAGCGCGGGCTGCGAACCAAAGTGTTGCAGGTTCGATTCCCAGTCAGGATACATGTCTGGGTTGCAGGCCATGACCCCCAGCAACCACACATTGATGTTTCTCTCTCTCTCTCTCTCTCTCTCTCTCTCTCTCCCTCTCTCTCTCTCTTCCTCCCTTCCCTCTCTGAAAATAAATAAATAAAATCTTAAAAAAAAAAAGAGTGGTTGCTGTTCTCCCTGGGAGAGTGACCACTGCCCCTCCCAGGCATGGGCTTCCTGATAAAGAGAGATTGGAGGGGCCGGTTTTGCCTCACTTGGGACCTTGAGCCTGAATGACATCAGCCGGGAAGGCCATGTCTCACAGGGAGCACCAAGGCAATGATCTTCCGCAGAGGAACGTGGCCAACTTGGTTTTCCTCATAGAATCTCAGAACCAAGGTGAAATTTGTACATTCCTGAGTCAAAGCCAATTTCTTTGTTTTAAGCGGCCCCACATGCCTCTAGAGAAGGAGCCTCGATTCGTGTGGCATGGAGACCTGTGGTCCTCTTCTTGGCAGCACCTCAGCTGCAGTGCAGCCTCCACACTTTCCCTCAGCCCATGTGTCTGGGCCACTGACCACCAAGAGTGGCCCAGGCAGGAGGTTCCAGGCCTCACTCTACCCACTGGGCAGTCCCTGGCTGGAGGATGGGCTGTGACTAGTCTGTGCCAATGCAACGTGAGGGCGGGTTTCCTGAAGGCTTTGGGGAGAGGAACTTATCACTTTTCTGAAAGACCATCTAGAAGCACTTTGTTCTCTCTGAATGAGGCTGAATATGTTAGTTATCTGTTGCTGCTTAACAAATTACCCAAAACCTTAGTGGCTTAAAAAGACAAACATTACCCCATAGTTTCTGTGGGCCAGGAATCCAGGAACAGCCTTATGGAGTGGCTCTAGCACAGGCTTGTTCCGGAAGGGCTGATGTCACCCAGGGTTTGTCTAGGCCTGAGGATCAGCTTCCACACTCACTGGGTTACACCAGCCCTACTTCAAGAACTTCAGCTGCTGTTGTTAGGGGACTCAGGTCTCCCTGGTTACTGGTTGGAGGCCTCGGTTTTCCAGCTCACAGGGCAGCTGGATTCCCCCAGAACAGGTCATCTGTGTGAGAGCAGGCGGGAAGCTGCGTTCTCTCTCATGGCCCTATGCTCCCCCTTTTTCTGTCTGTCAGAAGCTCAGCACTAAGTCCTGCCAGCACCCAAGGAGAAGGGCATTAGGCTCCACCTGTTAAAGGGAGTATTGAGGAATTGATGGACATATTTTTAATCTACACTGATGAAGCCTACAGCCCCAGAGATTTCAGGACGCCATCTAGTAATTACAAAGGGGAGCCAGTTTTTAGAAAGACGTAAAGAAACACAGCCTGTGGTGCCACTGGAAAGATGTTTGACTAAATCAGTCCAAACCTGGGCCTTCTTCGAAGGCCCTGTTCCAGACAGATGAGCCAGTGAGTCCTCTTTCTAGTTTCTCCTAGGTGTGTTGGGAGTTCTTTTTCTTCTTTTTCTCTTTCTTTTTTTGGGGGGGAGGGGTCTGCTGCTTGAAATCAAATATCTCCTGTCTCCTTGTAGGCATAAAGAAAATGGCGGCTCCCTTTTCTGTCCTTTTTTTTTGTTACCGCTTGCAGTGCCAGCCACACACTCTCCACGCTGCATGGCCACACCTCGCAAAATTGAGGAAATCAAAGACCTCCTGCTCACAGCCAGGTGAAAGGATGCCAAATTTATCAAGATCAATAAAAATTAGGACAATGTAAAGTTTAAAGTCTGGTGCAGCAGATACTGTTATACTGTGGTCATCACAGACAAAGAGAAGGTGGAGAAAGTGAAACAGTCCCTTCCCCCCAGTTTGTCAGTGAAGGAGCTGAAATAAACCAGACACACTGATCTGTATTAAAATGTTAAAAATTAAAAATGAGGAGGAGGAGAAGAACAACAACAACAACAACAAGAGGAGGAAGAAGATGGCAGAGTCACATGGTGCCATCACCACAGCGTATTATGAAGGCAATCCCACCCATTTCTGGGCAGGGTTGGGGGGACCAGGACACTGGCCACCCACTCATTAGGCTGCTGCACAGAAGGGCCAGTGGGCCCTTACCTAAGTGACAATCAGCCTAGGAGTGCTGTCCATCTGATGAGACTCGGTTTAGAAGAAATTCCAGGATACTCACATATTTGACATTTTCTCATTTCATTTCCCAGACAGGATACTTATGTATAGATTTTTTTGGACCAAAACAAAATCCCAGAGACCCATTAGTTGGGCCCTAGCAACAAGACGGGGCCTGTGCAATCAAATCTTGGTGGGTCCTGCATCTTCCAAACTCCAAAAGGTCACTCTGGATGTGCCCCCCTATGCTTTCAGCCTCCAACTCAGTTAAACACCTGCATGTGGTGGAAAAATTGTACACAATGTTGTGTCTGATGAATATGTGACTGTGTTTCATATCTACTGCTTATCAGCTCTGGGGCCCTGTGAAAATGCTCAGTTTCCTCATCTGCTCATGGAAACTTGAGTACCCACCTCACTGGACTGTTTCAGGAAGTAATGAAATCATATATGCCTTTCTTATAAATATGTACATATGTATATCATGATTTTTCTCTCTTTCTCTCTGTTCCTGCCATTTCACCCTCTCAGAAGTGATAGGGAGTTAGGGCTCACCCTCACCAAGCCCTTCTCGATGGGACTCTAAATTCTCTGGAGGGTAAGGCTGAAGGAGTGAGCAGGCACGCTGGCCTCTCCTTGGCTTTCAGGATGGTTGGTCAGTGCCAGCAAAGCCTGTGCTCACTCCCCCATGCCCACCTCCCGGGTCTGTAACTACCCTGCTGTTCTCAGGATGGAGGTCACACACATCTAGATCCATCTAAAATGTTGTCTGTGACTGGGGAGGTAATACTGACTGGGATCAGATTTGGATGGATAAACAGAAAAATCCAAATCACAGGACTACACAAGATAGGAGCCTATTCTATCTCACGTAAAAGGAGCAAGAACTGGGCAGTCCAGGGCTCCTGGGTCAGCCCTATGGAAAACTCAGGCTCCATCTTCCTGCTGCATGCATTCTACAGTTGGTTTGCACACCCTCAGCCATGTCACCAAGATGCTGCATGAGCCCTAACCATGCCGCTGGCCAGAAGGAGGAGGAAGAACGAAAGAAGACAAAAGGGGCCTCCCTGTTGAGTCGGGTCCATTAAAGCAGCCTTCCTCTCGGTCCCACACAAATCCAACTACATCTCAGTGGCCAGCATATAACACATACTTGCAGCTAACGATAAGGAGGCTGGGAAATGTAGTTTTTATTTATAGTCTTGACTGTAGTAAGTTAGGATAAGTAAGGAGAGAACGGGGAGGAAGCCTGGCTCTTCCACCCAAGAATAAAGCTGAGAATCTCACCCTAACATCTGAATCCATTGCTCAAATCACTGCAGAATTTGCAGGGGGCAGGAAGGTGTCTGGAACCTCAGATGCCCTCAGCATCTGGCACAGCGCCTGGCACAGAACAGACAGCCAGAGCTGTTGTTCCCACAGCAGACATGCTGTGGGGTAATTCCCTGTCTCATGATGACCCCCTCTTCTCTGAGAAAGACTCTAAAACACAGAGGGGGGTCCTGAGTAACCCTCCCTTTTGGCCACTGATGACAGTTCTACTTGATGTCAATTGACCCAGACTGGGCCATTTGCGGTCCCTTCCAGGATCTTCAATGTTCATGTGAGGAAAGGGCAACAACCCTTCTCTGGTGGCCAAGCGGTGAGGTGCAAGGCTGTGTCCTGTGACCCTGAAGGGAGGGAGCCAACGAGGGAAAGAAGCCGGGAAACCTAAGAGAAGAGCCCAGAGCCAAAGGGCATGGCCAGGACCTCATTCCTATCCCCAAAGCCCCAGGGGCCCAGCTACAACTCAGTCCTTCTGGCACCCCCCGCCCATCTATGTCACCCACCTTCTGCCACTTTTCATCAAGAACTATGACTACTCTGGTTGCCTGTACCTCTCCAGTAGGGAAGAGCTTCTGTGTTTATAACCCATTTCATTAAAGAATAGTATTGTCAGAATTCTCTCAGTAGCAAGTGGCAGAATTCAAGCTCAAATTGGCTTAAATAAAAATAAATACATAAATTTTTAAAATCCCTTGACATAAATAGGAAAGTCAGGGCGAAGCTGGCCATCTAATGGTGTTCCAGGGCTTGCGTGCTCTCTCTCTCTCTGCAACCTCCCTGTCTCCTGATTCCTGTTTCTCCCCCGTTGGCTGTGTCCTCCTGCAGCCACCTGCACGTGGCAAGAAAGATGCCCAGGCAGCTCTCCCCTCCAGAGGTAGGCAGACCCCCTCTCTGACACCCACAGACCTCTGATTGGCCAGCCTGTCACATGTCCCCCTTCGGTCCACTCACAGTGTACAGGGTCACTATGTTAGGGCCAATAGACAGGCTTGTGTCACCACCCAGCCTTTCATCCAGGGACCAGCAGCCTCTGTGGTTGACGGAGCCTCTGGAACCACACAGTATGGGGAAGGTCAGTCTCTAAAAGCAGGGAGGTGCTTGGCAAGACCACAGACATAAAAACAGTTTTGCCTTGTAAAACAAGCAAAGACAAAAAAAAATAAAATAAAAAAAAATAAAACAAGCAAAGACTTTGGAGCCAAATGGACATGTGTTCGAATCCTAGGCCAACCACTGAGTGGTCCTGTAGCCTTGAGGGAACTACTTGATTCTTAATTTTTTGTCTTTAAAATAGGGATAATCATACCTGCATTTCTGGATTATTGCAGAATAATAAAGCACTTAGAAAATTCCTAGGTTGTCAAAGTAACTCACCTAACTTTATTGTATTTAGTATCACCCCCCACCCTCTTGTGATTTGGTTCAGGGCATGGACACCATGTGTGAAACTTACGTGTTTTTTTCACTGACTGTGTCATGCTGACACTAAGTCAAACTGCACCCCTCCCCCTCCCCCGTTCCTTCCTCAGTGGGTTTACTCTGTGTTCTCATCCCACCTGACTCTGAACAGTTTAAACAGTCTGGGTTGGGGCCCGGGAAGGACCTGGAGATGGCTGGAAAGAAGCCAGCCCTGGAGACAGGCCTCAAGGTTGTGGCATCCCGAAGCTTAAAGAGCAGAATGTGGCTCTGAAAACTTTTTCATTGCTGTTAAGCTAACACTAAATTCCTTTTGCTCTTCATTGTTCTATTCTTTCTTTCTTTTTTTTTCAGGGGGGCAAGAGAGGAGGCCTGGGAAAGGTCATGTGGCCATTTGAGACCTTCCTCCCTGCAACACCCAGGGTTTATAAAGCCTGAGTGCTTGCGCCCTGGAGGAAAGGGGGCCCTGCTTTGGACACTGTTTCTTACCCTGGATCCCAGGCTATTCCTTTTGGCTAGAGAGAGTGAAATGAAGGGGAGTATGGGATGGAGTTGTCAGAACTCCTGGGGCAGGAGTAAACAGGGTGGCAGAGGGGACAAAAGGGGACCTGGAAGCCAAGAGCCCCAGGTCTTCAGCAGAGGAGTGTCCCCAGTTTGGAAGAGCCTGCAAAGGGCCCCTCCGAGAGCTGGCCTCAGGCCCCACCCATCACAGCCCTCCTATGAGAACCTAGTCCTCTGGGGCTGGCCTTCCCAGGGAGTGAACACAAGTCCAGCCCTGCTCTTCACTCAGCTGTCCTGTGGCCTTTCCTGGACCCTGTAAGATTGCACAACTCCTTGTTGATGCAAGAAGCAGAATTTTTATAAAAGTTTATTTGAGCAAAACTGATGACACAGCCGGAGAGCAAGATCTCAAATGCTCTAGAGAACAACAGTTTTGCAGTTTCTTTATTTTTTAAACATTTTTAATTATTAATCTGAGAGAGGAGAGAGAGAGAGAGACAACGATTTGTTGTTCCGCTTATTTACGCACTCACTGGTTGCTTTTTGTATGTGCCCTAACCAGAGACCTACCCCGCCACCTTGGGGAAAGGGGACAGTGCTCTCACCAACTGAGCTACCAGCCAGGGCTGCCATTTCTTTCACACATTTGGAATCAAGGAGAGAACAGAGGAAGATTATATGAAGGTGGGTGGGGATTGGAGTACAGCAGTGATTTTCAACCTTTTCATCTCATGGCACACATAAACTAATTACTAAAATTCTGCAGCACACCAAAAAAATATATTTTTGCCTAGCTGACAAAAATAGATGTAATTTTGGTACATTCATACTGGATAGCTATTGTTGCATTCATTATTTTCATTTTACATTTCAAAATCCAAGGGAAAAGAGGTCAGTACACCTGACTAAATAGTCAGGTATTGCATGTTTTTTAAAAACGTCTTTCAGTACACTGGTTGAAGATCGCCGATTATAGGGCAGTTAAGATTGTGCTGTGTAGAGGGCGGTCCACTCGAGAGAAGGGGCCTTAAAGGGTGGTTGCATACTAGAAGGAGGGGTCTGAAAAGAGGCATTTCAAAGGTGTGTTAACCTAGATGCACAGAAACAATGGACAGGGCTTGCTTAGGGCAAAGATAGACTTTTACTAAAGAAGATAGAGGCTTTGCCCTGGCCAGTGTGGCTCAGTTGGTTGGAGTGTCATCTCATGGACTGAGAGGTCATGGGTTTGATTTCCAGTCAGGGCACATGCCCAGGTTGTGGGTTTGATCTCCAATCAGGGCACATGGGAGAGGCGAGAGGCAGCCAGTCGATGTTTCTCTCTTACATCAATGATCAATGTCTCTCTCTCTCTCCACCCCCCGCCCCCCACCACCTTCTTCTCTCTTGAAAAGCAATGAAAAAAATGTCCTCAGGTGAGGATAAAAAACAAAGTTACGGGCTTTGGGTGTGGCTACCTACACTGACCTGCCCAGTTAGGAATTTATGGTCAAATCCTTCTGTGAGATTACTTTTCATAGAACCCTTTTTTTTTCACCCACAGTTCTCCCTTTTGGTCATAATCAATCTAAAGGATGCACTGATGATCAATGTGTTGGTCTTACAGTGTTAGGAAGGCTCATTCCAAGGAAGTCTCAGTATTGACATTGTCTTATTGAAATGTGGGCCACTGGGGATGAGGCAATACTGGAACTATGGCATGTGAGTTGAGGATGGATTTTCCTAAAAAGGAAGAGCAGGTACATGGAAAGCTGTCAGGTCTCATAGCCTTCATTGCAAAACAGAGCACTCACTCTGGAACTGTCATGATCTGAGTTTGCCTTCCATCTCAATTTTCTGTGTTTGGCATCTATACAACATTCACATAAGCCATTAAAAGAGTTGTGTTATATATAAAGAGTTGGAGTTGGACTCTATAGAAAAAGCTGAAGAACAAATATAACTATTACTATACCAATATCATTAGCAGACAGGAAAGACAATCAAACAACTGGTTTCTGAGTTAAACATCAATCCATAGGTTTACAGGCCTTGTTGCTGTCTTTGGATAGCAGTCTGACATCAGCAGCTTCTCGACCTGGAAGAGTCGTTGATGAATGTTGTAGACAGAGGCGAGTGTTAGTAACAGGGGTAGAAGTCCTTTGTGGCTAGGCACCTGGTAAGTCCAGTAAGGTTGAAGAGTGTCTTTTATTTGATGTCCATTCCAATAAACAATAAAGTCTGAGAACTATCTGTAAAAGGAAGCAGTTACCTATTTGGCATTTTCTTGAAATGAAACCTTAACAATAGTGTAAGACACCTCTGTTCAGTAATGTCAGCTCAGATTTCCTTCATCTAAGTTGAGCTTAAGTGCACTGAGATGATGCCAGAGAACAGGAAGGACCAAGTGACTGTTTTGATTTCCCACAGCCCTATTTGTTTAATTTGCAACATTGTTTATACAAACAATATAAGAGTTTTTCATCACTTATTTTACAATGTTTCCCCAACAATCTAACATTAAAGACAAATCATTCAAGGTGTTTTAGGGTCCCCTCAAGAACACCACAAAGTTATTCCTATATTATTAAGATTTTAAAACTTAAAATCACAATTTTTCTAATCCTCACCTGAGGACATTTTCATTTGCCTTTCTAGAGAGAGACAGAGGAAGGGAGAGAGAGCAGCATCAGTGTGAGAGTTGCATTCTCACTCACCCGGCACGCAGACCAGGGATCCACACCAGGACCGGGGCAGTGTATGCATCCAGACCAGGGCTCACACATGCCCACACCTGGACCAGGGATGAACTCGAAGTCCAGGTATGTGCCCTGACTGGGAATCAAACCCACAACCTTGGTGTATCAGGTTGACATTCTAACCAAATGAGCTACCTGGCCAGGGTTTGGAAAAATTTATGAAGACATTTTATAACCTCTAGAAACATACTTTACAGACATCAAAGTCAATTATTAACATGGACTTATTTTTTGTAAAACCCAGGCAAAATAAAGACACATCTATTTTACTTAAATCAACAAATTTAAGCTAGCTTTTACTTACTAAGGATTAATCTTAGATCATGTGAACATGAAAAGCATTTGGGCCCTGACCCAATGTGGCTGGGTTGGGTTGGGGTGTCATTCCACAAAGTGAAAGGTTGCTAGTTCACTCCCAGTCAAAGCACATTAAAAATTAAACGCTAAAATTAAAAGCACAACTCATTTTTTTCTTTCCCTGGGCTATCTCAACCCTTATCTATCTTGAGGATTTTCTAAGAACAGCTTAAATAAAGTCATGCCCTGCTACTTAAAGCAAAGAGCCCTGAAATTCCAAGAGAAATTTCCCAAAGTTCATGCCATACAAAGTGGGGGCCAGCGGGGCACAATGGGCCCTAGCACCAGGTGCCAGGTCCACAGGGTGGTCCTGGTGGCTTTCTTTGGAGTCCTGCTGTCTATACCAAGTAAGTATTGATGTAAGAAATATAGACAATTTTATGAGTTATTTGAGTCAAACTGATGACATATGCCTAGGTGCAAGATTTCAAATGCTCTGAGAATAAACAGTTTTGCAGGGGGGGTTTTATGCACTTGGAATTAAGGAGGGAATGTAAGATTATAGGGAGGTGGGAGAAAGCAAGGCAGGGATCAGAATATGGTTGGTTAAGATTGTGTGCTCTTTTGAATGTGGTGCTCTTGGAAGGAGAATCTAAAAGAGGGGTTTCAAAGGTGTAGTGTGTTCCAAAAATACTAAAAAAAAAAATGCAATTAAAAATGAGCTGAGAGCCCTGGCTGGTGTGATTCAGTAGTTTGAGTGATGACTTTCGAACCTTTGGTTCGATTCCCATTCAGGGCACATGCTTGGGTTACTGGCCAGGTCCCCAGCTGGGGGCATGAGAGAGGCAACCAATCAATGTATCTCTTGCACACTGATCTTTCTCTCCCTCTCTTTCTCCTTCCCTTCCTCTCTCTCTAAAAATAAATAGGAACTTCCAGCCAAGATGGAGGTGTAGGTAGACACACTGTGCCTCCTCCCACAACCAAAATAAAGACAACAACAATTTAAAAACAGAAAAACAACCAGTACTGACAGAAAATTGAACTGTATGGAAGTCCAACAACCAAGGAGTGAAAATAGACACATTCATCCAGACTGGTAGGAGGGGCAGAGTTGGGAAGCTGGGTGGAGAGAGCTCACAGCAGGGCAGCTGGCAGACCCCAGGGGCACAAAGTGGTAGCTGGCAGACCCAGCAAGGCAGCAGATTGTAGAGGGGCAAATCATATCCAGTCCCGCATTAGCACACAGATAAACCAGGAGAAACTGGGGAGCGAGACAGACCATGCAACCCAGGTCCCAGCACCGGGAAATAAGGCCTCAAAACACCAATTGAAAACACCTGTGTGTTTTGAGGTGCTGGGAGGAACTCCCAGCCTCACAGGAGAGTTCGTTGGAGAGATCCACAGGATCCAAGGACGTACACAAACCCACTCACATGGGAATCAGCACCATACGGGCCCAATTTGCTTGCGGGAAGCCAGGGAAGTGACTGAAATCTGGCAGAGAGCCAAACAAGTGCCTTTGTTCCCTCTTGGACCCCTGACCCACGCACAGCGTTACAACCCAGCCACATGGGTTGCCACACCCTGGTGAACACCTAAGGCTCCACCCCTTACCATGTAACAAATGCAATGTGACAAAGAAATATGGCCCAGATGAAAGAGCAGATCAAAACTCTAGAAAAAGAACTAAGTGATGAAGAGATAGACAACCTATCTGATGCAGGGTTCAAAACACTGGTCATCAGGATGCTCACAGAATTGATCGAGCTCAGTCACAAAATGAAGGAAGAAATGAAGGCTACACAAAGTGAAACAAAGGGAAATATACAGGGAATCAACAGTGAAGGAAAGGGAACCAGGACTGAAATTAGTAATTTGGAACAAAAGGAAGAAAGAAGCATCTAACCAAACCAGGATGAAGAAAAAAGAATGAAAAAAAAAATGAGGAGAGGCATAGGAACTTCCAGGACAACTTTAAGCATTCCCATATCCAAATCATAGGGGTGCCAGAAGAAGAAGAGGAAGAGCAAGATATGAAAACTTATTTGAAAAAATAATGGAGAACTTCCCCAACCTGGCTAAGGAAATAGACTTCCAGGAAGTCCAGGAAGTCCAGGAAGCCCAGAGAGTCCCAAAGAAATTGGACCCAAGGAGGAACACTCCAAGACACATCATAATTAAGTTGCCCAAGATTAAAGATAAGGAGAGAATACTAAAAGCATCAAGGGGGAAAGGAGAAAGTTACCTACAGAGGAGTTCCCATCAGACTATCAGCTGATTTCTCAAAAGAAATCTTGCAGACTAGAAGGGGTGGAAAGAAGTATTCCAAGCCATGAAAGGCAAGGACCTACATCCAAGATTACTCTATCCAGCAAAGCTTTCATTTAGAATGGAAGGGCAGATAAACTGCTTCCCAGATCAGGTAAAGTTAAAGGATTCCATCATCACTAAGCCCTTACTATATGAAATGTTAAAAGGACTTGTCTAAGAAGTAGAAGATCAAAAACTGTGAACAGTAAAATCACAACAAACTCACAACTATCAACAACTGAACCTAAAAAACAAAAACAAAAACTAAGCAAACAACTAGAACAGGAACAGAATCACAGAAATGGAAATTAAATGGAGGATTATCAGTGGGGAGGGAAGGGGAAGAATGGAAGAAAAGATACAGGGAATAGAAGCATAATAGGTAGCCACAAAATAGACAGTTGGAGGTGAAGAATAGTATGGGAAATGGAGAAGCCAAAGAACTTATATGTATGACGCATAGGCATGAACTAAGGTGGGGCAATGCTGGTGGGAGGGGGGCAGTGCAGGAAGGAGAGACAGAACAGGGAGAAAAAAATTTGGGACAACTCTAATAGCATAATCAATAAAATATACTTTAAAAAGATAATTAAAAACTAACAAGGGGACCAATAGAACTCAGCTGTTAAAGAGTTTAGCCTTAACCAAAAGGCTAAGCAATTAAAGCTATAACTAAAGAGTTAAAGATTTTAGCCTTAATTGATAGGCTTAAGGGACTAATGCATGTGGAAAGCTGTTATTCCAAAACTGTATAGTTTTGAATAAAGACTTCTTTTCTTTATCACCGAATTTTTCCCTCCGGAACTTTGCCTAGAGGGTGGCAGTGGGCAGCAGAACCCCACCTGCTGTTCGGTAACAATGCCATGCCCGCTTGGGCTTACTCTTCTTGTTCTGATGTTATCTGGTGATGTGCAACTGCTGGACATCTGTGATTCACTGGCTCGCTGTTGGCGTCAGCCCCCCTGGCTCCGGGAACAGGTTATTCAACTGTAACAAGAACTTGGCAAAAGGGAGTGAAAGTACAGTGCTTATTAAAAGCACAGGGTTGATTATACACTTTGATATTTGTTACAGAATGCATAACTTTGATCACTAAACCAGTAATATCAAATCACAGTAACACAGAGGCAGAGCAGTGGGTAGTTCTGTATGGATACACTGCATCAATAGTTCTCAGTATTCCAAGTCAAAGGATGAAAGAAAAAAATGAAACATTAGCTTGGAAGAAAACTAGAAAAACTCAGATTCAATCAATTTGTGGGTGACGACTGGACATTATGATTTCCACTGAAACACAATTTCTCTCCCTAAAATCACCCTCATTTTATTAAAGAGACGGCATATAAGTCCAGTTTCCATTTGGCCTGATTATTTGCATGAACACAAGAATAGTAATTAGTCATATGGGCTCTTTCAAATCTGCTTTGCTGGAATTTTGTAAGAAAGCTTCAAAATGAGTTTTAGTCAGCCTCTCAGGGCAAAGAAGCCAAGCCATGCAGTTGCCAGTTGGCTTTGCCTGCAATACCAGTAAGTTTGGGGTGATTCCTCCAGTTCTTGAGGTACCTGAGATGTCTTCAGGTTCCCTCCTCACCATCTCTCAGGAAAGCAGCCTTCGTTCCTTACCTGGAAAGACTGCCATGAACCATGTGACAAAGCAAGGTATCCAAGGGGCTCTTTGGCTTCAATAGTCAATCTTAATTTTTTAAAGCTTTCTGCTGACATGCAGAGTCCAGGCATGACTCTTTTCGATCATGACATTCCAGAAAAAAGCCTTGGTTAATAAAGCTACATTGGGAAACTGGTGCTATTACAGAATAGATTCTTATTAGGTTTATGCAAACTAACATATTGCCATGAAAATAATACTCCTTAAGAGTTGCTGAATTCTGGTTTAGGGAGGGAGAAAAATATAAATGTTTCAATATTGCTTATGAGGGCAAAATTTACAAATTGTTCTAGAGAAAAAAAACAAGTTTTCTTCTATCTGGAAAACAAAAATATTTAAAATTAGCAATATTTGGGGGGAAAAGTCTAAAAATAACAATTATCTTTTTTATTTAGTCCCATATAACCAATTTTGTTTGTCTTGATTATTTGCCAGTATTTCCATGAATTCAGTTATTCTTTAGGGTTCTATGAATCTTCATTTACTTTAAAGACGTGACCTACTTAGATACCTGTAATTTACCTTTTTTTCAGTTTCATTTATTTATTTGTAGAGAGATAGGAAGTGAGGGAGAAAGAGGAGAGAAACATCGATATGCAAGAGGTACATCAACTGGTTGACCTGGCCAGCAACCCAGGCATGTGCCCTGACTTGGGATCAAACCAGCGACCTTTCTGTTCGAAGGCCAGTGCTCAGTCCACTGAGCCACACCAGCCAGGGCAATACCTGTAATTTAAGTCAGAATCTTTTTCATGAACCTATCCAAAGATACATTTGCAAATACATTAGAGTTAAACAGTGACTGTTTATAAGTGACCAAATTTAAAATAACATCGTTATAGGTTTGATTATAATGTAATCGATGAAGAATTTTGCTTTCTGACATCAGATGACAGTTTCTTGGCATTTAATAAATACTATGAAATGACATAAAAGAATGATATAAAGCCCATATTCTTGGATTAACACACAATTTTAATATACATAAAGACCTAACAGTATGCAAGGTTTTCAAGCACTGTCCAGGACTTACCGGGGTGTGCACTGAGCACTGGGAACAGCTCACACACGCCCAGCGTGTGGGACACAGACACCCAGCGCACCACTGCTCAGTGTGCCCACAGGGAGCCGCCCCTCTTGGCCTGTCCTGTGTGGTTGACCGGACACGTGTTACTCCTGAGAGCTTCCTGTTGGAACTTGATTCTGAGTTGTTGCAAGTTCCTGCCTGGGGCAGGTTTAAATTTCTGGAACATCTATTTTGATAAAAATATAGGTATACAAATAAAACTGTTATTATTATTCTGTTTGTCAAAGCTTCCCATGTAATTTTGATCATATTAAATTGGCACAATTAGTTGCAAAAACTTCTCTTTTGTGAGGTGAGAACAAATTCTAGAGGTATTCCAGAGGCCCATTGAAGAACTCAGAGTCATTTCTCAGCTTTAAAAATTTAAATTTTGGGAAGGTTGTTGTCATATTTAACCAAAAGATTATAACATAAACTTGGTAAAACAACACATGGTAATAACCTTAAAAGACATTAATCTAACTTGAAACCAGTTTTAATACCAAATATTTTGTCTAAACCACATGATCCTGTTTAATTTACACTATTTAATATTTAATTTCTTTAGACCCACAGAATATTACACCCTAGTTATGCCATCTGGAGGCAGAAAACACACTACACGTAACACACAAACACGTATCACATAAAGACCTCACACAGGAAGACTGAACACATAAGGACCATACACCTAATTTGAATTACTAATTTTGTAGAGAGAGTTTAAGATTTCTCTTATTTGCTTTTGACAACTTTCAAGAAGACTGGAACAGGGATGGAAGGTCCTAAATCCCAAGCGAGAAGACCTGTGAGACTCTCGGTAAAAGCTTCAAGGACTGGCAGTGAGTGAGTGGTGGCGGAGACAGTCTTGGCTCCAAGGAGTCTGGCAGCAGGGAAGAGCGGTGTGGGGGAGGGGGGAGCTGCTTGGCCCCTGAAAGGTCAGAAACCTGGTGACAGAAGACAAATGCTCCAGATGGAGGACTGGGAGTTATAGTCCCCACCAGCAGAGAAATACAAAGAGGTAGATGTGTTTACCCTCTGCCAGGGGTGGCCTTACCAATGATGACAGCACTAGCCAGATGCCCTGGGAATGGATATAACCGACTCAGACAGGAGACTCAATAGAAAGCCCATCTGAAAGAGCCACCCTGGCAGAGAGAGAAAGCCCGTTTGACCTGTGGATGTGTTCACCCCGTGCTCTGCGGGTGGCTTCACCAATGACCAGGGTATCAGCCAGATGCCCTGGGAATGGATTTACCCCACTCAGACAGGGGCCTCAACTCCACGCCTCCCAGGGGCTGTGTTCTGTGTTCTGACTGTGGCCTTACCAATGTCCAGAGCACCAAACGATGGAGAATGAATAGGTCCCTTCAAATGTCAGTGGTGACTGGTTCCTGACTCACTGGACCCCGTGTCCCAGGTGTCACCTGGAAATACTCGTGTAGGGTTGACTCAGTGTCCACAGGGCAGGCTGACCTTCTAGTTTAGCATTGACAAAATGCATTTCGATTATGGAAATTTGTATTTTTTTAAGATTTTACTTATTTATATTTAGAAAGAAGGGAAGGGAGGAAGAAAAAGAAGGAGAGAAACATTGATGTTCAAGAGATACATCAATCTGTTGCCTGTCACATGCCCCCAACTGGGGACCTGTCCCACAACCCAGGCATGTGCCCTGACTGGGAATTGAACTGGTGACCCTTCAGATTTCAGGCCTGCACTCAGTCCACTGAGCCACACCAGCCAGGGCTAGGAAATTTGTATTTTAAAAGATGGCCTAGACAAGAGGGGTTGTTGGGTTTTTTTAAGACTACTTATTTATTTATTAGAGAGAGGGGAAGGGAGGGAGAAAGAAAGAGAGAGAAATATCAATGTGTGGTTACCTCTTGCACCCCCTACTGGGGGCCTGGCCTGCAATCCAGCCAGGGCTCATGGCCGGGAAACAAATCGCCAACCCTTTGGTTTACAGGCCGGCACTCAATCCACTGAGCCACACCGGCCAGGGCTAAACAAGAGTTCTTGAAGACCAGGTATTTGCATTTCAAAAATGTAAGGAAAGAAAAGCAAACTTCTTCTAGAAGTAATTTTGTTTCATCAGGCAAAAGGGCAGAAAAGTGGCTTGAGTTTAAAATGCCTCTCTTTTCTCTGCATTGAGAGGCAGGCCCAGTTTTTCCCAGGATTTTGCAGCTCCCGGGTCTCCAGGAGGAGAATACAGAGTGTTTTACAGCCTGAGAGGGGTGGGTGAGATTTTCTCCCTCTTTGTACCCTTGTTTTTACTTCATGTGGGCCCAGCCGAGCCAAGCCTACTTCTGAAGGGGAGTTGAATTAGGACTTGGGTAAGGAATGACATCACCCCTGCTGGGTGAGATTGACTAAAAGACCACTGCCTAGGGGATTAGAGTACAGCTCAGCTGGAAAACAAGTATGGCGGGTGGGGTGAGTGGGTAGTAGAGTGAGGCAAATTTGAATGAAAAGGAGAAAGAGGCCTGGAATCCCTGCTGAAAATTAAAATCTTGTCTCCTCCTCTCCAGAACAAAACCTGAGGAGGGGATGGAGAGAGTAAGGTCAAGACAGAGGATAGTATCATAGTTAAGAGATCCATCCATGGACCAGACTTCCTGGTTACCGGTGTGTACTGAGACCAGGCTGTGTTGCAATAGAAATTCAAGCACTGGGGCTTGAGATCCTCAGTCCCAGAGCCTTCCAGTTATATCCCAGTGGGGTGTCCTTGGGCAGGGTTGATTGAGTATTGCCCATTGAGACCTCTTCTAGGTCTCAAATGACCTAGAGATCTGCAGCCAGAGCTGAGTGTCCTTGAGCCTGAGGGCAGATTGAGCAAGAGGATCTGCCTCAGATCCAGGCGTCTCCAGTCCCTGAAAGCAGACTGAACCACAAAGACAAGTCTAGAGCCAAGTATCCCTGAGCCCAAGAGCAGACCAAACCCAGTAGGAGATGTTAGAGGCATCCCTCCCAGCCAAAACCTTGGGAAAGTGATAGACCCAGTACCAGGGTTTATGATAATGACTACAAGACGAGGGGATAAAGTATCACTTTCGATAGGATGTTTTCATCCCAAAATTCAGAGATTTACCAATTGCTGGCTATGAAGGTGAGTGAGGAGGAGGCTGTCCCCAGAATGTGGAGAGAGACAAGGATTAGAATCCTCTCTCCAAATCACAGACACAGGGTTGGGGTTAGCCTGGGTCAAGCTTCCATTGCCCACTGCTCCCCTGGTCACAAGTCTCAGGAGGCTGGAGAAGAGGGAGAAATAGAGAATGTCCCCATACAGGCCACCAAAATGTTAGGGTGGTTGGTGACATGGGCTGTGAAAGAATTCACAAAGAGAAGAAAGTGTAGAAAGTAAAGTTTTTATTCACGCTCCAAGAAAGGAGAGGGGCATGGTGTGGAGAGATACACCAGCATTGAGGGGTGGGGGCTTTGAGCTTTTATTGAATTATAATTGTATTTAAAAAGGGTATGGGGTGCTGTTGTGAGGCCCTGGGACTGTTTGGGTATTGTAACACGAGGCTGCAGTTTGTTCCAATGTTATCTTCTCCTGTGGCTGCAGGGAATGCTTAGCTGTGTTCTTGCTTTCCAGTAATTTCCAGTCGTGGGGACATCATCTCAGAAGAGTACAATGGCAGTCACATTCAACAAGGCCATAGGCCTGCTCAGCAAATGGTACCACGACCGCAGATGGGGCTGGCATTGTCCTTTCAGTTATCACTTTGTAAATTATATAATTGCCTAACTACTATGCTGTACCTGTGAAACTAGTATAAAATAATATTGAATGTCAACTCTAATTTAAAAATAAAATTTAGAAAGACATTTTGAAAAAATAAAATTTAAAGAAAATGTTAAAATATGTGATGTGGCCCTGGCTGGTGTGGCTCAGTGGATTGACTGCTGGCCTGTGAACCAAAGGGTCACCACTTCAATTCCCAGTCAGGGCACATGCCTAGGTTGCAGGCCAGGTTCCCAATAGGGGGTGTGTGAGAGGCAACCGCACATTGATATTTCTCTCCCTCTCTTTCTCCCTCCCTCTTTCTCTAAAAATAAATAAATAAATAAATAAATAAAGCTTTAAAAAATATATATGTGGTGTGTTAACCTAGATGCAAAGAAGCAATGGACAGGGCTTGCTTAAGGCAAAAAAATCTTTTACTAAGGAAGTTATGTTCTACCTTGACCGGTGTGGCTCAGTTGGTTGTAATGTTGTCCCATACACCAAAAGGTTGGAGGTTTTGTAACAGGGTGCAGCCAAGGCGGGGGCCCCAAATGCGGATTTGTAATGGGATCCAGAACTCAGGGTGTCCAGGAAATATTAGAAAATGAAATATGTATATAGGATGTCCTCACCCACACCAGTATGAGCTGGGGGATGGGACACATGGAGCAGGGCCATTGAGAGCTGTTTTGCATAGCCACAGCTTTGCAGCTAATCTCTAGAGCAGTCATTTAACATATCTATAGCCTTTAACTGGTGTCATAGATATGGTAAACAGCTGTGACCTTGCTTTGAGCCAAGGGGATGGGAGTGACTTCAACCCAAGATGTAACTAGGATGTAACTCCCCCTGGTTACAGCACCTGAGTAAAGTTTGCAGCTGATTGGCTCCACGCCATAGGGCCATGCCTTCCCGGACTTACTATGGCAGCCCAGTAAAGCTGAAAGAATACCAGAATGCTGGCAGCTGTAACCGATTGTGGGAGGAGTGGGAAATGGTGCAGCAGAAGAAGATTGGCGCTGGGATTTAAACCCAGGCACAGCAACCATGTGGGAGCTTTTTGGGACCATGCAGCTTTAGGGTGCTCCCTTTTTGTCACGTGGCTTAGGCAGCAGGAGAGACTTTGCCTAGTAGAAAAGGAGTTGAAAGGACTGTTGCTGGGGGGTCATGAGAAGGTGCCACATGATTTTGCATTAACTGGAGATTACAGTGGCAACACAGCAGATGGTGCCAGAACCGAGGGGCTGCCTGAACCATAGACTTCTACTTCTTTTCCTGAGATACGGTAGCCCAAACTAGGCAAAGGGGAGAAGGAAGGACTGTGCATTTGTGGGTATTCTAAAGGACTTTAGTATTTTTAATGAAGACATTAAGTCATTACTCTAAGTCTGTATAACTTTTTAAATAAATAATCCCTTTCCTTTTCACCAATCTCTGGCATTGAGAGATGTCTTTCCCTGGCAGCAGGCAAGGCAAACCTAGTATGGGGTGGGGGACCCCCGGAGCACAAGGGTGGGTCCATTCGGTAATAGTATATTATTCACCCCTGATGTGGGCCCCAGCTCATGGGGTCCGCAACATTGTGGATGAGGCACGAGAAATTCACACGAACTACCAAGTCCTGTGGAGGAAAAGGGATAGCACGGCTTCTCTCTCAAGAGGAGAAAAAGGCTCAGCCCTTGCCATGACCAGCTTTTATTGCTTTTCTGGGCACATTACATGATGGTCTTCATTTACTAAGCACAGATTCACTTTAGGTAGTTACCTTTTACAGAAAACAAAGGAGAGGATGCTGCTAATCACATCACAGAAGAAGGATATTTGCAAATGCAAAGGGAAAAGTGGTTGAACCGGTTACACTCCATACTGGGGAGGTTTAGCACAGACTTTAGGAAGTTACAGTAAGCACTTGCTGCCTCAATTCAGGGTGAGGGAGTTTTAGCAAAAGCAAGCCTCAGAGCAGTCTAGGTACAATGCAGGCCTGATTACCCACAGGAGAACCTATCTGTGGGTGTGGGTCCTGAGCATCCCAGTGGGAGCTGGGCCCATGCCACACAGAATGGTCTCCTATACACCCCGTCCCCATGGGTCTGTTCTATAACAGTTTGATTCCTGGACAGAGCACATACCTAGGTTGCAGGTTAGATCTCCAGTTGAAGTGAGTATGGGAGGCAACCAATTGGTATTTCTGTCTCCCATCCATGTTTCTCTCTCTTTCTCTACTCCTCTCCCTCCTTCCTTCCCTCCCTCCCCCTTCCTCTGTCTCTAAAATCAATAAACGTTAAAAAGAGGAGAAGAAGCCCTGACTGATGTGGCTCAGTGGAGTGAGCGCTGGCCTACAAACCAAAGAGTTACCGGTTCAATTCCCAGTCAGGACACATGCCTGGGTTGCAGGCCAGGTCTCCAGTAGGGGGCACATGAGAGGCAACACACATTGATGTTTCTCTCTCCCTTACCCTCTCTCTAAAAATAAGTAAATAAAATCTCAAAAAAACAAAAGAGGAGAAGAAGAGGAAGGATGAGAAGAAGTTGTTAAATGCCTGGAGTGAGACTACCCACCAATGAAATGGGAAAAGTCTGCATTCACGCTGCCTATCACTACCAAAACCAGTAAGTAGAGGATTGACTCTGTGGGCACTTTATGCAGATGCCAGTGATCTGAGAAGGTGGGTAATGTGCCCTCAAAAAAACCATCTTACATCTCATCTCAAGCCAACCTTTTTATAAGAATAAGAAAGGACAGGTAAGGGGGTTGGGGAAAAAAATGTTAATTGACTAAGAGTTGCAATACAGCTGTAATTTTCCTAGTACATCTTTGATCAAGAATTCTTTGACCAAAATTCTTTGATCACTGCATTCGCTTCCTGGAACACAGTGTGGCTCATATACCCTTTCCATTGTTTGCAGACCCCTGGGGCACAAAGGCTGCATTGCTTGTCAACCTCCTGGAGTCAGGTAGGTCATGCATTACAGTTCTTCGAATAATGGCTTCCCACATGCATTAGTCATTTAAGTCTACCAACTTATAGCTAAGGCTAAAATCTTAAACTCTTGAGTTCTACTATCACCATGACCTGCCCATTTAGGAATTTATGATCAGACCACCTGTGAGGTTACTTTGCATAGAAACTGTTCTATACCCTTTCTTCTATACCCTGTAAGTCCAGAGGAGCCCCTGTACCCCAACTTGAGGCAACACTGATTAGCCTAGAAGAGCTCCCTGCAGGTAGTGGGGAGAAGACACCACCCCTTCCTCTCCTCATCACCACCACTGTCCCCACCCCCACCCAGCAGCCTCAGAGACTCTCGCCTCCCGCCTCACCCTAAGACAAAGGAATGCTTAAGGACCTCTGTAAGCCCTGGAGTTTTTGTTTTTGACAACTTCACCCCCACATCAGTGCAAACATAATAAAATATTAAAAATCTGCTGTAAAATTCTTGAAAGGATATTTATAATTTGCTCTTGAAACTGAAACAGGCTTGTTAGCCAGAACAAGTGGAATAGGAACACTGAACAGTTAGTCAAACAGCCAAGCAGTTTACAGCCATCTCACAAATGTCAAAATCCTGTCTTTCCTAACCAAGGACTCTTAGGAGTGAATGGTTTACATTTCTCCTCCCCACCCAGAGGGTACCACCCTACTCAAGGAGATAGATGGCAGAAATCCAATTAGGCCCAATAGGCAACCTTAGCCAAGGACAGATGAAGTTAAGAGAATAAATCTCATTTTGGCTCATCAGCATAAAGCTGAGGAATAGTCTATTGAGATTCTCCCCCAAGACCTCCCCTAAACTCCCAGACTTTAAAACTCTCCAGACAAAGGACCCAGCATGCACCCCCCATCCCGGGAGCACACACTCACCTTTCCATTCCCCAGCTTTTTCCTTCTTGGGTGAACATCCACTTAACTCTAAGGGACCCCACGAGACGTGCAACTAGGGCAGTAATGGGCAGTGGCAGCTCATCCCAGGCTAGCCCTAAGCCTGTCCCCAAGGCCTCCTTCTCTCTCCAGTGAGCCGACAGCAGCCCCACCTTGGCTCGCTTCTTTCCCAAGACAGTCCCGGAGAGCCAACGCAGCCTCACCCAGGTTCTATCCTCTGCTGCTTCTACCCTCGGCCCTTCCTGGTTTCACTGCTCCAGCTTTAATAAACATACTCTCAGAATCACCCGGACTTGTGCTGTGAAATCTTTCCTGTGTGAAGGCAAGAACTTACACACTAGCCCTGGTTGGTGTGCCTCGGTGGTCTGGGCATCACCCCACAAAGCAAAGGGTTGTCCGTTCAACTCCTGGTCAACATCACATGTGGATGTCTCCCTTTCTCCCTCCCTCCCCCTCTCTAAAAACAAATAAATAAAATCTTTAAAATTAAAATTTAAAAAAAAAGAATCCACACACTCACTACAAGCCCTCCAGGGGCAGAACCATTCTGGCCCTGTCCCTTTCTGGTAACCAAGTGATTTGGCTAATTGATTTAAATTACAATGTGAAATTTTTCTAAAATGAGAAAAACCTAGCCCACACATTTTTTCCAATGCAATGAAATTTTTATCAATATTAAATTTAGCAATGAGGTTGATATAAAGTTACAATTGAACATTTGATTAAGAATTTATTATTTTTAATTTTGCAGTGTTTATATTTTAGAGCCAGTAATTTTTTTTCAGCTGTCAAATTTTCAAGTGGGTCCCCATGAAAGCCTAGGCCAGTGACCCCTCCAGTGGGCAGCACATAAGTAACCTGGGTCAATAGGTCTTCCCTATCCTCCTCACGAAACACACAGCCCAGTACACACACACATGCATATTCACACACTAAACGCTGAGGAAAAACAGCGCCTTGACTGGATTTTGCAGGCAGAGTCTAGCTCCAGATGAGGAAGATGGTGTGTAACAGAATTAAATGCTTGCTCTTTCTGATGTCTTCAGGAGCTAATGGTCCTGCTATTGTTACCAGCAACAACCAGGCCTCAGTTCTTGTCTTCTTGAAGGAAAGATTTCAGTCAAGAGATGTAGAAAAGCAAGCAAGAATTCATTGGCTGCAGTAAAAGTGCACTCAGGTAAAAGAAGCAACAGGAAAGCCCAGGCTGGGCTGCTGGAGCTCACTGGGAAGTTAGAGAAAAAGGGGGCCTTGGGGACAGGTTCAGGGAGGTGGCCCTGGAGGAGCCACCACTGCCCATTGCTCCCCTAATTGCAAGTCCATGGAGTCTCTTAGAGTTTAAGAGAGGCATGCATGTGGGGGAAGAGGTGGAGGGAGCAAGGGAGGGAAACCATGTGCTCTGTCCTTCATCCCAAGGGTTTTACCTCTCCCTTGCAGGTGGGAATCTTAGGGGAGGTCTCAGGAGGATCTTGCTAGAATATTCATCAGCTTTCCAGGTGGGCTGAGTCAGGGTCCTGGTTTCCACTGATTGGTTGGCACCAGGGCAGGAGGTCTTGAATCAACGCGGCTGGTCCTGAGGCAGTTATGGCATTTTTAGAGATAATGTCTTGGCTGGTTTTGCTGCTTTTCTGGGCCTGGAGCTACGGAGGCCTAAATATTATCTTTAGGGAGGAAAAAGCCAGGGAGTGTAAATTTTATGACCAGTGATATGAAAGGTCAGTGGGCCCAAACTGCAGGACCAGGGATATGCTGGGGGAGGAGAGGTTACCTGGGGCAAGGTCCTTGCTTTCCCACTTTGAACCTGGGTCTTTCCACCCTGGTGACCTTCGGTCCCTGGCCCATCATCCTTGCTCTGCTCTCGTCTAACTGCCTGCAGTACTACAGATACACTAATTAACTAGAGGAATTATACTTCAGGCTTGAGTAGCCTCAAAATATGCACAGAGTAATTACTGTTTTTCCCAAAACATACTGGAGTCTCTCCAGAACTGGACTCAGGTCACCTGGGGATCAACAGACCCGGAACTAAAGGGATTAGAAATTTCGAGTTCTTCCTTGGACCCCTTTCGACACCTAGCTGTCTTGCTGTCTGTCTATGGCCCTCACCTACCTTTTGCCTTGCCCCTCCTCCCTTCCCTTGACAATAAAAGATACCTACATTTTAGAATCTCTTTTAAGATGGATTTGTGGGAGCTATAAGGCACCCCCATCTTCTCCAGTTGGGCCTTCTCAACAAACTTTTCCTAATCCCAAACTCTAACGTATTGAATATTAGCCTTTTTTTTTTTTTTTTTTGAAACATAAGGCACAGGAACCTTGCACCTATAACAAGCAGGGCCAGTTAGAAGCAGGGATGGAAGCAATGTCGTGTCATGTCAGAGGGGCTTCCTTACTGCAACCAGTGGCTGTGTACCAGAAAGGGGACCTAGCCCTGAGGGTTCTACCTTGGACCTGCCCATAATGTGTGGGTTATTGACTTTGTGCAGAAGAGATTTCACAACATGAGCCCAGGTGATTCTTTAACACTTTTATTAATATTTATTTTATGCTGAATTTACTCCCAGGCCATAAGGTGTTGTTTCTTCGGTTTCTTCTGGGATATCTTTTTTTTCTGTGCAACGTCCTCTCCTGGTTCAGGAACAATCTGCTCTTTTTCAGCAGGATCATCTCAGTGTGGCAGGGAGGGCTCATGTGTGGGTTAACGTGCCCACGAGCTGTCAGTTCTGTGCTGCTTCTTGGGAGCCTTGTTCACCTGGATGTGCTCAATGACCAGAGAATCTACATCTAAACCCTTAAGCTCAGCATTAACTGCACTTTTAAGCATGTGCAGCAAAAGTCCAGCACTCTTTTTTGGGCCACCGATCCTGTGTCCAGCCCCACTGTTCGGCCTGGGCACACCTACCAACTCCACCGTTGTAATGACGGAAAGGCACACATTGCTTCTGTAAACTGGCATCCTTCACATACTTGGTGGCTTTTCAAATATGCATACCCTTGATGGCCTGGGCAGTTTCATGAGTTCCTGAAGTGAACATGAAGATATAAACCTCTTGATTTGTATGATTTTGTGGGGTTTTCTGGGTCAAGTGAATAGTGAACTATTTTCAGAGGTCACCTCTGGCTGCTTTAGGGAAGATTCAGGTGATTCTAAGGCTACATTTATTAAAGCTGAGGACAGTGGAACAAGGGCGGGACTAAGATAGAAGCAACAGGAGACACTAGGTAGGTCTCCCGGGGCTCCCTGTAAGTGGTGCAAGAAAGAAATGACTGAGGCAGGCTGTTGGCTCACTGGGAAGTCAGAGAAAAGGGGGCTTTAGGGACAGGTTTGAGGGTTAGCTTGGGATAAGCTGTTACTACCCATTGATCCCCTGGTTGCAAGTCTTGTGGGGTCCCTTATAGTTTAGGAAATGCATACCTGTGGGAGAAAAAGAGGGCAAAGGAAAAGGCCTGGACGTGCTCCTGGGAGGAAGAACACACGCTGGGTCCTTTGTTTTGAGAGTCTTTAAATGCTGGGAGTTTAGGGGAGGTCTCCATAGAATATGCATCAGCTTTTCCAGATGTGCCCTTCAGGGTGGTTGTTTCCACTGATGGATCAGCACCAGCGCAGCGGTCATTAATCACTGCAGCTGTTCATGGGGTCACCCACCTGGTTTTGCTGCTTTTCTGGGCCTGGAGCTGAAACTCAGCTGAGGCCTAGATGTCATCCCTAAAGAGATGACCTTCTGTGTCTGGCTATAAACTGCTCGGCCATTGTGTTCAACTGTCTGTCTCAGTTTCCCTATTCAATTTGCCAAGGAATTTCCCCAGCTTCTTACTGTTCCACCTTGGTCAGAGCTGCTAAAAACACAGAGGCTGAGACAACCCAGCTTTGGAGGTTGGCATGGGCACTTCTTCCCTCCTAGGGGAGGTGAGTAAGGGGCCGGTCACCCACAGAGCCACTGCCTGAAACTATTTGGGGACTATGGCCTCTGTGTTCCAAGCAGGCGGACCTTGGGGCTGGAGGGCTGTGAGAGGCTTCTCTGTGGCACAAGGGCAGTGCCCCATGAGGAGAGTGTGGAAATGCTGACACAGCCACACAGAGGGTGCAGTGGTGCAAAAAGGAGAGAAGGAAGGGGTGGGGGAAGCAAATAGCAGAAAAGGAACTGGAATGAGGACAGCAGAAAGGCAGATAGAGAGCTAGTTTGTGTGACAGTGCTTGGGGGAAGGGAAGCAGGATCTCCCAGGATGGTGGTGGCTCTGAGACAGCAGCAGCAGCGACAGCTGGGTGTCAGCGCCAGCCCAGGGGTGGGGGTGTTGTGGGCTGGCAGGACATACGATGTTACCCAAGCCTTCTGGAAGGCAAAGGCAGAGGGGTCTGAAGAGGCATCTGTGCTTGGTAACAATTGCCCCAACACACACACACACACACTCCCGCATCCTCCCTGGAACCAGAGGCAGAGAAACGCCACTTGCCACTTCGTCCTTGCTATGATCTCTGAGGTACCCAGGTACTCACTGCATCCAGGCTACTTGCCCAGAACCTCAGCCAGCGCCTGTGCCACTAGGTGGAGCCAAAGCCCACAACCACAGCATCTGGCTGGGCCCATTCTCCACCCTCGTAACTCCACCTCCCCCACCCTCCCACCCCAATCCCCAACCCCAGACGCCTGAGTTTAAGAGGGCGGCGGGTTCGGGAGGCAGCGGGCTGGGAGGAGAGGGGCTGAATCTGGGTCCTACCAAGGGGCCTGGGAAGGGTATGAGACAGACAGCCCCAGACCTAGCTCAGGATGGCTTTATTTGACTTACAAATTCTTTCGTGTCTGTCCTAGCAGTAAAGGTTAATGGCCCCAGAGCGGAAACTCCCCCCGCCCCCCCGCCGACCGAGAACTCCCATTTATCAGATGAGGAGCCTGAGGCCCTGCGAGGGGGTGAAGAGGTGCCAGGACAGGGCTGAGACTAGAGCCGGAGTCACTCGGGGGACCCAGACCCTGCCACTGGGGAATGCGCACGTGAAGAAGGTGCTGCCTCCGCAGAGGGTGATCCCCAGAGCGGGCACTGCCGGGGAACACACTTGACCCCCAGCGCCGGATCTGATGTCCCCTCCAATATCTACAGGGGCGGGGCGAGATGGAAGTCCGGACTTGAGAGAACCAGCGCAGGTGACTGTGGTGGAAAGGCTTCCTCACTGCGGGGCTGTAAGTGGAGGGTGAACTTGGGGGTTGCTGGGGATCTCGGATTGGCTGGGGATGAGGGGGCGGGACCAAGGGCGGAGCTGAGAGCCCTAAAACCTAGAAACGGAACGCGAGGAAAATACACATAGACTCAGCGCAGTTCAAGTACCTTCCTTGCAGTCCAGGGCCTAAGCTACAGAGCTGATTCTGCTTCTGGGGTAAGCATCAGCCCTGTTGTCCCTAGGCACAGATTCCCTCCGTTTCCCCAGCCCTGAACCCAGGACTCTGGCTTGCCTTGCCCTGTGCTCTCATTGACCAGAGGAACCGGGTAGGTGTCAGACCTCTGCAATCCTGCTCACCCTCTCTCACCAGCAGCCTTACCCACCTCTGCCTTCACCTTTCCTTTTATAAAAATTTCTTCCAGAGTCCACCCTTACATTACACTTACCTTTGCACAGCCAGTGCTCAGCATGAAGCCCCCAACCAGGATTGCCTCAGTAGATTCCCCTCACCCTTCGGGGGTTGCTCTTCCACTTCTAATAGGTCTGGAGAGGGGAAGGGCAGGTTTAGGGAACCACATGGCCACCTGGATGCTGTGAGTGCAGTATTCATTCCACAGACATGTACCTAGCACCTGCTGTGTGCCAGACACTGGGATAGGTACCAGAGAGAGCTCGGAGTTAAACAGAAACAGTCACTGTTGTTACCAGTTTTCACACCAAACTGTAGGACAAACCTGGAGAGACAGAGACAGAATTTGAGGAAACTGATAAATTATCCCCACACTGGAGATGTGAGTGAGCAACGTCTGACTTAAACAGTGGGCTAAGGAGGTTTACAGAAATGTGTTGGGGCTAAAGGTCATGACCCCCATAAAATCTAAAAACGGTCAATTACCATGAATGTCAAGAAGAAAAATTGCCTCCTTGTTGCCTTTCCATTGTAGCGGGGTGTTGCTTCAAGAAAACCAATATGCAAATGCGGCAACCACAGGTGAGTTTCATTTGGTAAGAAAGGAAATAAATTAGTTGTTTGGCTCTATTCAAGAATCAACCATAAGGTTTCCTTAAATGGCAAACTTCTTTTGAAATCTAAAGGAAGAAATTACCTCTCTGGACACACCAAGTAAACCTGTGTCCTCAGGACGGTGCAGTCAGAGTCCACTAGAGGGCAGCAGAGAGATGGAGATGCAAGAAGAGACTTGGTTAATTACTACCCACACCAGAGGGTGCGAGGAGCATAATAAAAATAATACCAATAATAGTTCACATTTATTGAATGGTTACTCTAGGCCAGAATCCTTGTAAGTGCTTTATAAAAGATCACCTCATTTGATCCTCCCGCCAACCCTATGAGGTAAATATAATTGTATTAACCCCATTCTACAGTTGAGGAAATAGGTTGAGTAACTTGCCTAAAGGTCACACAGCTGGTAACAAACCGCAGATAGGAATGTGTGGCCCTCTGTAGAATGGGGTGGAGTGAGGTGGCCTTGTGTGTGGTAACTGTTAAATGAAGTATTGCATAGGAAGTGCTCAGCCTCCCTCTCTTCCTTATCCCTGACCTTCCTGGATTTTACGGGGCCTGCTACCCAAAAAGAGGGGGTACAGTTGGATAAGTATCAGCCCACAGAGTGAAAAGTCGCTGGTTCAATTCCCAGTCACGGCACATGTTTGGGTTGCAAGCCAGGTCCCTGGTTGGGGACATGTGAGAGGCAACTGATCAATGTTTCTCTTCCTCTCTTTCTCCCTCCCTTCCCTTCTCTCTATAAATTAACTAATTAATTAATTAACTCTATTTTTAAAAGAGGGGGTACAACTTTTAAGAAAGAGCCTGGAAGGACCAATTCTTACCCAGAGTTGTAAGGGAAGGGGTACTTTAGGTGCCCTTTCTGAGGTCAGCCCAGCTGAACAGCCTTTCTGCTGCCCCTCAGGGTGCAGGAAGGTGGCATAATGCCATGGTGACACGCGCTCACTGGCCTGCAGTGAGCATGGAACACTGCGGATGGCTTACCGACACACAAGAAAAACATACACAGAGACAACCAGGTCCTGTGGGGAAGTAGGAACGGAACAGCCACTCTCTCTAGTGGGGAGTGCCCCATATCCATTCCCAAGCAGATTTTTATTGAGAATACACACTTAGTTTGTGGATTCACAGTCTGGCAGAAAAGATCAAAAGAAGTAGGTGACTTACAAAGGTGTAGACAGAACCCCCACTGTGATTCTGGGCAGAATTTGGAGTTTTAACATATTGCTTAAAGGGCTAGTTTTGGTTTCCTGTCTGTGCCTTCATATTCTAATTTAACAACATCCTCCAGCAAACAGACCTCACAGGATCTTGCATATTCTATGTTCCAGGCCTGATTACCCCGGGGGTCTGCTGTTTCTGGTCTGGGCTGCACCGCCCCTGCTATTTCTGCAGGCCTGAGTTAACAGAGAAGACAAAGGCAGCCAAGAGACTTGGATTTCTCACATCTAAGAACAAGGACTCAGGCTTTGACAAAGCCCAGGGGGCAGGGGTTGATGTCCATCACCCCTTCATTTCCACAGCCCTGAGTCTCTTCCTAGAAGCCTCCTCATGATCATGCCTGTCTTAAGTGATTCCTTCCTTGGGAAATCTTACCCGTCATTGGCTAACTGATCAAGCTTAGGAGGTCAGGCACAGAACAGGCAGCATTCATGCCAGGGAAATAAGTTTTGTCTCCTTAATGGCTCCTGGTCCGGAGGTCTCTCACTCAGCCTTAGTTACGGGTGGTTACAGCTTCCTGAGACCAGGCAGGGCAGTCCCCAACACCATGGGGTGAAAGCGACAGGATCTCCTCCATGCCCAGCTCTCTGTTCACCTTGCTAAGGCCGCCCACACCTGCCAGCTCTCTGGAGGCCCTCAGCCCTGGCCTGGGAAGGGTGACTCCCCTCCACCTCAGTGCCCATAGACACAGGCCCCATGAGGTCATCAGTCTTTCCCGTGCCCCGTGAGAACTGGGAGGAGTGGGCAGGGCTAGAGCCAGTACTGGGGGCAGATGTTGGAAGCCAGTAACCTCACAGCCCAAGGCAATGCCTGTGTTCTTTCTCTCCTGGCCAGCAGCCCTTCACTGAGCACTGCCATGTGCCAAGCTCGGCTGTAAGGGTCAAAGGCAGCAGTGAATTCAGTGGTAAACTGAAAGATGTTTAATAACCAACTCTCTGGGATGCAGTGAAGAGCCCTGATCTATGGCATTTTCCCACTTCTGAAGTGTCAATATTTCTACCGTGGCGAGTAGCAAGCTGCCAATGCAGTGTCTCTTAACACCGAGTTCGCACCATTATCTAGTGCCTCCACCATCAGACCCAATAGACATAAATAATCTTATGAAGATAGATGACAGTAAAATGATTAGGAAGTGATGAAGGTTGGTGTTTGTTTGTTTATTTGTTTGTTTAGAATTTTATTTTTAAAGAGAAGGGAAAGAAGGGACAGAGGGAGAGAAACATCAATGTGTGGTTGCCTCTCACATGCCCCCTACTGGAGACCTGGGCTGCAACCCAAATATGTGCCCTGACTGGGAATTGTATCAGTGACCCTTTGGTTCAGAGGCCAGTGCTCAATCCACCGAGCCACACCAGCCAGGGCAGGAAGTGAGGAGACTTTAATGTGCATTTCTCTTTTTAATAATGTATTTAATTGTAAAATGTATGTAATTTAATTGTTAACAATGGCTGCATATAACAACCAGTTCACAGAATTTCTGCAAATTTAATCACAGCTCTCACCTGCCAGAACAAGCCAGCTCTAGCCCCACACTCATCACTGAATGTGATCCATGACCTCAAGACTGTACTTTCTAAGGAAGACAGGCCTTTTCAGAGCGGGGTCATTGGTGGCACACAGAGGAACACACTGGGGCCACAGAGAGCCCGAGGAAGCCCTGACCCTATGCAAATATTCAGGGAAGGCTTCCTGGAGGAGATGGTGTCACTGGAGACTGAGGCAAGAGTAAGGGTGCCCCAGGCACCAAGCGGAGAATGTGCCGGGCTGAAGGGAACCTTGAGGAAAGACCGGGAGAGGAGAAAGCACTTGGCATGGGCCAATAACCAAACATGAGAGACTCAGTCTGGCTGAGGGGAAGGCTGGGTTCCAGTGCAGGTCCTGCTTCTGACACCTCTGTCTCTTGAGGTGACAAAGGTGAAACTTCTCCAGGTTTCTCCCCTCTGTCAAACTGGGGCCCTGAGCACACAGTGTCCGAGGCTGCTGGTGTCCTAGAGCTGTCAGGCATCTGCAGGGCCTGTGAGTACACAAAGCCCGTGGTGGAGGCCTGGCCCTCCACAACCAAGTCTTCACCTCTCTCCCTTTCCACCCAGATCCCAAGTGATCCCCCAAATTCCTGGTTTGGCGGCTGAAAAGGTAGCTGTAATTACAGTCATGTATAGAGTAGTGTGCTGCCTCCTAATTACCAAGCCGAGCAATTCCAATTCCATGTTTAAGGAAACATCTCAGCAGCCCCTTCCCAGAGCCAGACGGTCAGTAACAGCCCCCAGGCCAACCAGAATGTCGGGGTCACCAGGCGTGGGGGAGCGGCTGGCTGGTGGCTGCTGCTGGACCTCCCTTGGTGGCCCCCTTGCTGCCAGCCAGGCAGGAGACCCTGGTTAGAGGTCTGCCCTGGAGTGGGCACAGGGTGAAGGGAGGCAGGGGAAGTGCCCCAAGAAGAGGGGCTTGAGACCTGGGGAGGGCTAAGGGCTCTCCCTGGGGAGGCAGGAGGCCTCCATTCACATAGCAGCAGTGCTGGGCCAATCAGCACAGGGCTTCGCAGCAAAGGAAAGGGGCTGTTGACTGTTTAGGACGCAAGGCCACCCCCTCCACCCCCAGAACCCTTGCTGTGTGCAGATTCTCCTCATATCTACCACCACCCACTGCAAACTCCCCTCAGCAACGGCCCCCGCCCTGCAGAGGGGCTATCCAGCCCTGCCTCACACGCTTCCTGGGACAGGAAGCTCTGGACCCCGAAAAGAAGCCTGTTATATTTGGGGGCTGCACTTGTGAGAAGGCTCTTCCTAAACCACGAGAAACATCCCTCTGTAATTCCTACCTGCAGGCTCTTAGAACTACTCTTTCCTCTGTCCTAGGAGCACTGACGAACCCAATACTCGCTGCTCCTCTCCCAGGCAGGTGCCTGGCCCCTGAGTATTGTCTGGTTCCTCGGTGCCAACCATGTCTGAGAGGCTCCCGATTTGTAGCTCCCTGGAACTTCTCCCCGTACTCCCCATGCCCACATCCCATCCCACAGCACTGGGCTCCTGACTCCCAGGTGGCTCCACCTTTGAGCCAGGCCCATTGCCTCTTAGTAGCCCCCAGGCCTGCACCCCCCAGCCCCCAGGGCACCCAAACCCAGCCTCACCAGCTTCCTCAGCCCTGACCCTCTTCTCCAGTCTTCAAAGCCTCACACTCCAGCACTGCCTTCTCCCAAACCTCATCTCTCTCTCCTCGGGCCCTCAGCCTTGCCCCACTCAGGCCACCAGCTTCTGTCACCTAGAACCCTGCAGGGCCCCCTAGCTCATCTCCCCACCTGAGTCTGGAAGGCAGCAGAGCCTGGGGATCTGGTGCCTGGGACCAGCTGAGTCCATTCCCAGCCCCTCCACTCACAGCCAGGCTCGCAGGCCACTGTCACCTCTGTGCTTCGTTTCCTCCACACAGCACCTGTGTCCTAGGGCTGCCTGCGAATGGTAGGGCTGCTGAGAAGTTCGGAGCGGTTGATAGGGAATGGGGGCAAGGGGATAAAATGAGACAGAAAAGAGGCAAGGGGACCAGGTCCCTGAGACCTTCGGTGTTCTACTAAAGCTCATGAACTCGCTCTGATCAATTTCGTGCCCTAGATGGTGCCCAGGGGACATCCTGCCTTCTGCAGAAGACGAGAGCCTGCCCTGCCCCCAGGATGCCCGGAGGTCTTGCTCCAGCTCCCCACCAGCCCCCACGTCCACTTTAGTACCCGGAAGTAATGGAGCTGCCCTCTCCTCTCACCAGACCGCAGTCCTCTCTTACCACAGGGGAGCATGACTGGGCAACCAAGGGTCTGACCTGAGCTCCAGCTTTGGGGGGTACGGAGGAGGCTTGCAGCCAGCGAGTGCCGCTCATACTGGTAAGGCCCTTCAGGCAGGGGTCTGGGGAAGAGTGGCCTCAGGGACCAACCACAGCATCCTTCCAGAATCACTGCCCCTCTTCTGACACAGGCCCACCACCCGCAAAGCTCTTTTGCAAACATGGTGTTGGCTTGTGTAATCCTGTAACAGCACTGGGAGCTGGGTGTCATTATCTATTTTACTATAAGCAAACTGAATGCCGTGGTCCCATTAGGTGCCTGCTCAGAATGGTTAGTGCCTGGGTGGGAAGAAGGATGAAGGGTTGCTCCTTAAGCCAGCAGAGCCAGCTGGGCCCAGAATGGAGGCCAAGTGTGGAGAGCCTGTGCGCAGCAGAGGGGCCACAGAGGGGTGGGGGGAGGTGCGCGCATGCCTTTAGTGAGGACTCCCAGAGCTGAGGCCTGCCAGACATGGAGAGAGGCAGAGATGGGTCAGGAGAACTGAGAGGGGGGGAAGCTAAGGTTGGAGGAAGCCTCCCCGAGTCCCCCTGCTTATTGTACAGATAGGGAATCTGATGCCCTGGCAGCAACAGAAATTTGCCCAAGGTTGCTCAGCCTGCTAGATGCCAAGCTGGGACCTATTCCTAGGCTGGGGCTCAAGAGGAGGAAGCCTAGGCTAAGGCTGGGTCCCAGGGAGAACCCAGCCTGGCCTTGGGGAAACAAGGACAGCCCTCTGGGGCCCCAGCAGCTCACAATAGATTGACTGGCAGAGAGAGGACGAGACTTCTGGTCCCCAGGCTTCTCTGGGTGGCCAGCAGGGGGCAGTGCTGCCCCAGGAGTGAAAGCTCCCACCCTTAAGACCTCCCTATGGTCCAAGCAAGGCCCCAGGGCAGAAGTGAGGGCTGGGGACACAGGAGACTGGGTGGGGGGGTCAGAAGAGGGTTTCCAGGGGTTGGAGGAGCACGCAGAGCCGAACACCACATCTCCTGGGCCCTGTCACCTGAGCTCTGGAGGAAATAAGCTTCTAACCCCACTTTACATGCCCACCAGCTTAAAGAACAATTTGGAAATGCACTCAGCTCCATCTAGCCTCGCTCCCTGGGAAGGAGGATGCGTCCTAGGCCACAGCCTTGCCCTGAAAGCTGTCTTGCAGAGAAGGCTAGACCTAAGTTGGAACTTCTGAGGTCTCCACCCTGAGTGTTCCTGATGGATTCCAGGATTGTCCTTTTATCAACATCCCACCCTCGGGGGCGAGGAATATGGTCAAGCTGCTGTGAGAGAGGGGCTGGGTGTCTCTGCTGCTGTCCAAGGCCTCCCTTAGATGAGAGGGGAGAAGCTCACTGTTTCCCGGGGCCTCCCTTCTACCCCCCAGAGGTCCAACTTCTCGGGCCAGAAGGCAATGCAACACCCACAGCCCTGCCTCCCCCGAGATTTAAAATGCCCGGGAGGCTGTAGGCTCTCATGCAGGGGTGCTGTGCTCTGCTGGGGTAAGTCATACCCTCCCTTGTCCTCAGCACCCAACCTGGCTGTGTCCCAAGGGGATCAAACCGGATGGTCTCCCAGGGGCCCCTAGGTTCCCGTAGATGTCAGTACATGACCGAAGTCACAGCACTGTCTGAGGGACAGCCCCCAGTAAGGGCCATTGTCCCATTTACCTTTCAGTTCCCACAAACTCACTCCCTCCCAGAGAGCAAGGCAGGCGGCTGGAGAGTCACACCAGGCAGCCTGGGGACAAGAACAAAGAAAATGGAGATGGAGACACGTGGGGTCAGGGCAGCATCCTGGCAGGTCCCAGGCTTGCCCTTCCCAGAGGGGCCGGTGACTCAGGCACTGACAAAGGGAACATTTCCCCCAAGCAATGAAACCAGGCGGGGAGGGAGGGACGCCGCGTCCCGCAGCCTTTGTCCTCCCAGGTGGCACTTCCAGGTCCGAAGTTCCGTGAGTCACAGTGACCCTTCCTGCTCTCTGACGCTGACATCTGAGTCTGGCCACGTTTTACTGCTCTCGATCTTACGATCTTACGGTCACAATCTTCTCCCGCTTCTGGAGAGAGGGAAAGGGCGAGTCCCCCCACCCCTCCCGTCACACGAAGGGAAAGCAGGCCTCCTGGCGCTCCCCTCTGCACTCCGGCCTCCCCAGCCCTCCCTTCCTCAGCCCTTCTACCCACCCGCCCACCACCACCTCTGCTCCTCTGCTCCCTCTGCTTGGAATTTCCCTTCCACCTCCTGCATTGCTTACTCACCCTTCAGGTTCCAACCCACATCACCTCCTCCAGGGAACCTTCCCTGAGGTTTCAACTAAGTCAAATCCGCCAGTAGATATGCCCCCGGCACCATACATGCCTCTCTGTAGCTCTTGTCAGAGTTCAGTACCTGGTGAGGTTTAGTTATGTGCTTGGCAATGAGTGTCTGCCTCCCCCACTCGATCAGAACCGGGTCTAATTTGCCTCCATTGCCTCCACAGCACAGTTCCTGGCACATGGTCGGTGCTCAATAAACATGCACTGAGCGAATGGACTCCCCAGCCAGCTGGATGTCTCACAGGTGAGTCTGCAGCCCCTCTCCTCCCATCACTAACCTCGCCCACCAGGCCCCACTCCTCTCTACGATACCTCTTGTCTGCAATCCCTGGAGCCTGCTAATGACTCTGTGGTGGGGACTGAGCAGGGTGCTTCCCAGAAACTCAAGAACCCTTCAGGTTCCCTCACAGGTGCTGGTGATAAACTCAGTGATACCAATTGCTCTGACCCAGTGACTCAGATGAAGCCAGTCCTTCAGAAACCAGCCCCCAATGGAAGGAGTCATCCTTCTGGAGTTTGCATCGGCTGCCTTGGCCCTCAGACACTGTCCAGCCTCCATCTGAAACCAGGTGACCAGAGAGGGTCAGGGCCCGGCTCAAATTCACAAGCAAGACTGCCACAGCGCCGCACCAAGAATCCAGGCGGCTGGCTCCAGTTTAGGATTCTCCCTGTGCTATAATAAACGTAGCTATTTTTAGGAAGCTAATTAGAAAGTCAAATAACACTCCTGCTAATAATACCACCTTTATGCTTTTTAGTCTCTTCATCACCTTATTTGATCCTACAACAGCCAGTGAAGTAAGAGGTGATCTTATTCGAAAGGTGTGGTCCAGAAAGAGGAAGTGACTAGTCTTCCAGCCCATCCCACCAGCCAGCCTCAGGCCTGCTCCAGAGACAAGTGCCCCAGAGGCTCCCTTCCCCAGGCTCTGGCTTGGAGCCTCTCTCTCAGGTAGCCTGCTCACCTCAGAGGGTCCCCTACTACCCCCGCCCCCCCATCCAGATGAAGTCAGCCTCCAGCCCCTGCAGGCTCCTGGCAGCCCCTGTGCCTCGGGCAGCCCTGCGGCCTGATACACACTGGTGTTCTTTCCTGGAAGTCTCCAGCATACGGATAGTTCTGGGCAAGGAGGCATGGCAGCCTAGCTGTGTAACTTGGCAGCTCCTCAACTTGGGACCCCAGTTAAAGTGGAGTCACCCCAGGAGTGGCTTGGAACAGTTCCAGCCTCAGTCCTGCAGCCCCGTCTCCTGCCCCTACTCCCTCTCCTGCAGAAGCTCCTGGGATATCCGGCACTGACAGGGCTGGATAGACTTGAACATGAGGTCACATCCTCGATTGTTTCCTGAGCCCTTCCCAGAGGCAGGAGGTGCTTCCCATCAGGACGCAGCTGGGCTGCCTGTGCTGGAAACGGGGCAGGCCGGGCTGTGACACAGCTGAGACGCAGGTCTGCAGGCCGGAGCACCCAGTGACAGCCTGTGCTCATTCCCCAGGCCCCGCACCTGCTGAGGAGGGTGCTGGGCCAGTTCCCAGGAGTCTCAACTTTCAGAACAAAGAAAGACCAATGCTGGGTTTTTCACCTGAACTCCAGCTGGGGAGCTCAGTAGTCGGGAGAGCTTCGCAGGAAGGGGGTTGGGCAGGTCTCGAGGGCAGTGAGAAAGGAGGACAGCATTGACGGCAAGCACCTCAGGTGCAAAGGTGTGGAGGATAGGAGGGCTCAGTGATTACCTCTCAGATCAGAGTGCCCTTGGCCCCCGTCAGGTCTCAGCCAGGTAAGCTGGCCTGCAGGGGAACCTGGGCACGTGGTCCACCACAGGTTTGGCCTGAATAAGCCCCCAGGGTGTTAACTGCCCCCCCATCCTGGAGTCTCTTCACAGACTGACAGGTTGGGCTACTGGTCCCTGTCAGGCCAGCTGGGGGACAAGGGGGCTGTTGCCAGGAGGGAGATGAGGTCCATCCATTGGAGGAGGAGGAAAGGCCACCCAGGGTGGCCCCCAGCTGCCCTGGCAAGATGAGGTGGGCACCCCCCACTGGGCCCAGACCTGGTCTTCACCAGCAGGGAGCCCCCACCCCATGGGAGCCACGTTGGCTGCAGGACAGTGGCCGCACCGGGACACAGCCAGGAGAATGAGGCCCTCGGTGAACAGAGAGATAGAAGGCACCACATCCGCAGGAGTCGGTCCTGAGGCGGCACCACAGCTATGTGGCTGAGGGAGGAGGCACAGCACAGGCTGCCCCTCAGTGTCCAGTCCAGTGTCCAGTGTTCAATGTAACTGATCAAACAGTGGCACAGGCTCCTCATGGCCAAGCTGGGGCATGCATAATCCTTCCCAGGAAACCCCTGTCACCACCTCCGCAGGGTCCAGGGCCCTCTTCTCCCAAAGGAAAAGGCCTCTGAATTTCCTGTCCACCCTGATAACAGAGTCTACTCACCATCCCCACCTCCCCCTGCCCTCCCCCAACCCCCTCAAGGGTGTAAGGAGGGAGCCCAGAAAGGGCCATCGGCACTGATGGGGGGAGGGCTTGTAGACACAACAGCCTTGTGGCAGATGTGCCCCATGAGGCAGACACCCAGCAGCAGGACAGGTGCGGCAGCCCTGCCTTGGGACTGTGTCACAGAGCACCAAGGAAGGGGCTGCTGGCTCCCAGTGAGGGTTGGGAGCCTGCAGGTTAGGAAGCTCTGGCTTTTCAGCTGAGTGAGCAAGAACATTGGCTAAAGTAGAGCTGGTGCCCCACTTTCCCAGCAAAGCTAGGGAGGGCTGCCCACTGCCCTCAGGGTCTAATGCTGAGCAGTCCTCAGAGCCAAACTAGGCAGGGCAATGTCAGGGCTCCAGAGAGGTGGGGGTCAGATGGTAGCAGGTACTGTGCCTCCCCACGCCTGTGTGATGCAAGGGAGTCACCCTGGTTAGGAAGGGGTCCGCTAGTGCTGGAGAGAAGCCCTGGTGTCAAGGGGAGAGCGGGCAGCCCCTAGACTGAGCGCTCAGCAAGGCATGAGGCCTGCGTCACCACAGCCCAGTGGGGCTCGAGAGCCAGGGTGCAAGCAAAGCAGCGACATTTACTCTGGAACCAGGTCCTGGCAACATACCCCAGGCAGCATGGACTTGAGCCCAGGCAAGAAGCACCCTTGCCCAGGAGCCCACACTCTAGAACAGGGGTGTCAAACTCATTTTCACCGGGGCCACATCAGCCTCATGGTTGCCTTCAAAGGGCCAAAATAATTTTAGGACTATATATGTGTAACTACTCCTTAACTGTTAAGGAGTTAAAATTACATTCAGCCCTTTGAAGGCAACCGCAAGGCTGTTGTGGCCTCTGGTGACAATGAGTTAGACACCCCTGCTCTAGAGGAACCTGCTCTAGCCCCCCTCTGGCCTCACCCCCTCCCACAGCAGGGGCAAAATCTGTGAGCCAAGGGGCATGCCTGCCCAAGGAGGCTGGGGCCTGAGGGAAGGGACATACTTAGTGAACACCTCCTATCAGTCTCCCAGTCCTCAGGAACCTTCTGGGGAAGGTGTTATTTTTAGCGCCTCTGATTTGCAGGTTTACAGGATGTGCCCAAGGTCACATAGGTGGCTTTGAAACCTCATCTCTGAGCCCAGAACCCGTGCTCTTTGCACTTGAGCAGTCAGAGAGAAGTGTGGGGTGTTTGTGGGGGGCTGGGTACAAGTGGAGGACAGGACTTGATGGGTCAAAACTAAGGAGCCAGGTCAGGCCACCATGCCTAGAACCCCTGCCCTGGTCGCCAACCCTGGGGGTGGGGTACCCTAGGGACTGAGGGGTTTCTGCGAAGCAGGCTATGGCCAAGTCCCCCCTTCTAGCCTCTCTCAGGCCTGGAATGCCTGTCACCAGACATGCCAGACCTCTGTCCGTGAGAGCCGAGGGAGACCCACGGCATCTGTGAAGCGGGCACCGGAGATAGGAGGGAAGAGCAGGAAGTGACCCAGCCCCACGGGGTGGCGGTCTGGCCGGCTGGCCGTGTGCAGGGGACAGATAACATCGTGTGCAGGCCTTTCCACACTCAACTCACGTCAGTGACCTCGATAGACTCACCAAGTAAAGCATCCTCGAGTGAGTCACTGTACCTCCCATGACCTTGGCTTCCTACCTGCCAAGCGGGGACAACAACAGTGTCTTCTCCACGAGGCTTTATAAGGACGGTACCAGGCGGTAATAACCAGCTGGGGCCTGGTACCTGCTCACACACCGGGTGTGTGCCTGCAAGCACATCGGTGTGTGTAGGGGGAGGTACTGGGAGAGCTATCAGCAAAGGTTAGTTCCTCTTCCCTAAAGTTAACAAAGTTCCTATTTTTAGAAAAGAGGAAATAGGTGAATTCTGAAGAAGTGGTAGGCCAGAGGGGAAGATCCACCCCCAGGCAGTTCTGATGATTCAGTAGGTGAGGTCCAGGTATGACCCAGAAAGGGACAAGTGACCAGACACAAGTTAGCAAATCCAACACCTGTCCCCTGAGTTCTAGTTGGCCCCAGCCTTGCTTCCAGCTGTCCATTCTCTCCTGGGACCTTCGGCCCAGGACCTGGAGAGGGTGCTGAGCCCCCCAGAGGCCGTCCCAGGTGGTGGGCATTTCCGGTCATCTCACAATCAGCAAAGACTTCTTGGTGCCCAAGGCCTGCTGACCAGCATCCACCTGGCCTGTTCGGCTAGCTGGTCTCCACAGACAAGCCTCAGGCTCTACCCCAAACACCATAAAGCTTCCCTGCCTCCTTGTCTCTACCCAGGCTGCCCTCTGGCCCTGCCCGCCCTCCTCCCACCTCGGTGTCTGCAGGGTTGCCCCACGTGGAAGCCCTCCTGTTTGGGGGTCCTCCAAGGGCAGCAAGGTATAGGCCTGAAGGCAGGGCCAGGCTGGGAGAGGGGCCTACACCTTCGCATTTGGAAAAGTTTTTTCAAAGACGCCCCTGCTTTCATTGGTTTCCTTTCGGTCTTCTTACCACAGTGGAAACAACCATTATGTTGTCTGTAAAAGATGTTGACATTTCCCTCCCCTTCCACCTTCGTGCCTTTGTCTGTCCCTTCTCTCAGACATTTCCCTCCCCTAGTCTCCTCTCCTCCCTCCCCAGGGCTCAGGAGCCAGAGTGGAGCAGGAGGAAGTCACCTCAGCCTTGTCTCAGAGAGACCCCGGGGAGCTACCTCCCTCTGCCTTAGGCTGCAGCGTCTTGGCATCAGACCTGCTGCTCTCGACTTGCAGCCTACAGGAATCCTCTCAGAGCCCCTCACCCCACCTCCAGCCACTGCCCAGAAACTCTTGAAAGCATTATCTCCCTTTACTGCCTCTGTCGCCACCTACTTCCCCTGACCCTCTGAGATCCTGTCCCAACACCCCACCAAGCCCACTGGCAGCCTGTCACTTGCTGGCCATCCTCTACATGGTCTCTCACTGCTGACCACTCAGTCTCTCGAAATACGCAGCTCTCCGCCCCCCAGATGTGCACCCAGATCTGCACCCACCTCCCTGCCTGCTCCTCCCAGTGGTCTTTTTGTGGTTTCCCCTCTCCTCCCAGTGCTACCTTCGGTGAGCCCCCCCTCCCCCGCCCCGCCAGCTCTGCCTTGGGCCTTTTCTTCTGGCACCCCTCCTCCCAAAAAGGCACACCTCTCCCACCCCACCCCTCCCTCCTCCTGCCTCCGCCAGGCATCAGCCCCCTGGCTCTTCCCCTGCTGCTAGACACCACCTCCAGGACGACCCTTGGGCACTAACAGCTTGTCATCTCTCTGAAACCTGCCCTCCCTTTCCCCTTCCTTGGCTCAAAGTCTAAAACTAAGCACCACCTTTCACTCCCTGCCTACTGACCTCACTTGGTCTCAAGACATTAAACACCTTCTATGCTGTTGACACCCAAACATGCACCCACCATCCCCCACCCTGACTTCTTCCCCGCTGCCCAGTCTTCACCCCACTTGACGTCTAACAAATATCTCGGATGTTCCAGCTCTTGCTCCTCAGCCTTAATGCCCTTTCCCAGGTATGGCAAGACTCACCCCTCACCTCTTTTCTTCATTCAAAAATCACGTTTTGGATGAGGCTTTCACTGACACTTGACTGAAACCCTCAGTAGCTCCTTGACCAGGGCCACTCATTACCCTTACCTTTATTTTATGCTTCTTCAGTTCTAACAGACTGTATCATTGACATACTTACACATCTATGGTTTCTCCATCAGCTAAAATACAAGCTTCTGTAGGGCAGGGATATTTGTCTGTCTTGGTTACTGAGGCAAGTCCAGCTCCTGGAAGAGCAGCTGGCAACCAGTAGGCATTCGGTGGTTTTGTTATGCGAGTGAATGGATCAATGAATCTTGGGTTCCTTTCCTTCCATGGCAGCCACACCCCACTCACCTCCATGGCTTGCTTCCAGTTCCTTAGAAGTTCTCAAACGTACACCTGAGTCCTAATCCCAAAAGTCACTGCTTTCCCACAGACCCACATTGCTTCTTGTCCGGGTTGTTGTAACAGCCTCCTGACCTTCCCTCTCCTGCAGCCGGCCCCTCCAGGACACCCGGCCTCAGCCACCACCCTGAGAGGCAGGGCCGCAAGATGCTTGAGGTGCAGGCTCAGGAGCCAGACTGGCTGGGTTCTTTCTCTGGGTCTGCCATTAACCAGCTGGAAAGTGACTGTGCCGGCTCCCTAACCTCTCCATGCTCTATTCCCTGATTTATAAACTCAGGACAATAAAAACACCTCCTTCAAGGAGTTTGGAGCTGCACATGAAGCACAGTATACATGTGGTTATTGCTTTACAATTGCCAGATCTTGTGACCAGGTAAAGCAGATCAGTACCTGCTGAACACTGGCTTGGGTCCTGGTAGGTTTCAGTTTCTTCCCTGAGCCCAAGGGCCCTCCCAGGCTGGTCTCGTCTGACTAGCCCGGCACCGTGCCTCCCTTCCAGGCACTGAACTCCCCTGTGTCCTGAGAACGTCACATTGCTTCCAACCCAGCCTGGGCAGGAGCGCCTCTCTCCAGGCTTGTACTTGCTTTTTGACTTGACAGAAATCCCAGAGCTGTTTTGACATTCATACATAGAAAGCTTCCACTTTTTTTTTCTTTTTCTTTTACTGCTGTGTGTATTCCATCATGGGGGCATACCACAGTCGAAACCAGTTCTACGCAATGGGTATACGGGGTGTTTCCAATCTTGCTGTCACACAGTGGTTGGGGCAAAAGTAGGTTTACGGTTGTGAGTGAAATTCTTTTGAGTTAGGAAAGCGATTGTAGGAAAGCTAAAGACATGGAAGTGGCCCCAGACACCTCCCCCACAGGATTAATACCAATCTGCATGTCTTTTTCCATGCAAACGACTATAACCCCACTTCACCTACCCCATGTGCACGTGGGTATTGCTGGAGGACAGGCTCCAGAAGCGGGACAGTGTGGCGTGACGTACCTCTCTCCCCCTGCCTCGCCGACCTGGATGTACCCCAGCAAAGTCAGGATCAGGACCCAGGGCTGGGTTACACCAAATTCACACCCTCCCCTCTGTTCCAACCTGCCTCCCTCAAAAGTGGGGCCTGAGCCCATGGAGGGGCCCAGCCTGTGGAGCCAGCCCAGGCTACCCCACTGCTCAGATACAGCTCATGTGGGCCACCGCCTGCTGGCCCTTACAGAGGCAGAGCTGAGTGAGCTGCCCTCAGCCACAAGGTGGGGCTGCCCTTGCCAGCTTCATGTGGGAAGCCTCCCACTTCCACACCCCGCTGCTGGCTTCAGAGATGGAGCTGTCAGGGACCTTTCTGAGCTGCCCTGCCCACTCCCTGCCCTTCTGTCCTACCTCCTCTCCTCTCCACTCAGTCATGTGGAAGTACTTGCAGTTTCCTAATAGGTCACTCTGCTCCCTACCTCGGGGCCTCTGACCATGTATGTAGATTCCCTCGGCTCCTTCCTTGCCCTGCTAACTCCTACTTTCCCACAAAGGCAGAATGCAAGAATCACTTTGGTCAGTTAAAGTAGTACCTACTGTACTAACAGTACCTTGTTGATTTTAATGTCCCCTCCCTGGTTTGTCCCAAAGGCATGGATGATGTCCTGATATCTGTCCTCACAATGGCACAGGCCTGGTTGTGACAGCATAGAGGCTTAGACGTGGACAGCTAAGCCTACCCTGGGAGTTTCGGCCACACTGAGCCCCCAGGGTTACCAAATCCCTCACTGTACAGGGCCACGACACTAGGGCAGCCCCGAGGAAAAACCAGTCCCTCAGAGGCCCTTTGCTAAAGACCTAAAAATTGCCCCCAAAGTCCCACAGGAGCTCCGTGATGGGGAAGTGAGGCATTCATGAGGGCAGGGTGGCAAGAGGCACTGAGGACATCATCGTCTGGATTTCCCCCCAGACTCCGGTTTTATTCACATTTCTTCACAGCAGCTGCTGGGACAGGCCTGGGGGCTACCAGGGAACAAGAACAAAGGGTAACATCAGTCTGAGTGAACTGCGTCCCAGATGAGGAAATGAGGAGGCACAAGGGAGGGGGGAGACAAGAGGGCAGGTGGTAGGCCAGAGAAATGCATGGCTCCCAGACTCCGAGCCTGTCACCTGCTGGGGCCCCTTGAAGGAGACTTCTAGGCAAGGGAGGGCAGGGGGCAGGCAGTCAAGGCAGCCCGAGTTCTCTCTGCCAGTGCCCAGAGCCCCTGAGGGACGCATCTGGAGAGACTCAAGTGAACCAGAGACACGGAAGTGGCCCCAACACCTCCCCCACAGGACCACAAGGCCCCTGACAAACCCAAGGGGAGTCCAAGGCCTTGAATTTGGTAAATCTGGGGTATGGTCTCTGAGCTCACACTCCATTCCATGGGGGTATAGAAAATGTTCCTCTGGGCTCAGGCAGAGCCTGGGGCCGCCAGCCCACCTACATGAACACCCAGGTCAGCTGGTCCCTCCTGTCTACAACCCTGTCACAGCCATTGCCACTGAGTATGCTGGCCACAGGAGGACAGGGACCTCTCCTGCTGTCCAGGAGGACAAGGGGCTGTATCACACGCAGTCTCCATACACCCACAGCACCTGGTACAGCCAGGGATCTAAACTGAAAGCCTGTGAGTCACTAAGAGTGAGTGCGTGAGCACATTTCAATCCAGTACTATAAAGTATGAGTTCATTGAACAAATATTTCCCAAATCTACTTTCGGGGCCAGTCATCGCCCACTGGACACACCGAGCTCCAAAACAGGAGAAGCCATCGACGCTGTCGGCCAGCCAGGCCCAGTCCTCACTCCCACACAGCCGCTAAAGAGGGAACACACACAGGCCTCCGGCCTCTGCCTTCTGACTGAGGGACCTGTCACAGACAGGAAGGCAGGCTGAGGGAGTGGCTGGCTGACTGGTGTCAGGCTCATCCCCCCACATCTACCCCCTAGGGACCAAAATGGGTTTGACTGAGTCACCCCAACATAGCCCAAACTCTCCCCCAACTCTGGGGGCTCAGGGGGCAAGTGAGGCAGAACTGAAACTGACAAGAGAGACTTAGGTCACAGCAGCCCCTGGGAGCCTCCATCGCTCAACACTTCCCCGCACAGTTCATGCTTGTCCTGTCCCCCCACATACCCTGTCCAGAGCCCCTCCCCTCAGCCCAGGAAAATCTTTGAAGCTTGGCTTCCTCCTACCTGAGTCTACCCCCTCTTTCAGCCTCCTGCCACCTCCCCCCCCCCCCCCACCCCACAGTCTCATGCTGCCCCAGGCCTCACCCAATCAGAGCTAAAAGGACCCAAGGCTGGGTTCTGGAGGCCAGGGCTCTGGGCTTCTAGAGTGACCTTTGGCAAATCATTCCCCCTCTGAGCTTCAGTTTCCTCATCTGGTTTAGGCTGCTGGCATGTGGCCTGGAGATGAGAATGCAACCCAGTAAAACAGGCTCTAATGGGTGGCTTTCTGGCGAGGATGGAACTTTTCAGATGGCAATACTCGGCACCTTGACCACCACCCCTCCCAGGTACCTGGGTGCTGGGAAGGGAGCAAAGGCAGGGTCCCTGGACCACAGCATAATCCTTGCCTCCTCTGGAGCCTGCCCTGCATCCTGCATGGATAGGACCCCCATGACCCACCCTTCACTCCACTAATCACCAGCGGCCACTGTTTCCTGTCTGTGCCTCCTGACCCCACCAGAGCATCCTGAGTCTCAGTCCCTCTGCATCCCCTTCCCCGAGCACAGGCCTTGCACCAGGTAGGTACTGTACAAAATGTGTGTCAAAAGAATAAGGGCACAGAAAATAGCAGGTGTTGGTGAGGAGATGGAGAAATTGGAACCACACTCTTGTGGGAATGTAAAATGGTATGACCATTGTGAAAAGTAGTGCGGCAGTTCCCTGGTAATTAAACACAAAATTACCCATTATCCCACAATTTCACTCCCCAGGTCATAGCCCCAAAAGAATTGAAAGCATATGTCCATACAAAACATGTACACTGCCCTGGCTGGTGTGGTTCAGTGGATTGAGCACCTGCTTGCAAACCAAAAGGTCACCAGTTTGATTCCTGGTCAGGGCACATCCCTGGACTGGAGGCTAGGTCTCCCATTGGGGGCATGCAAGAGACAACCAATTGATGTTTCTCTCTCACATTGATGTTTCTCTCCCTGTTTCTCCCTTTCTTCCCCTCTCTCTCTAAAAAATAAAATCTTTTTAAAAACCCAAACATGTACATGTTTCATGCAGCATTATTCACAACATCCAAAATGTGGAAACAACCCCAGTGTCCATGAACAGTGAATGGATAAACAAAATGCAGTATATGCGCACAGTGGAATATTATTCAGCAATGAAAAGACGGACCCCAGCTGGGTGCCTCAGTTGGCTGGAGCATTGTCCTGCACATCAAAAGGGCTGCGGGTTCGATCCCTGATCAGGGCACATGCCTAGGTTGTGTGTTCCATCCCCAGTCAGGGAGTGTATGGGAGGCAACCCATCAATGTTTCCCTCTCACATTGATGTTTCTCTCCCTCTACCTTTCTCTCTCTCTAAATCAATAAACATCCTCCAATCTGATACGTGTTACAACATGGATGAACCTTGAAAACATGGTAAGTGAAAGAAAACCAGATACAAAGGACACAGACTGATTGCACTCACATGAACTGTGCCCATCTACCAATCTACAGACAGACAGTGAATGGGGCGGGATGGGGCATGGCGGGCAGGTGGAAGGGGGACTAACTGATGACAGGCACGAAATTTCCCTGGGGTAATGCAATGTTCTGCAAGTAGATGTTGGTAAATGTGCACACACGGAAAACCATTGAATTGTACACTTTAAAATGGTGACTTTTTTATCTTAATGAAAAAACAAAGAAAGAAAGGCAAACTACCTCCCTCTGGCAAAGAGCTAAAAGGCCATGCTTGCCCATGTCATCGGTTAGCTTGTCTCTTTCCCTCTGTCTGGAAACACCTTCCCACAGGAGCCGTTCTTAGCCCTGGGGAGGCCCGGCCCCACTCCAGGGCTGCCTCCAGAGTGGCCTGTGAGGAGCAGGTGGGAGGCAAAGGGCCCTAAGGAAACACTCTCTTTGTGTCCTCAGCTTCGGGCAGGTCTCCCACAAGCAGACTCGAGGGGTGGCTCTGGTCTGGGCCCTGGCACAGGGCCTGCGGAGCCTTCAGCTCCTCCCTCAGCAGTGTCTCACAGGCAGGGCGAGTGTGCCAGGGCACGGGACACCCTCCCAGACACCACTCATTTGCAAGCCTTCCAGCAACATGTTGACCAGCAACTGGGAAGTTCTTCCTTTGGTCTGACTGCGGGACTTGGCTTAGAGACAGCAATGGTCAGAAGTTTCCACTGAGTCAGCCTGATTCAGCTCCCATGGAGGCCTCCACCCTTGGATACTCACTTTGCAGTGATTGGAGCAGGATGTGGGCTCCCTTTAGCCACCAAAGCAGCTGCTCCCTGAGATAGTTCTCGCAGGAGCCAATGAAAGGAAGGACAAGGCTGCCCCCTCCCCAGCCCCCTGGTGGTATCCAGCCAGAGCAGAAGGGCTGGGGCCACCACCCAGCCTGCCTCTGGTCACCACCAAGAGGATGGGTAGATTGGCAGGTGGCTCTCTCCTGTCGGAGCTTCTTGGAATCAATGCTCCCATCACCTTTCTTGGGGGTCCCTGCATCCAGTCTGAGTGGATGGTGTGTGAAGGCTGCCCCTGCCCCATGGGCATCTGCTTTCATTTGCCAGAGTGACCCCGCTGTCAGCTCACCTCTGCTATGTATGTCCCCTGTAGGAGCCCAGCAAAGAAGAGGAGGTTAATACACCCCTGCAGTGTGTGTGAGTGCAACTGGAGAAAACAGTCCCAAATCCCAGTTTCTTGAAGACAAACATTAGATGAATCTTTTTGCTGTGAAATTTTAGTAAACTGATTACACTCTCTGCACCTCAGTTCCTCTAAGTATAAAATGGAAACAAGAAGAGTATCAACCTCACAGGGCTGGTGAGAAAATTAACTAAAACAACTCATGTAAAACTTCTAGAACAGTCCAGACACTCTCAGGATATGCCCTGTACAGTCACCACTTATCACTGTTTGTGATTTATGGTCTTGCCTGCTGAGGCTGAATCCGGCTGATCATGTGTGTCTCTGGCAAAGAGGGTGGAGATGAGGGACACCTTTCGGAAAGATTTCTGGGCTCCTGCTGGGTCAGCCCCAACCCGTGAGGGGCTTTGCCTTCTGCCCCAGCCTGAGAGGTACCCCTTCCCAGGTTTCCCAGTCCCGGCTCCTTCTCCTTGCAAGTCTCCTACAGTCAAAACCTGCACTTAATAAGTAGGTGCTCAGAAGTAGGGTGACTTGGACAGAGGCCCATGCGCTGAGGGAGGTGGACAGAGGCTGAATCTGGGGACTGCCTGAGCCTGAATGCCAGGTCCTCGGTGACTTACTTGACGACAGGGGCTTCCTGCCTGCACAACCCCTTCTCTTCCACCCCCGTGGGAACATCCAGGGAGACCAGGAATGTTGAGCCTTCCAGGAATGCCCAACACGCCCAGGAAATTCAATACCTGGAGGGGCCTCATCCGGCCCATTGTTTTGAGAGAACAGAAACAGAGGTCTCCCGTCATCATGATGTCCCCTAGGGACCTCTGCCCCCCCCCACCCCCCCACTCTTCATGGGTGGAGTACACTGTCCTGTTCGGTCCCTCAGGCTTCCTCTCTGAAGCCACCTCACCCTAGGGCTTCCTGTGGTCTAGTCCTACTCCTCTGTCCCCAGCTCCCAGGTAAGTGGCAGGCCATCTTAGTAGGACCACAGGGAAGGGGCATCAAATGGGACAGGGGCTGGAGGTGCTCCAGGCCAGTGCACATTAATCCCATAGCAATCTCCATGTTCCACTGTCTGTGCTCCCCTGCAGATCATGTTGGCCCAGTGACCCCACTAGAGTCCTGTTACCAGTGGGGGCACTAGCTTAGGTTTTCAAGTTCCCAGTCACCAGTGCCAGGAAGGCAGGGACACCCTGGACACCAGCTGTGGGTTTGCCCTGGACCTGTAGAAAAAGAGAGTTTCATGCCCCCCTTCTCTGAATATGTGGACAGGACCCAAAGAGGGAGGGCTCTGTGTGGTGGTGAGGGGGGAAGGGTGCACATGTGCACAGATGTGCTTCTTGACTGTGTGCACTCGTGAGCAGGTCATGTGTATGGGCCTCTGCACCTGTGTGTTATGTGTATGCATGCTTGTCCCATATGTGTGAACACAAGAGAACAAGTCACAGAGAAAATCAGGAGGGACATGGAGAGACAAAGAGGCCAACAGAGACGGAATGAGACTGAGGCACAGAAAGGCATGGAGGCAGAGTGAACCTGGAACAGACACGGGTGTTGGAGCTGCCTGTCACTACCAAACCCAATAAGCAGACACAGCGATTGAATCCTGATGGCCGGCGATCTGAGATGAAGGTGGGTTCACACCCTAACAGACCATCTTACATTTTCTTTCCAGGCCAAGGTTTTTATAACAAAAGAACAAAGTGTGGTGAGGGGTTTTGAAATTCAGAAAAAATTAGATTAAAAACTGCAGTATTCTCGAGCTGGGCAGTTAGCTATTCCCAGGGGTGGGTGGTCAGGTGGTCCTCTTTCTCTCCCTGCAACACAAAGGCCCGGATGCCTCCAGTTGTCCCCAGGTGGTAATCGCTAGCAGTGCCCCAGGAGGTTGGCTGTTTTCCCAGGAGCCAGGATGGGCCTTATCTGTAGGATTTGAAACAAAAGCTTTAACATACACATTACTTACTAGGCTTATAACTATTTATCTTAAACTAAAATTTTCCAACTCTTGAGTCTTTCTTTCCTGGTGTGGGCTCTCCTCTGACTACACCTGTGTTTCCACCCGTGATCGAGGTGGGCCCGCAGAGGAGGTAAGTAGGCAGCAGGAAGAGATGTGTCAGAGCTAGCATGTCAGCAGCCACACTCCCTCACTCACGGGGACAGTCTGGGCTTCCTCCAAGGGCTATAGTTTCTTCAAGCTGATAAAATGGGCCTGAGGTCCCAAGGATGCTATCCAGGATACAGAAGAGCTCCAGGTGTCTCTGAGCTCTTCAGGTGGCTGGGGGAGGGGAACACCTCTGACAGACCCAGAGCCAGGGTCAAGTGTCCTGAGACTGTCTAGCTCTTCACAGCAGCTAGTGTGCACACTAAGGAGGGCTTCCACATGCTGGGAAATGAGGGGCATGGGGGCGAGAAAACCTCAAGGGTCTGAAAACCTCCCCAACACCTATACCTCAGCCAAGAAGCATCTAGCTAACACCCACTTCTATTTCCTTGGGGGAGGGTGCTGTGTGGGGGTGGGGAGAGGCACGAGGTCTGGGTTCTAGGCCAGGCTCTGATGGGCCAGGTAGCTCTGGGCAAAAAGCTCCCTCCCTCTGGCCTCACCCCCGGTACATCTCCTGGGGGACAATAATGCCCAGGTCTGTGGCCAGGCTCCTGGGAGATGCTGGAGCAAGAAGGGGCTTTGGTACTAGCATGGAAAGAACCACCATGGCGTGGAAAGAACCACCCCATGAACTCAGCATTTCCTTCCAATTTGTCCCCAGAAGAGGAAAATGTGAATTTTGATGCCCCCACTTCCTGCTGCTGGGACCCTGCTCAGCTCGGAGGGGAAACCATCATGAGTCAACAGTGTCACTGTGCATTCACACTTGCCTCACAGGGTGGATGCCCAAACACCGTTCCTTGGTCAGACCAGGATGTGGCCCAACAATGATGGCCCAACCTCAGAGTGAGGGGCTGGGTCTCATCTGGGCATCAGGATTTGTAGGCTGTGGTCCCAGCTTTGCCAGACACCCATGTTGCCCTGAGGGCCTTCTCTCTCTGGGCCACAGTGGGTAGCCCTGACTGCCCCCACAGACCTGATGAGCAGAAAGGAAGTCCCAAAGCTCAGATCCTGGAAGGCACCAGGGCTTCACACAAATCAGAGATGTGGAAGTCCCAAACTGGGCAGCCCCGCCACTGAGAGTTCCCCCTGGCTCTACAGGCAATATGGACAGACAGCAATGGCCTGGTCATGGGTTGGGGTGGGGTCAGATCTGAGAGGGACAGCCCCTGCCCCATGAGGCAGGACAGAGGTGCCCGGAGGACCCCTGCATGAGGGTGGGAGCCAGCAGACTTGCCCTGCTGCCTTCCAGCCTCTGCCTGGTGCCCCCACTCCTCCTCGTTCAACCAGCCCTTCCTAGAGGGCTCACCACACCTGCTGTGGTCTCTCACACTGCTTGGTTCTATGCATGCTGGTTCTACGGCCTGGAACCCCCTCACCCCACCTCTGTGTCCGGCTAACGTCCCCTCAAGAAGAGGAGAGTGGACAGAGCATGGGGTCTGGAGGTCCAAGGGGTGAAGGCCCAGTCTGATCGGGGAGGCAGGGCAACAGGCAGACCCTCGGCAGGCCTGATGGTAGGAGTGCTGAGTTCAGGTCCCCAGGGGTCAGGACGGGACAGAGGGTGAGGGGCAGGGAGCTGGTGGTTGAGGCAGGACCATGCAGACAGTCTGGGCTTCGGAGGAGCTGGCAGGCACAGGGCCCATCTCCAAGGGCAGCTGTGTGGGAGGCTGGAACCGCAGACTATTTTTAGGCTCCTGATGGATAGGAGAGGCAAGGATGCTCTGGGCTACAACCCTTGCTCACTGGGGAAAGACAACGTGGCCTTGCTTCTCCCTGGAGCTCAAGGTCTCCTGTGCTTCCTGTTTTGTCCCTAGGGACAAGGGGCTAGGGTCAGGATGTGAATGTGAAGCACCCTCGCACCTCAAGCATGCAAATGCCTGAGAGAAGCCATTTCCGTATCATTTGCACAGTGTCCTGCTTCCTCATCTGAAGAAACAGAAAGTTCCCTTTCAGAACACCCTTAGGGGAGCAGCCCATTCACCCAAGTCCACCTCCAGCTCCTGGGTTTCATGCGAGTCCCGAGATGGTGAGACCAGCTCTAAAATCAGAAAGCAGACACAGGGGATTTCAGCACCATTCTGGAACTACTGCAGAGGCGCGGGGCAGCAGCTACCGTCCACCTGACCAATTGGTGGGGGCTCCCTGAAGAGAGAATGAGAATTCATTCATTCATTCCACAAATACCACTGAGCCCCTAACTATGTTCCAAGCACTATTTAGGTGCTGGAGATTTCGCTATGAACAAAAAGGACAAAATTTTATGCCCTGGTGGGGTGGCCAATAGAAATATATGTCAGCTGCACAGTTTTAAATGTTCTAGCAGTCACATTAAATAGAAGGGAAAAGAAACAAGTGAATTTAACATTTACAATATAGTTTATTTAACCCAATATATCCAAAACATTTAAATTTCCACATGTAACCAATATAACCATTTATTAATAAGGTAAATTCTTTTTTCATTACACCTTCAAAAATCCAGTACGTCTTATGCTTACAGTACATCTCAACTCAGATGAGCCGCATTTCAAGGGCTCAGTAGCGCTTGGAGAATGCAGTTCCAGAGGAAATTGCTCAGGAGAAAGGACAATTGTGCAGTGATTTCTGCTACAGGCAGGGCATGTCTGGGAGCTGGATAAAGTTGCAACCATGCGTTTGCCCGTGTGTTATAGGTCCAACCCCAAGCATGTGCTTTCCTCCTAAGCCCTTCTGAGCCGTATTCCTTTTGCCCAACCTGAAAGAGCCACCAGTCAGGTGTGGGTCCCGCAGTTCTGACATGGGCACCACCCTCCAGAAAGTCACCATCACACTGACTGAGCAAGGGCCTCTGGATGTGGTCCTAGGTTCTTTCCGTCAGCTGGGAATGTGGGCTTTGTTTTTTGTTTTTTCCCCAAGGCCTTTTCTTCCCAATGTTAACCAATACCAACATAAAAGTATTTCCTGAGCCTATGTTAAGCCACTCCAGCTTCCTCCCACCAGCCCACATCCGCAGACCTCCTGGCCAGAACCCTTGCTGAAATGGCCCAGCCCAGGATGTCCATTTGCTTTTCCAGACAATGAGGCTAAAATCAGGCTGTGCAGGCAGCCACAAGTGCCTGGGGTGTGGGAGGCGTGAGCTTGCAGTGAGGCAGCAAGGAAGAGGTGTGAGAAAAGCCGAGGCTCAGGACCCCATCGTTCACATTGTCGTTGTCGCCACCATCCACCCACCACTGCTCAAAACCCTTTCACGGCCCCCTATACCTGGCAGGGCAAAGATCTACAGCCTCTGCTCCCAGGAGTGGGCACAGACAGATGCGTTCAATCCCACTTCCAGATACTCTCTCCTTTCACCTTATCCATTCACTCAACAAGAACGTATTCCACGTGACACCGAACTCAGGTTTGGTTGCCTGCCACTTCGAAAGCCAGTACTCGAGAGACAAGGGCTGGTGTAAGGAAAACGGTTTCTTCGGTGCCAACCTGAGAAGATGGTGGACCCCCGCCCTAAAGGCCACCTCTGCATCTCATGCAGCAGGGCTTTTTATTAGGAGGGAGGGAGAGCGGAACACGTGTACACGTAAGTCAGTACAGTGCGTTCTGGTGATTATATCGAAACCAGTCAAGCAGAGGCCTGGTTTTCATGGCTCAAGGTCAGCGAGTGTCCTGGAGCAGGTACGTCCAGTTACTGGAGTCAGCTTCCTTGGACATTAGTTCCTGGAACTCTTACACAAATATGCTGATAAGCTACAGGTTACATATAAGTTAACAATTCATCTTTTACAAAACACTTTTAACAGAAACAATATTAAAAGAACAGAGACGTGGTTATGGGCATTGTTTAAGTGCTAGAGTTGCTGCTGTGAGCAAAAGTCCCTCTGCCTTCCTGGAGCTCACGTCATTCCTGCTGAGCCCACGACATTCCAGGTGCTCGCACAATCCCGGCCCGTGAAAGTGCTGTTCCCTTCAGTGACTATTCTTCAGTGACTTCAGCACCTGGGGAGCTCAGCCTCTAAAGCCCACCAACACTCTCCCTAACCGCCCCCCCCACCCCATAAGTTGGGTATCCTCCCACCTAGGATCATCACACAGATGCTCGCCATGCAGCCCCGCATCTGCCTCTATTCCAGGCTGTGAGGGTCTTGAGGGGAGGGGCTGTGCCTTCATTCGCCAGTGCCCAGGGTGATTCTAGGTGCACGGGCCATAAAGCTCCATCCACTCCCCCACCCCCTTAGCTCAGGGCTGAGATAGAGAGGCATGGGGGGTGGGCCGGTGTGTCCAGGACTCCTCTGAAGAATTCAAGGTCATTCTGGAACCTCTGTCTGGGAATACCCTACTCCTGGCATCCCAATGGAAAGACTCACAGGAGCAATGGTGCAGATAATTTTCAGCAAAGGCAGCTGGAGGACTGAGGGGAGACTGGATGGAAAAGACAGAGGGTGCGCAGGGCTGTGAGTATTGGCTCGGGATATCAGGTCAACACATGCAAGGAGCTGTTTAAGGGTAGGACAGTGGGGAGAGAGAGAAAGCAGTGGCCTTCCCCCAAGGGGGACAGGATAGCAAGACGTAGACGTGCCTGGGGCAAACCTTAGCGGCTTTTTAGGTTTATGAAAGGGAGGGAGACGTGAAGGAGTTTCCCATTCCCTGCTTGCTTCCCGGGAGAGCTGAACTTTAATTTTTCAGTCTTGTTCCCTCTTTTGCACCCCCACCTCTCCTCTCGGCGGGTAATGCACGTGACAGAGGGCAGATGGCTGGGCTGGTACCCCAGCCCCAGCCTGACCCCAAGAAGTCAAAACTGGTGCCATATTGTGTGGATCTTCATGCCCCCAGTCCCACACTTATGGCCCTGCACCCACCGCTGCCCTGGGCCCTCTGCATTACTTGTGCATCGGGGGAAGCCAGAGGCAGGGAGGTTTGTGCTTGGCCTGCCGCTCTGCCGGTTCGTTCACATGAATTTACAAGGGCTCATTTCATGCCTCCGTGCACACGGCTTCCTACCCGCCTGCCAGCCTGGCCTCTCCTGGTGCCCCTGTACAAACAAAGGAGTGTGTTCTGTACCTCAAGTTCCCCTCCATAGGCCCACAGGGCACCAAAAGCATCCCTGCATGAAAGAGGGGCCTGCTGAGACTAGAGAAGGCAGAGACCTCATAAGAGGTCACCCAGCAATCCTGGCAGGCCAGGGCTTGAGCCCTCGCTTTCCTTACCAGCTGCTCCTGAAACCCACTCCTCCTGCCCTTTCCATTTAGAGGGGTTTGCTGGGGCAGGGTGTGGGGAGTGTCTGGGAAGCCCCTGTGCTTCTGCTGCTGCTTCTGGGAAAACAGACACATGAGGCTAAGATGTAGACTCTAAGCTCCTTCTAAGACAAAGTAGATTAGTCTCATACCCTAGGACAGTGTGCCAGAAGGGGCCCCCCAGAAGCCTGAGGAGAACGAGGCTTAGGAAAGGCAAGGCCTGCCCAGGATCACGAAAAGTGACAGAGGCTCCAAGTCTGTGCCCCTGCCCAGAGCTCATCCCAACCCCCAGGCTCCTGGCCCCAGCCCCTGCTGCCACCTTGGTCACTCTAGAAAGGCTGGGTGTGGAGAGGAAAGGACCCGGCACAGTCCTCAGTGTGGGGCCGGCCGAGGATATCCCAGGGCAGACTGAGAGGGAGTGTGGTGGGTGAGGGTGATTCCAGCCCCGTGGGGCCTGCTGGAGTCACCCAGAAGCTGGGCTCAGGCTCAGAGCTGTCCCAAGTTCCACTGCCACATCTCCTCTCCAGCAGTTAATGTTCAGGAAAACCTCCCAGCAAACCCCCAAAGGCAAGGGTCCCTGCGGCAAGGGGCAGGTGAGAAGGGAAAAAGGGAGGGGAGAGAAGGCGGGGGTGGGGGGAGGCCTCTGGAGGACCTCCAGGTTCCTCTCCCAATCCTCCCACTTGCCCCACCCTCCATCCCGAGTCCTGCCCACCGGTACACCTGGACAACCCCTAGCCCCCTCCCCCATCTCCCGCCCCAGCCTCAGAGGCTCCTTTTCACACGCCTTCTGGGCTCTGAAATCTATTTGCTTCATCTTTGAGGGAATTCAGGAGCTTCTAAGTCACACGTGCCACCCCAGCCCTGTCACTGCCCTGAGGCTGAACAGCCAAGCTCCAGGCAGCACACAAACCCTGCCCACTGTCCCCTCTGCGTGCAGACCCACACCTGTCCCACCTGGTGGGCCAGCCTGGAGTGCTTTACCCCCACTCCGGCACCCCATCAGCCCCCCACCCCAGCCTCCTGTGTACACACTTCCATCGCCACAGGTTTATCCCATGTTTGTAGCTCTTGTTTGATTAGCTTCCCCGCTAGGCCAGGATCCTTGAAGGCAGGGAGGCCTGAGGCTGTTTCTAGCAAGGCCAGGCCTCCCAAGGAAGTGTGGGAGGTGGAGGCTAGGAAGGGGGAAGGCCGGCCCTAGTGGCGAGCAGAGCAGGTGGGTTGCCGCTGTCTGGGCCCCAGGACGAAGGCTTGGCAGGGAGTGCACTGCTCAGGAGCACTGGGGTCAGATCCTGTCTCTGCCTCTCTCTTGTTAGGAGCCCTCCTGAGGGCCAGTGAGAGGGTGTGCGATGCTCCCACAGCAGGACGCGCAGGGTCACAAGCAGGAGCCCTCACCCTCACCCCAACCAGAATGGCTTTGAAGGGAAGGAGCAGGCACAGGTAAATAAATAGCTTGTTTATTAGTAATATGTTATATCATTAAAGTGCATTGAAAAGAGATGCAGGGGCCAAAGCTGGAAGGCCACCAACCCCAGGCCCTGCCCCAGGCTGGCCAGACACACCAGAGAAGGCCCAGCTCTCTGCTGAAATCCATGGACAGGGCTGGAGAGCTTGGCCCAGGCTGTCCCAACAGGAATTCACAGTTTAGCCTTGGTTATAACATGTCCTGAGCTGAAGGTGGGAGGCTGGGAGCATGGAAGAGCAGCCCCTGGGGAAGGGGGCTGAGGGGGGGGGGAGGGACCCCCCAACCCCCAACCCCCAACGCCAAGGGCAGAGTCCTGAAACCTCCCCCTGAGAACTGGACTCCCTCTAAATGAATGTATGAACCTAGGTCTCAGTTTCTGCCTTCATTTTCCCGTCTCCCTCACCCCACCCCCTCCCATAACCAACAGGGGGGCTTGGAAAATATCCCCCTCAGCCTGAGCTCCCAGGGCAGAGCCAGCTCATGCCATCTTCTTGAACTCATGCCATGTCCCTGGACTCTTATCCCATGCCCGAGAGCCTCAGACCGGGACTGCCCACAACCCATCCCTTCCCAGCCCCTCCCTTTCCCACCCTACCCCAAGTATGTAGTTTTGGTATTTTCATACAGATGCAATCAGAAGTAGCTATACATGAAATATGCCTAACATAAAAATAGAGCTTTTTCCGTCCTCCTGTCCGGAAAGCAAACATCCTTCAATAAACATGCAAGGAGGCTGCCTTAGTGGGACCCAGGGCTGGTGCAGGGGCCAGAGAGGGCAGCCCTGGGCCTGCAGACATACCAGCCACTCCCTGCAGCAGCAGGAGGGAGGGTCAGGGGGCAATCTGAATATAGAGCCCAGAAGGACTCAGGCCTCAGAGTGAAGGTCCAGAAAGGGGATCCCAGCTCCCCTTTTCTAACCCCTCTTTGGCCCACAGGCTCTTGGGCTAGGAGCATCACTGCATTTATTCAAGTTCAAGAGGGAGTTTTTGAAGTCTGCAGAAGATAAAAGTCTTGGGCCATTGATGTCCCAGCTTCATAGCTGGTACCTTCATCCTCCTGCCACCACCACCCCGCCCCACCCAGGCCCAGCAGCTGCTCGTGGCCGGCCGTCTCCGGGCCTGATGTTCCCTGCTGAGCTGTGCAGTGCCCCTACAAGCTGTGGTGGGCAAGGAACTCCTAGCCGAGTGGCTCTAGGTATGAGACTCTTCTAGTGCCCTTCGACTGCAGAAGCCTACAACATGCCCCACCCAGGGGGTCCTAATGAACCAGCAGGCCAAGAGTGAGTGTTGGCAGGACAACCAGCCAAAGAGAGGCCAGAAGGGCATGGGCATGTCCCAGCAGGTGTTCGGCCTTGGCCTCATCCTCAGACAGCAACTGCCAGTGCTGGGCCTTGTGGAGGTAGGAGTCCTCCTTGGCCTCGCAGTAGTAGTGGCCATAGTGGCCATCAGTGAGGTTCTCGATGAACAGGACGCAGGTGGGGCTCTGGTGGCCGGGCTCACATCTCTGCTCCACCTTCTCACCATGGCGCCACCAGTAGGTGGCGTGGCGGGACTCCACGGGGCAGCTCAGGTAGTAGCGAGAGTTCCGGGCCAGGGAGACCTTCTGCACCGGGGCCTCATCTGGTGCATCTGGGGGGGGAGGGGGTGCAGGCAGCTGTGAGGAACAGCTGAGGGTTCCCAGGGCAGGCTGTGTCCTACGCCCCCCACCCCCAGCCAGGCCTCCAAGGCCAAGGTTTCTAAATGAACGCAAGGAAATGTGCTCCCAGTCTCCTTATTCTCCCTGGCCTCCTTCACCCCACCCCTCTTACAACTACCCCACACCAAGGAAGCTCGCTCTGCAGGACTATCCGGGGCCCCCAGGAACAGACCATGTTCCCCTCAGGCAGGGCGGTTGGGGCACGGCCATACCACCCTCATTAGACTAGGGCCCTGGGCAGGGCTAGATCAGGTACCTGGCTTTGAGTTGGGGCACTCTTTGTGTGGCTCTTCTAGATTAGTAGGCTGCAGCACTGCCCTGGAGCTGGGAAGAGAGAGGCTAAGTAGACAGGAGGCCACAGATCTGGCCCTCCCCCGTCCTCACCCCCCAACCAGTATCCACCACAGTGTCCACCAAGAGGAGGGTCTCACCAGAGTGGCCCAGCACCCAGCACTGACACCTCCTGCAGCCTGTCCACCCCACGTCCACTCCTGCTTCCACCTTCTCCCAGGGGCAAGGGATCCCAGCCAACATACCTTTGGGAGCTGTAGATGGAGACACAGTGGCCCTGGTGCCAGCCACAGTACGGGTCTCGGGCCATGAAGCAGCCATGGCAGCCCCCACCATAGATGTCACACAGGTCTAGGGGCACCTGGCTCACCTCCCATTGGGAGCTCACATACAGTTTCCGCTGGAAGGAGAGAGTAGGTCAGGCCAGGGCTCCCAGCCCCAACACTGACTTCTAAAGCCCCAGGCCACCGCCGGCTGCCTGGCAGGCCCTAGGGCCCAGAAGCTCTGAAAAGAACATGTGAATTACATGCAAAGGAGCTCTGTCCTCAGCTGGCCATTGCTGGGTAGCTTCACAGGACAGGACTGGGCATGGGGAGGCTCACCCGGTCAGGGTCCAGGGACATGTCCTGGATGGCGGCTGCATGACGAAAGGGCTGGATCTCCACGATGTTGAAGGCCAGTCTGCTTTCTCCCTCCCCTGACTCTACCACTTTGTGGATGGTGCCCCTGTCTGTGGGTGGGAGGCAGAGGGTCAACAGGCAGGCATCCCACCTCGGAGACAGGCAGCCTCTCTCTAGGCAGGACTAACCAGGAAAGACACAGGTGGGGAGGTTCAGGAAGTCATGGCTCCGGCAGGGGTCACAGGACTAGGTGAGGTGAGGTGAGGCTTCCAGCAGCCCAGGAAGTCCCCAAGGCTGGCCCAGAGCTCCATGCAGCTCAGAGGAAACTGGAAGAACAGGACCAGCAGTCCTGACACCCAATCACTGTGTCGGACCCATAGGCATCAGCATTACCTCATTCTTCCACATCCCTGGCCACGCGTATTATCTTCCCCACTTCCCAGAGAAGGCAAAGGGGCTCAGAAAGCTGAGCAATTTTCTCGAGGTCACACAACTGGTGACGGCAACCCAGAGGTGTCAGAACCCCATCCCTCAGCTTCTTCCATAACTCCCCTGCCTCCTGGACTCTTCGGGGATGTTTTCTTTAAATACACTTTTTATTTTGGAGTCATTTCAGGTTTATAGAAAAAAATGCAAAGACGGCACAGAAAGTTCCCATATACCACTTACCATTTCCCCTACGGTGCATCTTATGTAACTGTGGCACACGCGCCACAATGGAGCAGTACGGTACTACTAAACTCAGCGACAGACCTCACTAGGATTTCATGGTTTTTTCCACTAAGTGTCCTTTGTCTGTTCCAGAATCCAATCCAGGACTCCACATAGCATTTAGTCTAAGGGGATTATTTAATTTTTATAAAATCTTAAATCTGAAAAGAACCTTAGATTCTACACTGGGATCCCCAAAGTCACATGTAAGGCTGCCCACCTCCGAGAGCACTGTTCTATCCTCCACACCTGTCAAGGTCTAATGCGCAACCTGACCCCTGTCTCCTCCCAATCCCACACCATCCACTGTCCCAGTTTCCAGAATAGCCTACCTCCCTCCCCCTCCCTTCCAATTCCCCAGGGCATCACTTGCCCCAAAAAAACAGTCAGATGATGAGATGGTCACCTGCCTACGCCATTTCCTTTCGTTCTGCCCCCGCCAACCCCTGTCACAGGCACGGGAATGTGGCCCAATGCTTCTTTGGCCTGACAAGCTCCCAGCCCAGCTACTGTCCTTCACCTCCTTCCACGGCAGCCCAGCGACAGCCTCCCATAGCTCCTCCCAGCTGTGAAAGCCTCCACTCTCTGAAGAGGGCTCGAAAGCTTGATTTCTTATCTGGCCCCAGTTTTTTCTGCTGCAGGCTCATAAATGACATATCTCCAATGGCCCTCTGGGGGAACTGAGACAAATGCCCTGTCACTCAAGTATGCTCACCTCCCAGGTCTGCAGGAAGGGAGCCCACAGTTCCCTTGGCCCAGTCCCAAGCCTTCTGTCCTGGCTCCTGCTCCCAGTTCCCCATTGTGTGACCTCTCCTCTCCTGCACCCCAGTGCCCTGCCGTGCCCTGCTATCCCCTGACTGGCTGCAACAGCCAGGCCAGCCACTGCTGGAACAGGGCAAGGACAAGGACCCATGGTGCAGCCGAGACAAATGGAAGAGTAAAGAGGTGCAATCTTAGGACCCAGAAACCAGGCCTTGCTCTGTGGGAATGAATGAGGCCACTATGGCTCTGAGAAAACCTCAAGGTGAAGCAACAGCAGGAAGTCACATGGGAGGAGGGGTGGGTGCCTGAGGCCTAGACTGTATGGTCCCAAAGGTGCTAGCACCTGGGTGAGACACTGCCCTCTCTGATGGCACCACTGCCCACCCAGTCTCAGGGAAAACGTGGGGCCTGCCTACGCTGATCTCCACATCCACTCCCAGGAGGCCCCTTTGCCCCCAGCTAGGACTAGGAAGCTGCCATAAACCCAGCTCAGGGCTGGCTCCTCCATGGCCAGTGGCTTCCTGGAATGCAGGGACATCTCCCAGGGCATCCCACCAGCTTCTGGGGCCAGCAAGAAGAGGAGGTGCCCCTGCTGTCCTCTGCAAGACCGCAAAGGCTCTGACATCTGAAAATACTTCCTCATGTCTGACTAAATTCTTTGTATCCCACATTAAATGTTCCCTGTCACCTGCATAATCCCAAAGACAGGGAGAAGGTCCTATTTCCTCATTCTGCCTAGCAGAGGCCCACTGGATACCCAGTGGCCAGGTCCTTCCTCCTGGCTTTTCACATCTCTTCCTCCCATCTTCATGGGTCAGTGACATCAGGAGCAAAGCGGCACCCAGCTTTGCTGAGACTTGCCACATTTCTGCCTCTGAATCCTGGCACCTGCTCTTCTCCCACCCTAGGATGCCTTTCTCTCTTCCCTCTGCCCCCACCTCCTCTGGGGAACCCTCCTGCCTGATTCTTCTACAGCCACACATGCTAACTCCCAACAGCTCTCCGTCACTCAGTTCTTCCTTCCAGGTACAGAGATCCAACCATATGTTAATTACATTATTACTTATACCTTTCATATCCATTTTCACAAGGCAGACTGGGGGGTCAGGGTTAGTCCCTCACCTGTAGTGAGGTAAAGCACGTGGAAGGTCTTCCCATGGCTGGCGTGCATGCGGTGGACAACTACTTTCTGGTAGTGGTACTTAGAGTGATACAGTGGCGTTTTCAGAGGTCCCATGGGCTCCACCCTCTGCGCCACCTCAGGGTGACTGTCAGCTACCTGGAAGGTCTCTGTGGGTATCGGCTTCCGGCCTGGGAGGCACTGGACAAGGAGAGAAGGCCCAGGTCAGCGGGTGGTGGGGAAGTGGAGGGGGACGCGGACATCACTCACTGCTCACCTTGCCAGGCCGAGGGGTGGGAAGGCCTGTGTGGTAGCCCTTGAGTGAGGAAGTGCGGAAGACCTTGTCAATGTCACCAAGGGAATATACACAGACAGCCGAGTAGTTCCTGAGGGACAGAGAGACCACCTCAGAGAGGGCCCAGTACCCCCCACCTCCACTCGCCCAGGCCAGCCCAGCACCACACAGGGCACAACCACAGCCTTCCAACCCAGCTGCCCAGCCTGCGAGCTCCAGTGAAGACAGGGACTATCCTGGGGGCCAAGCCCAGTGCCTAAGAGTTGTCAAACACCATTGAAGGCAGGAGGGAAGAAGTGAAGCTCAACCTAATTACTGTCTGCTGCAATCTAAAACCTCAAAGGGATCACAGGGTTCAGAGGCCAGCCCCAGGGCAGAGGGATGCCCCACTCACACCCCTGTTGGGCAGGTCTCCCACCCCTCTGGGCACAGCCGCAGGCTGCTGATTCCCAGGGAGGCCAGACCCCACTGCCTCCATAGCCGGCTGGGTTCACCCACATGGGAGCCACAGAGCAGGGTCTGGGCTTCCCCACCCTGCCCTTGTTCCCCCCACACGCAACACTTTTGCCCGCCTTGTTTTCAATCAACGAGAGTGATTAAGAGGTGTGAATTACCAGAGGCAGGCAGCGCCTGACAGGCGTGATAGCACCCAGCATCCCAGAGGCCTCAGCAGCCTTTCCCCGGCCACCCAGCGCCCACTCTGAGCACACAGCTGGCGGACACACAGGCACTGCCACGAGCGAGCACACCGTGCACACATGCACACCACGGGGAGCAGACTCAGAAACACAGCGGCATGGACCTCTCCCTGTGCACGGACTGTGCTCCCACCCCAGTCCCAGCAACAGCCCCGGCCCTTGGGCCAGGAGTCCCTGCTCATGCCACACAAGCCACCCCTCAGCAGGGCCCAAGTCCCCCAATCCTTACTGGACACCTAACTATTGCCAGGCCAGCCCCAAGACAAGGGTCACTCACCAGGGGTTGGAGAAAACGCCATAGACCCTAGTGTCCCTCCACTTGCCATTAGGGTCGGGGAGTAGGAAGACATCTTGCAACCTGTTGAAGTTCTTGTTGCTGGTGGGGTCGCTGCACACCATCATGGCTTTCAGGAAGGTGTTCCACTTGGAGACCGACAACGAACTCTCACCGCCCTGGTCCCCCTGGAAGTGTGGAGGGACAGGAGGCCCCTCAGCACCCACTGGGCACCTGGCACCAGGAATGCCAGCCCCCAGGCTTCAGAGGAGGAAGGTAGGTTCTGAAGGGCGGGGGGACTTGCCAGGGGACCAGGCAGAGGTGCCGCATGACTCTGGCGCAGCAGTGAGGACCCGCAGGATGAGGTGCCGGGTCTGCCCCCACCAAGCAGATGAATTCAGACACACGTTTGCCCACTCACACATGCACATACACACAGGTGACATGCTTGCATATCACACCAAACCTTCTCACCAGTGAAATGCACACATGTAAACATACTTGTATCCTTATGCACATACTCATATGCATTCTCAGATAACTACACACTTGCACTCTGTCACACACACACGAGCCCAACCATCATTACCCACTCAGATGCACATGCACTCTCAAGCACATCATTTACTCTCACAATCCCACACAAAGAATCACCCACACATTTTACATACTCCTTCTCATGCACATGCATGCACATTTGCACACAGGTACTCACACACTCACACCTATTCATGTACAGACACACTCTTGCCCACTCAGCCACCCACTCACCCTGCACAGCTGGGCCACGCGGGACACATTGAGAGGGGCCTCGGGATTCTTGTCGGGGTTGTCCTCACGGAAGAAGTAGTAGATTTTGTCATCGTAGGCCTGGTCTTGGTGCACGATGGTAGCCTTAATGAACTGCGGGTCTGCCAGGGACACATGCAAACTGGTGTCAGGCTGGGGGTCCTTCTTGGGGGACCCATCCCAACCCTGCACACACACCCCCAGTCTGCACAAACCAGGAACAAATCAGACCTGGAATAAAACTTAGAACATCAGGCCCAACACCCCAAGGAGCCTGAGACTTCGCACCCCCACTCCACACCTGTTTTGCCCTCCTCCTGCAAAGATGTCATCAGCCCAGGAGCAATGACATCATGCATGGGGATTGAGGAAGGTCCCTGGAGGCCTTTATGTCACTTCTGCCTAATTGGCAGAACCCTAATGAGGAGGGAAGGGGTGCTGTCCCCACATGAGCTCAGCAGAGGGATATACCATGGCTCCCTGGGCCCCTGCTCTGGGTTTGGGGCTTCCTCTGTTTTGTTGGTACCAGCGTGTGTCGGGTCAATCCTGCCTCTGCATCTTTGCCTCTGCATTCCCCTGCTCCCTACCAGGCCAACCTCTCAGTTCTGGCTGCTTAGTCCTGTCCCAAGTCCCACTTTCCAGACAGGTCTGTGGCCTCAGCAGCCCTTGGGGAGCCTTCCCAGGGAACATAAGAATCCTGTCTGCCACCCTGGGCATTCACACCCTGTCCACCCCAGCCCAGCAGGCGCCTGACTCACTCTGCATGACAGTGTCACTGGTGTACAGCTCTATCTCGCCCTGGATGCGGCGGAACCGAGGGATCTTCCCATTGTATTCTTGCTTCCGGATTGTAGAGTACACTTCATCCCCTGGGCATGGTGGGAGGGGCACAGGTAAGGGCAGACAGCTCCTGGCAGTCCCTCTTCTGGGCCTGGGCCAGCAGACATGAGCCGACCACCCTCCCCCAGCCCAGGGCAGCAGCACGCTGGGGCCCTCCTGCTCTAGCTGCAGCCCTACCATCAAACAGAACCAAGGAGTTCTCATCCGGGCTGAAGGGGGCGTAACCTCTCCTCTCACCAAGCGACTCCGCAGTGCCATTCACCTGGGGGAGACCAAGGGGGTCAGACAGCCTCGTAATCCAGTGAACACTGTCTCCCATGGGCATCAGCTTCCCAGCCAAGATCCCTGTTCTCCCAAGTATTCTATACAAGGTGACACCAGGCTTTGAGTCCTCCACCTCCTTCCCACCTTGGGGGACAGAAACCCACCCAGGCCAGGCTCAGCTGACCAGGTGTGTGGGTAGGGGCCTTCTCACCAGGCTCCAGCAGCTGGGGCGCCGGGCATTGGTGCCGCAGGCCAGCAGCCCCTCGCCCCGCTTCTCCAGGAGTGTTATGTAGTTCTCACAGTCCTGCCCAGAAGAAGTGGAAGAAGAGAGGTGGGTTGGAGGCCTTGGCAGGCCCACAACTAGAACCCTTAGTCCTGGGAAAGAACGCATCAGAAGACTGAGCATGGAGGCAGGCAGCCTTTAAGGAGAGTCCAGAGCAGGTGCAGCTGACTCCAGCCCCCCAAGAACAGAGAAAGGACACAGGGGCCTCAGAGAAGGAGTATGTCTCCCACTCAGACTGGGAATCCTAAGGAAGGGCTGCCTCTTTCCTCCCAGACTGGGGCCCCCAAAGCAGGGCCAGCCTCCCTCAGATTCTTAGGGACTCCTATGCCTCTTTCAAGGAGCCCCGCCTCCCCTCTACACTTCCCCTCCTCCACTCACCCGCTTGTCTAGGCAGGATCCCTTCGTGGAGCCTATGTTCACCTGGAGGGGGTGAGGAGGCAGGAAGCATTAGTCCACCCTGACAGGGGTCAGAGGCCCTAGGTGCTTTCCATGCATCCTCTGGACAAGCTCATTGGATAGTGCATGTGAGCAACTAGGGCTCTGAGAGAGCGAATGATTCACCAAGACCACACAGGCTGCTGGGCCTGATACCCAGCATCAAGCCCCGAGCCCAGGGGCCAGCCAAGAAATCTCAGAAGACAAGGGCCACAGGGTTCTGGAGCTCAGCTCCCAGCACAGGCCTGCCCCACCAGCACAGCCTGCCAGGCCAGAAGGGTAAGCTCTGGGCTTCCTCCAAACTGCCCAACACCCATGCATACCTGGACTACCTTTAGGGAGCCTCCCCCAGGGACCATCTACGGTATATAATGGGGGGATGGGGTGGACTGATTTAGGAAGAGATGCCAGTTCCCTCGCCCAGATTCCCTGAGGCCCCTCACCAAGGCCAGAAGAGAGATAAGGGGAGAAACTGGGGGAAGGGCAGTGAAGGCCCCAGGCTTACCGTGTGCACAGAGGCGTTCTTGCCCTCGGGAAAGTTGAAGACGTAGACTTTGCCACGTCCACCCACCCACACGGAATCGCTGCCTGGCTCATGGAAAAGCACGGTGTGCGGCTCTGCCGAGCCAAAATCCAGCCGGTCCTTCCCTGTGTGGCCTGAGGAGGAGGAGATTGGCAAAAACTTAAGGCTAGACCCTGGGCAGGGAGACCCTGTCCCCCCTCCCAGGCACGCTGGCCTCACCTGGCAACACGGGCTCAGGTCTGGGCCGTGGCAGTACCAGGGCTCAGAGCTATGGGTAGAAGTGAGGGGTACGCTGGTAGGGTCTGGCAAGCAGCTGTCCCCACCCCAAAACCAAGGCCCCTACCCTACAATATGCGAACTCAGGGTGGGAACAGATTTAGGGACCCCTGGGGAGAACAGACCTCTCCTCCCCACTCCCACATACATGCATAGCTATTCCTAACGGGCTGGGCTCCAGCAGGAGGAACCGGGACCTCCAGCCACGCTCGGTGAGGCTCTCTGCTGCTCAGGCAGAGCAAGCAGCCCTCTAAGCACCCTGTTTAGAGCCCAGGTTCCCAGGAATCACTTTGTTCAGAACCCCATCCTCTCCCTCAGGAAGCTTTCTTCAGTCCCTCCGGGCCCACCCCAGCTCCTCAGTGAGTCAGTCAGCTTGCATTAGGGCTGGAAAGGAGCCTACATGCCCACTCCTCCCATTTCACAGCTGGAAAAGCAGAAGTCCAGAGGGGCTACACAGCACCAGGTTGCACGGTCAGTAGCAGATAGCGAACGAGAGCCCAAGCTCCTGCCCGCAGGTCGAGCCTGGCCTGGCCCAGCCCACTCTGGCCTGGTTTCATGGAGGTACCAGTTTGTCCCAGGGGTAAAGTTCCACCCTCCCTCCCCAGCAACCCTGGGATGGGGGTCCTTCACAGAGCACGGCCTGGGCCTTTAAACAGAAGGGCTGACCCAGGAAATTTTGCCCAAAAAAGGAAACTCCACAGCCACCGCCTCTGGGGAGAAGATATCTCATCTGCGGTGACAGTGCTGAGGTTGTCCTGGTTGCAGGACTAAATCTCAGAAACGGGACAGCTCACATGTTCCCACCTCTAACCAGCCTGGGCCCCCCCACCCCCTCACCCCCAGACCCAGCCTGACCAGTGTTTACTCAGCTGCGGCACACTCAGGGGCAGCCAGCTTCGCAGTGACACCCAAGGAGGACACACTCCAGCCCAGACAGAAAAGAACTGCCACTTCCAGAGCCTGCCCCAAATCCCTCTTGGTGCCATCTGGGCCACCCCTACTGATTCTGCATTCAACAGGGCAAGGAAAGCGACACACCATGCAACCCACATCTTCACTCTCCTTACAATACATCCCTGCATGGCCAAGTCACTGGGGAAATGGGGTCATATACTCTTCACCTTGTTGTGACCTTCCTCCCTGCAGAGGTGGAAACCCCTTGGGGACACGCCAGCCCGAGGTCACACTAGGAGGCCGGACAGACTGGCTAGTCCATTACTGAGTACTGGTTCTCAGGAGCGTTTAGGGAGATGCCAGCACTGTGGGCCACGGAGAAGTGCTGAGCTAGTGAGATGAGAGTCACAAACAGCCCCAGCAGCCCCGAGGCTCACTCGCCATCAGCCCCAGCTGTGCAGGGCAGGGGCCCAGTGCCCAGCTCTGTGCTGGGTGTTGGTGGGCATTGCTAGCCAAGGCTCAGGCTCCCAGGTTCCCCCTCCTTTCCAGCTGGGGTAAAATTAGAGTGCTGGGTCAGCAGCCCAAAGATACAAGGCCTTCCTGACTCAGCTCCCACAGCTCCCCTTTCACCTACAGCCCACAGCCCAGCCGGGATCCAGGCAGTCAGCAGCCCCAGCTCCACTCCCACACTCCCAGCCAGCCAAAGGCCAGGAAAAGCTGTGTGTCTCCATCTGGAGATGTTGGTTGGGCTGGGCAGAAGCTCTGAACCTCCCAAAGGCTAAAGGGGAGGAGCCCTACCCTTGGGCCATGCCAGCCATCTCCACCAGTCACCTCTGCCAGCACCAGCAACAAGGCCACAGCCAGTGTGCAGCTCTGGTCCCCGGAAAGAAGCACCAGAGGGAGCCCTGATGGAGCCCTTGTCTGAGGGTCACAGCTCTGCCCTGGGAAGTCTGGTCTGATGGGATAGGCAGTGGACAGGCCCTGGAGAGCAAGGTCTGAGGGGAAACCTACCCTGGAATTTGGTGCCAGTCAGGCACATTAAAGCAAGCCTCCACAGTGCTCAAGAGAAACTCTGGGTGCACCCCGTAGAGCTGCACGTGAAGACCTTGAGGACATAGAGGGCAGTGAGGGCTGCTGCGGCTGCTGCGGTGTGGGGGCACTGCAGCACCATGGCTGGGGCTGTGCTGCACAGAGCTGCAAGCCTAAGCCCTGTGTCCCTTGCACCCTGGCTCAGGCCCCTGGGGTGCTGCATGGAGGCAGAAGAACCAACAGGAGCTCAGGAGCACTGGCTCCCTTGACCCCCAGGCTCCCACCTCACTGCTCTGCACCTGGTGATATGTATGGGGAGCATGGCACAAGCCTGGCCCCAGGACCTGGACTTGGCCCATTCTCTACCCCACCCCAGCCCCGCTCCCACATAGCCCCAAACCCTCAAAGGGCCTGATTGTGCCAGGGAAGTGTCGGAGTGGCAGCAGCTCAATGAATACATGAAAGGAAGCTTTGTTCAGGTCCACGGGAGTGGGGGCTGGGGGGTTCAGGGGCAGGAGGGCTGCCTGGAAGTGAAGGCAGCACCAAGCCTTTGGACCAGGATCCATGGCCTCATGTCACCAACATGGGGCCACAGCGGGGTCAGCCTTCAAGGCTCTGCCGATGCAGAGCAAGGCAAGGGTCTGCCCCTACAAAGGCCAGTCAGGGGAGCAAGTGCCACATCCCTAAACGTATCCTTTTGCTTCCTTATGAATCCAAAGAGATGGGGAGGCAAATTAAAGCCCGATGGATCAGGAACAGGCAGAAAGAATTTCAGGCAGGGGAAACGGGCCAGGCAAAGGTGGGAGAGCTGACTGCATGGCCGCAGAGAGACCTCAGCAGAGATCAGGAAGATGGGCTAAGGCCGCCTGTGATGGAGGAGGGGCGATGCTGCGGCCCAAAGGATACACCAACGCACTGCCTATCATCAGTCTCGGCGCTGCCCCCCCTCCCTAGGAGCAGGGCCCGTGTCCCCAAAGCCACCTTTCCTCTAGTACCCACCTCCCGACTCCTCTGCCTGCACAGCCCCCTCTGCTTCCCGTCGGATGTCTAAAAGGAGCACGTCTGGCACCTGGCACCGTGTCTCCCCGCTTCACTCCCCAGCCTGCTGCATTAGTGGCTGACTAAGTGGCAGCTAAAAGCTCCCAGAATAACCAGGAGTTCAGGTAGGGGAGGGGGCTAGGGGAATGTGGATGGGCATGGCCCCAGAGGCAGCTGGCTACAAGACCCCTCCCCCCACCCGCGTGTGATTCCAATCCGTACTCCTTCTGGACCAAGGAGCAGCACACTCGGCGCCCCAGGCCCAGCAGGACTCCGTGGCCTCTCTGAGCCCCCACCCTTCTCAGAGCTTCAGGACTGGCAAGGCCCGGGCCCAGGCCTGGCCCGGCCCCAGCGGACATGAAGGTCAGGAAGATGGCTGCGCGTGGGAGGCAGCCTCCCCAGGCACAGCCCCCAAGCTGGGTTGTCCTGGACCTCTGACCCTGTTGGAACTGATCGGAGCTGACTCCTCTCATGTTCCCCACCCTCCCCCCACTGTCCCAGTGGCCGACTGGCCCCGAGGTCAGTGTGGACTTCTTAGGGTGGGCTCTCTGAGAGCAGCTTGCCGGTGGAGCTCCACCCTGCTCTCATACGCTCTGGGTGATGTCACCATGCAGCCTGTGCTGTCCCCATGTCCTCGTTGCTGGTGAAAGAGGGCAGCCCACAGGGAAGGCAAGGTGGGAGCCGGAGGGTGGAAGTTGTCCCTGAAGGAAACAACAGGACACAGTCCCCACAATCTGGTCTGGGCAGGGACAGCCTTTCAACCTGACCCACTGACCCAACAGGCCTTGAATGCTAACCTCAAGGAGTCCTCAGATTAAAGTCAGCATGGAGGCTGGCAGGAATTCAGACACCCAGAAGGAGTCAGGCTAGCCTTCGGCTAGGAACCCAGCCACATCTGGCAGGACCTGTGCCCCACCCTCACCCACCTCAGACCCTTGCCACCTCAGACCCTTGCCTACCATACAGCTGGTGGAGAGCAGAGGAAGGCTCACATGGAGCCCAGTAATTAGCCTGCACCTCTCCATCCTTCGCGTCACCCCACTGGTTAAAGTGGAAGGGAAAGGTTCTGAACAGACATTGAGCTGAGGGTGCATAGAGGCCAAAGAGGCTGTGTCACTGGCCCAAGGCACACAGCAAAGAAGGGAGGGGCAGAGACAGGTCACAGTTCAGGGTTTCTGGTACTCAGCACCCAGCTCCAACCCCCTGGGACCATACCCTGGACTTATTTGGGAGCCTCTGGATTTGCAAAAAGCTATATATCACCTTCTCCCCACTTCTCCAAGTCACCTTCTTCTCTCCACCTTTCCCCATCCCACTAGGTGATAAGACATTGACCTGATAATTGACAGGAATCATCTACATAGCTACCTTCCAGGTAGGGCACTGATCTCCAGGGGTCTTTAGCAACCAAAGCCTTAAACTCCAAGGAGTGACTGAAGGTGGCACACAGTGCTGCATCAGAGCAGTAGAGGGAAACCTTTGCACTGGGATGGATGGAGGCAAAGGCACAAATGTTTTATCACTTTTGTCTCTGCTGATGTGGCCAGGGATGAAGGAATGAGCAACCACTCCTGATAATCAGAAGCCCAGTTTCCAGAGGGGCACCGGCTCGCGCTAAGGAGGGCCTATGGTTGTTGTTCTGGTGCTGGTGACATTCGGCATCGGGCAGAGCAGAGTCCCAGAGAGCTGCCTGGCAGGGGCGGAGCCGTGTGCCAGACAGGTGGCAGGCCCTTGATATGGTGCTTAGCTCCCGGGCGATGGGAGCTCTGCCTCTCTTTATCAGCCAGGGAACAGAGGGGTGCATCTTCCTGCCCTCCAATGTCAGCCGTGGGTGGGAGGGGAGGATATCTCATGTGTGGGCTCAGTCCTGGCTCCAAGAAGCCTTGAGCCCCTTTGGCAGCCAGGCAACTGGTTGACTGTGACCGTGACCAGGGGCTGGGCCTTCCTGACCTCAGTTTCCGATCCATTTTCCTCCTCTATGGATCGGAAGGGCTAGTACTTGCTAAGGTATAGGGGTTTTTTTTGTTTGTTTGTTTTTAAAAGATTTTATTTATTTTTAAAGAGAGGGGAAAGGAGGGAGAAAGAGGGGGAGAGAAACATCAATGTGCAAAAAATACATCGATTGGTTGCCTCTCGCATGCTCCCACCTGGGCACTTGGCCCGCAACACAGGCATGGCACCCTGACCGGGAACCGAACCAGCAACTTTTCAGTCCACAGGCCAGTACTCAGTCCACTGAGCCACACACCAGCCAGGGTTAAGGTCTAGGTTTTATTATCCACCATTGATCTTAGAATAAATCACAAAACAATCAGGGTTAAGTTCATGGGGCATTTTTGGAAAGTGTGTGATTGTGAGTGCTGGCCAAGTAAGGGACAGCTTTCTGGAGGTAGAGGCAGCAGAAGAAGCCACATCCTTATCTGCCTACACTGACTAGTCCACTAAACTCCCCCAACCACCCTGCAAAGAAGGAAGACAAGAGTCTGCAAACCCATTATATAGACAGAAAAACTAAGGCTCTTCCAAGGCATCTTCTGAGCTACTGTGCTCAAAGGACCAAAAGGCTTGGTTGGTGAGGAGACCAGTTGGGGCAAAGGCTTGGAGGGAAGGCTAAAAAGCAAACTGTGGGGGAGCTGAGCCGAGCCAGATTCAGAGGCTCAGGGAGACCCAGCTGCAGCAAAGAGGGCGTGCCAGGCCCAGGGAAGGCAGGAGACCCAGGATGAACACCGTGTCCTATCCACCTCCACCTGCTCTTCGGCTCAGCAAGTTCTAAAACCCCAGAGAGAAGCTAAGGTCGGCTGGTGGTTCCTTCAAGGGAAACAATGAATAGAGGTGCAGGGCCTGTCCTTGGGCCCAGAGCCAGGGCAGGGGTGGCAGAGGGGGCAGAAGATGGTTAGCAGAGGGAGGGAGGCAGGACGGGAAGACCGCTGAGAAACAGAAGGTTCCCCAGCTCAGCCTTAGCCTGGGCCAGCAGTGGGTGGGTGGGGGAAGCAGTGCCAGGGCAGCCAGTTAGGGAGAGCTGGCAGGGGCTGGGCTGCCGGGGCTGCTGCATTGCATCAGAAACCAGAGGTGCCAAAGGAGGAGGAGGATGGTGGCGATGACAATGATACCCCTGCCTACACCCTAACCGTTCCATAGCACCTAATAATATATGCCAGACACTGTTCTAAGTGATTTTTGGACATATTAATTCATTTAACAATCACTGAACTCTTATGAGGTGGGTTCTCGTATTATCCCTGTTTTACAAATGAGGGCAGTGAAACACAGAGAAGTTGAGTAACTTGCCCAGGATCACGCAGCTGTAAGTGGTGGAGAGGAGCTTGACACTCAAGCAGGCTGACTCTGGAGTCTGTGCTTATAGCCCTGTGCTCAGCAGATGAGTCCTTGGAAGCTTTCAGGTCAGCCCTCCCCATACAAATGAGGAGGCTAAAGGCCCCGAGAGGGCGCAGCTTTGTCAGAGGCCTCTTGGCCAACAAGACCCTGACCTCTATCCACATCGCCCTAAGGAGAGTGTGTTTAAGTGAGCGTGGGCATACAGGCTGGTGTGGGGCGTGTGGGTGGATCTGGGGGTGCAGCACAGTACTGTGTGCTGACCAGCATGACTAACTGGGAAGATAAGTCTTCTGAGATCTCTGCCCAGAAATAGAACACATTCCGTGTTCTGTTCTTGGGCAGACCACAGTGAAAGGCAGGGTATACTTACAAACCCTTCTTTAACACACACCCAGCAAGCTTCCCACAAGCCAGCACTGGCTAAAAACAGTTGCCTCTTGGGTGTGGAGTGTTTGGAAAATAGTATGGAGATTTCTCAAAAATTAAAAGTAGAACTACCTTATAACCCAGAGATTCCATCTCTCGATATTTACCCAAAGAAATCCAAATCACTAATTCAGAAAGATATATGCACCTCTATGTTCACTGCAGCATTATTTACAATAGCCAAGATGTGGAAACCACCTAAGTGCTCCTCAATGGATGATTCAATAAAGCTGTGATACATACACACAGTGGAATGTTACACAGCCATAAAAAAGACTGGGACCTTACCATTTGCCACAACATAGATGGACCTAGAGGGCATTATGCTAAGTGAAGTACTAACTCAGACAGAGCCCTCGCCGGGTAGCTCAGTTGATTAGAACATTGTCCCAATACACCAAGACAGACAAGCGGAGGGAGGCCAAGAGCTGAGGCCAGGACTTCTGCAGAGTAGGTTCCAGGAGAAGACACAGCCCTGATCCCAGCTATGCCCATCTCACTGCACACCCTTGGCAAATCCCTGCCACCCCCGGCCAATCCAAAGCTATGGCTGGGCACATGGGGGCAGCTGAGATAGTAGAGAGAATGAGGACTGGGGTAGGAGACACCTTAGAGTAGGTGCCCAGGCCACTAACAGGGCACCAGGTGCTGAACTTATCATGTTGACCTTCCTTTGTCACTCGGGCCCAGATGTGCCGCATGCTGCCCCACCACCGCACACCCTAGCCCCGGCCGGGCTTGGTTCTTCCCCCTCGCCCAGGACGCCTTCCCCAGTCGTCCCACTCCTCCCTGGCCTTTCCTGCTCTCACCCCACCTGCCACCACAGTCCATGGCTGTATCTGCGGGTCCTTCCTGACCTCTCCAGGCGCCCTCCCCTGACTGGCAGCAGGCCTCGCTCTCTGGGCACCGGGGTGCTCTGAAAGAGCAGACCCCAGGCCTCGCCTCCTCTCTCTCTGAGAAGGGATGAGCACATACCTAGGCCCGAAGGCAGGGGCTAGCTTCACTGCATAATGGGGGCTGCCCTGGGGGGGGCTGGCACAGAGCCCCTGACTGGAAGCAGGGGCTGCAGGAGGCACTCAGGATCAGCCTAATCCAGGTTGCTGTGAAGGTTAAACCCAGATTAGCCCAAGCCGTGACACAGATGGATCGGCCCTGAGACCCCTGAGGCCCAGCTGCCCTGAGGAAGAGCCAGAAGAGGGGCACCGAGCTGGCCCAAATCTAAGATTCTGAGGGGAGGAAGGTCATGGCCTGTGGGGCTCCTGGGAACAGACAGTGCCGGGGCAGGAAGAGCCTGAGCCAGCCAGCCGAGGAATAAAGGAACTCAGGGAACCCCAAGCCTGGGGACAGAGCATGATGGCAGACGGACAAACGGAGGGAGGCCGAGAGCCGAGCCAGGGGTAGGCTCCAGCAGAAGACACAGCGCTGTCCTCCGTTTCCGCATCTGTGGAACTTGTGGTTGGCTCAGCTGATATGACGCTGCTTTTTTTTTTTCTGATGTCCGGAACTCTACCCCATCAGGTTGTGTGGGTTGAATCCATCCAAGAAGGCTCCTCGGAGGAAGTGAGATAGCACTGGCAGGGAGGAGGAGGAGGAGGAATGGGGTGCAGCGAGACATGACCAGTAGGGCAATGGCCCTGAGGCAGGAAAACACGGGTTGCTGAGGAGTGGTGAGGGGGGAAGTACAGAAGAGAAGGGGTAGGTGGGCCTGGGCTACCCTGTAGGATTGGGGAAAGTGGCAGCTCTGTCTCTGTGTCCCAGGAGAAACTCGCAACACAGCGACACAGAGGGATGAAGGGCCTCACAGAGGCCAGGGCACAGTCGTGAAGACACAGCAGGGCCAGCCAAGACTGGGGAAATAAAGGGCTGGGAGGCCGACTGGAGGGGAGAACCACCTCTACCCTCATACCAGAGGGGCCAGGAGGGGATGGATCTCCTGGGCCCTCATGGCCCAGGCTAACTAGGGAAGGGGAATGCCCATTTTGTGGGGGCCAGTAAAAGGCCACAGTCCTCCATGCTCTAAAAAGGACCCCTTCTCCCCCACACTGAGAGACAGAAGGCTTGTGGGACAGCCAGGCTTTGCCAAAAAAGGAAATCAAGAGAAGGGGGAAGTTTCCAGCCCCAGAACTGCCAACCAAAGCAGAGGAAGTGTAGTCAGTTTCTTGAGACATCTAGACAGCCCCGGAGTGGCTGAAACAGTGACGTGGGGCTGAGGGAGGAAGACAGGACGTCAGAGGGGACCACAGCAGTCAACATGAGGGCCGCCACCTTCCCTGGGCTGAGCCTCTACTTCCCACCTGCATATGAGGGGCTCTGGCCCTCCTCATAAAAGGGTGCCCAGCTTTCCCTGCTTCTCCCAGCCAGGGACTGATCTACCCCCACTAGAGAGGTGAAGGTTCCGGAAGGGGCAGCTGGTCAGAGGAAGGGCGTCTGCACCCGCACCCCTTGACAAGCGGAGCCTGGCTGCGGCTGGAGGAACTCTCCCCCTTCCATGGAAAGTCTCTGCTGAAGGCCAGGCCTCAGCTGGAGAATCCCCACAGTCAGGAGTCAGGGGGAACGGTCTTCCAGGCCCCAGGCCCAACTTCCCATCAGGAAGCTGTGACACCGGGGAGGCTTCCCCTGACAGCCACAGTCCTTCCTCTCCTCTGCAGGGATGGCTGTGGAAGGTGAGGCGGCTGAGCTCAGACTTCCCTCCTACAAGAAACCTTCCTGGAAACCTGAGGTCAAGGCACTCAATGTCTCCCGTACTGCCCCCTCTGCCACATTTCATCACAACTGCAAGTTGACCCGCCTGTTCCCCATCTACACTGAGAACTCTACAAACTTGAGTTTCTCATCCCTGGATCCCAGAGCACAGCCTCTGGACCAGCACAGGTTGGCCCCAGCAAATGCAGAATGTCAAAAATGCTGAAATACTATGTCTACCCTTCAGGCCAAAAACCGATTAAGGCACTTCCTCTATTCTTTGGCTCATGAGAGAAAAAGATAGGAAAGAACATGAAACTCAAGGATTTACCCTCACTTTTCAGGCTTTAATTTCTCCTCATCACTAAGATTTGAACAGACCACCAAACCCTCTGCCCATCCCAAAGAGGCAAGCATCCCAGAGGGTCACGGAGCTCAGCAGGAAGCTCCAGGGCATCACAGAGCATCTCTCTCATCTCTGCCAGCCTAGGACTCAGCCTCTCTCCTCCTGGAAACTGCCCCCGCCTTGTTCTGCAGGGGATTTACCCTGAAGGTGAGAACACATCTTAAATTCTCAAGGGGACAAGGATTTCCACTGGAAATGCTGATGCCTGGGGAGCCCCAGCTGTGACCTCATCCCCTGGAGGAGGTCACAACAACCCCTGCCTTGGGGACTAGCCCCGTAATAGCTCCCCCAGCAGCCTCCAAGTCAACAACAACATCCTGTTGTTGGACTGGACAAGGGAGGGGCAGAACCAGCTGGGCAGGTACAGACTGAAGACTGAGCTCTGTTTCTCCTTGGCAGCAGGCTGGCTCTGTCTCTGACCTTGGGGACCAGGACCTTCCAAGCTTCTCCATCTCCTCCAACCAGGGACAGAATGGGAAAGGGGTGCAGAGCTTCCTCAGGCACGCCAGTCTCCTGCCCTCAGCTGGAGCACACTCCTCTTCAGCCCCTCCTTGGAGGGAGGTCAGGCCCAAACAGTTCTACCTTTGCCTGGCCCAGTGTCAGGGACACCCCTCAGGGAACAACCTCCACAGCCCTTCCTGCTCTGGCGAACTCTGAGGGTGTGGAGGTCAAGGGCACCCAGCAGGTTAGCGCCAGCACATCTCTCTCTGCCCAGAGCTGCTGAGCCGGGACTCAATATGCTGGAGGTCTCTCAATAAAATAAAACTTAAAAAATAGCTAACTAACTAAATAAATGTGCATATACACACACACACACGCTGGAGGTCCCAGCCTCCCTGGACAAGTGTAGGCTGGGACCCTCCCAGGACTCCCCAACCTAATTAATCTTCCCCCAAGGTGAAGTGGTCCAACAAGCAGAAAATTAATGACAGAGAAGAACCCCCCATACCTGGTCCAGTCCCCATACCTGTCTTGACTTTAAACTAAACCCCCGGCCTATGCCTCATAGAGAAGTGGCTCTGGAACCACCATTATCCTTGGTCTGGTTGTTCTTCAAGGCCACCCCCAACTCCCCAGCCCTCTGGTAGACAGGAAGGAGGCCAACACTACCGAAAGGCCAGGAGGGCTCTCCTCTCATCCCACTCCTGGGCTTCCCCTGCCCAAGCCCATTCCGTCCATGTGTCACCCAGAGGAGATAGGAGGCAGCTGTCAGCCAGCATATACCATCACCAGCTGGTGGTCCCGGGGGACAGGCAGATGGCAGGGTCTGTCTGACCAGTGGGGTGCCTGGCACTGATGAAGAAGACCCCAGGCTGCCCTCGGACACGCCAGGTGAGGGGTGGGCAGACTCCAGCAGAGGCCATTAGTGTACTGCCATGCAGAGGGCACAGCCGGTGTGGCTACTGGAGTGAACTGTGTGCAGGGGAGAGAGGTGGAGCTGCACTGGGAGACTTGGAAAGTGGGCAAAAGAACCTAAAGCAGCTTCCAACAGCCTCAGGGTGGAGAGGCTAAGTGCTGGGGAAGTGCATATTAAGTGCTAAGAGAGGGGCGTGTATTAAATATGTGTGTGGGGGGAGAGGTCCTGGGAAGACTTGGGGGTGGGGGCAAGCAATGGCAAATGCAAGGGGTTTGGTGCGGGGCAGGGAGGGGGATTCTAGAACACTCAGATATGGTCCTTTGGCCCCCTTCAGAGGGCCCAAATGCTGGGCTGTCCAGGGCAGCCAAAGGGTCTGATGCAAGGCAAAGATTCTGGGAAGGCAGAGGAAGCCTAGGATGCAGGTGTTCGAGGTGAGTAAGCGGCCAATGTCCGGCTGCCCTGCTGCACTCCCACCTGGAATACCTCAGGCTGAATAACAAAGAGTTAGCCCCCAGAGTCCCTCCCTCCTGGCCAAGGAGTTGCCTAAATCCTCCCCCCGCTCCCTAACCCAGCGGTAGCACAGGTTCTGTGCCAGATCAGAGGCGGCGTCTGCACTGCGAGCTCACACGTGCCCAGTGACCTTGGGCAAGTCACAATCTCTCTGCTGCAGCTGCAGTTTGAGCCACTGGTTTTGTGTGAGCTTTTCCCCCTTCTCTCTGCTAAGAATACCTGCCCCAGATAATGCTCAGGCCCTGGCAATCCCTGCAAACCGCCTCAGGCATCAAAGGGCCCAGACAGGTCTAGACCCGCAGCTCCAGACCAGCAGGTCTCCCCAGCCCCCACCCCGAGTCCACCACCACCACCACCACCACCACCACCACAGGGGGCCGCAGATCCGTCTAATTTGGGGATCGAACCCACTCGTCCTGGGGGCGGGAAGCATTTACGTGCAGTGCAGGGGAGGGAGCTCAGTCCCTCAGGGCATAAAGCCTCAAACCCCACCTAGCCGGCTTTCTGGCCCATTGTGTAGGGGTTTTAAACTTCAGTCACCCCGGAGGCAGACTCTCGGGTCCTTCAGGCTCACACAGCTACCGCAGCCTAACAGCCGCACCCCCGCCCCAGAGCCCCTACCTGGGGGGTTCCAACGGCCGCGCCCCGCCCAACAGGCAGTGCCCCCCACGCTGGCACCTATTCCTGGTGACAACTGCCACGTGCGGACGTGGTGGGGTGGGGGGGAGCGGCAGGTGCAGGTGCCGGCATTGCAGAGGTAGCGCCCAGGTGCCCCAAGCCTCCGCACCTTACCGCGTCCCAGCTCACCACAGGGTGCCCACCCTTTACCGCCTGTGCTCCGGGCCGGGACCGGGCGGGGGCAGGCAGCAGGGTCTTTGTTCCCACAGCCAGAGCGCAGCAGCGGCAGCAAGGGGTCCACGCCTCCCCCTCCACAGCCCTCCCCCCCACTCTGGCCCAGCCCGGCCCCTGTGCGACAGCGGAGCCCAGCCCGCAGCTCAGGAAAGGGGACCTGGGTGGAGGTCCCACGCGGAGAAAGGGGGGTCTTGACCAGTGGCCCAGCGCTGGAGGACCGAGAGCTCCTCTGCGTGGAGAGAGGGGCCCGCTCCCTTCCCCAGTGCCCCGGCACTGCGGCTCTCAGTTGTGGGCGCACTAGCAGTGACTTAGCCGGGGCTCCAGCAGCCCCCCACCCCCGCCAGCTCCCCGCAGCGTTCCTGCCACTCCAGTGTGTCAGCACGCACACTCACACTCACACGCACACTCACCCAGACACGCACGCTCCCCGCGAGGACAGCCCGGGACCGCAGCGCGCCGAGCCGGTGCCACACACTCTGCACCCAACCCGCGGACCCGCGCTCTGCCCGCTGCGCGGCGCCACCCACCTTTCCAGACAGCATAGACGCGGGGGTCCCATCCTCGCGTGGCCGTGGGTGCCGGCGGCCGCCCAGAGCAGCAGCAGTAGCAGCCGCAGCGAGAGCCGGGACCGAGGCGGCCGGCCGGGGACGCGGGAGGGCAGGACGCCGAGGGCGGTGCATCCGGGCAGAGGCGGTGTCATCCCGCGGTCCCCGAGCGACGACGGCGAGCAGAGCTGCCCAGACTGAGCCGGCACCAGAGCACAGGCTGATACCAGCAAGAGGCGGAGTCAAACGCGTGACCCCACCCCGCCCCTCCCCCGCCCCTCTCAGCCTCTGTCGCCTCCGGGCTACCCCAGGGGGGCGCAGTGTCCACCGCCAGGGGAACCTTCGCCACCTGCTCCCCCGCACTTCCACGGGAGAACCCCGGCGGATCCGGGCAAGGCAGACTTGTGGTCGTCTCTGATCTGCGGTAGCCCCAGTCCCCTCTCAGGGCCTCGGATCCACTCCCCGCAGCCGGTGATAGGGCTGGGCTAGGAGTCGGAGAGGACCTCTCCGACAGCACAGCACAGACGTCTACGTGTACCCGCCAGGTACCTCGCTAATGGCCAGCTCAGTGGTTCGGACCTTGAAGGCTGCGGTTCTCGAGGGCTGGCTGGCCCGAGTGCACAGGGCTCCCTCTGAGCTGACAGCTTCTTCCTAAGGTGGCCGAGTGGCAGAGCTGCGATGAACTGTGGGGAGCACTCAGCGCCCCATCATTGCTCTGCTGTGAGAAGGTGGAATTTTCATCTTGGCGGGCCCCTTCCCCTCCCCTTCTTTCCTCTTCTCCCCCTTCCCCAGCCAGCAGCCTTCTGGGCTGCCTCCCTGCAGCCAGCTGGTGTGTGCTCAGAAAATCCAAACTCATTTCCATGTGAGTGCAGGGGGATATAGTTAAGAAGGCCCCTTACTCAAGCAGAAAAAGAGGGAGCATCCTGCATGCTTAGGACTCACTGTAAGGAAGCAGAGTCAGACAAACTCCAGGTGATATCTGCTCACCAGCTACATAGGGCAGACTGAGACCCAGTGGTGATTCCCTGCAGGGTCCAGGCCCAGTCCCTGTGCAGTCACCTTAGCAGACCAGGTAGCTCACCCAGTTGTGCCCAGAGTGGGGCAGACCCTCCACCTTGGCTTGTGCCTGAGGGAGCCATGGATGGGAAATCCACTTACCCAGTGCTTAGGAGATGTCCACCTCAGGTGGACTGCACTGAGAGGAGACGTGGAGAGGAGTAGGCAGCAGAGATCCACATGAGCCTCTAGGACTCACACACCTAGCTGAACCTGATTCACACACTGCGGACACCAGCTACACAGGGAGCAGGCTGCCCTGGCCCTAACCACAGCCCCAGCCCTCTGTCCTGCTCTACAGCCAGAAATATATTGTTGCCAGAGAGTTTTGCTTTACCATTCCAAATTTTGTTTCCAGCTATCCCCTCCATCTTCCCTAAGGGCCCTAAGATACCCCAACAGGCCAAAAGGTGAAACCAAGATGCCTCCAGAGACAGTGCAGGCTAGGTTCCTGGTGGACTATGAGGGGCCAGCAACTTCCTAACGCCCAGAGGCACACTGCCCCAGAAAGGGAGGCTATGGGCCATCCAAGAGCCCCTCCCACGCTGTACCCATACCTGTGGCCCCAAAGTCAGCAGCATGTCCTGGCCCAGGCTAGCCTCCAAGACTCACACTCTGTTTCAAGCCCAGGGCCTCCTCCGCTGCACTTTGACCCTCAGTGTCTGCCTTCTCTGCAAAGGCAAGCAAATTAAGAAATTGCTTGTCCCTGCTTTTAAGAACTGAGAATTTAGAATCAATGGTAACACTGCTCATGTGCACAGCAACTCACAACACAAAAGCCACTGCCACCTCCATTCTCCCCCTCAGTGAGAGAGCATAACCCCATATTTAAAGAAGGAAGCAGACACAGAGGGTGAGGGCCCTGCTCAAGGTCAGCTAGTGGAGCCATGAGGGAAACCCCGGCTTTCTGACTCCAATGGCAATAGCTAACACTGAGGTCACTATGTTCTGTGCATGTTTCTTAGCCTCACTTTATTTCATCTTCACAATCATATGAAGTAGGTGCTAGTATTTGGCTCCTTTTGCAAGCAGGGAAACCAAGGAACAGAGAGGATATGTGACACCCCCAAGGTCACAGACAGAGAAAGGCTGGGTGGGATTAAAGCTTGGGCAATCTCTCTGGGGCCTACACCCTTATCTTCTACATCATAATGCTCTGAATGCAATGCTCCCTCCCATGGCTGCCTGCTGTGTTAGGCTGGAGTCTGGATCCACACAACCCTAAGGAAGGCCGGCACAGGGCCCAGGTTACCAGATGCTGGGCAGGAGGGCAGACCAGAGGCTAGGCTCAGCCTCCCAAGCAACAAAGCAGCAAAGAGAAAGTGGGGAAAGTGCCAGGGAAAATTTTTTTCCAGGCTGGGGTTGGGGTAAGAGGGTAGTGCTAAAGACCATCCCACCTCATATCCCAGGGTGGGCCTCTGGCTGGGCTCCTCCATGGCCAGCTCAGCACCTGCTTCGCCACCAATGGGCATCCCCAAGCCAGCCAATCTAGGGGCAAAGGGCCAGGGCCAGATGGCATCCCACTCCTACTTGGCTACAGGCAGCCAGGGGAGGTGAGAACCAGGCCCATGATTTGGGTAGTAGCTCTAGAGAGGGAGAGGGTAGCTAGAATATGGGCATAGAGGACAGCAGGTATCCCTCTCTGGGGTGGGGAGAGCACAGGACCAGTGTTTGCATGTGGCTTCCCTGCCTGCCTCATGGGAAGCCACAGCTGGCTCCTGGGCCAGGACCAAGGACAGGAGCACAATCCTCACCCCTAGACAATGATAGGAAATGGACCAGCAAAGGGAGCAACAGATGTGTATGCTGACAGGCCTGAGGGGGAGGCACATTCCTGCCCGCCCCTTCCCCAAAATTCCATATACAGAGGAGTAGAGGGAGGAGCTCTTGTCTAGGGAAAAATGCCGTGATGGGGTCTTCCCTGCAGGGCAGCTAAGGCACAGCCAAATCCAAGAAGACTCCGTGGGAAATCAGAGAAACAGACACACACAACAACCCTGAGGTTCATAGGCCCCAAGGAGCAGAGACCCTGGGAGCTCTGCTCAGCCTTCCGAGCAAAGCCTTTCCAGGCCCTACTCACAGGGTCCTCCACTCTCCAAGCTCCTTCTGAGTCCTTCCTCAGCCCTGATTCCATGGCTACACTTGCTCTTCAAAGGAGGAACCAAACCCTCACAAGAGGCCTGTGGGAGACAAAGGATGGAGATATAGGAACCCAAGCCTACAACAGCCCTTCCTGCTCGATCCGTCCCTGCTATGAGGCCTCAGAACTTGGTGCCTACCTAGGCCTTCCAGCTACTACCAACAGCAACTCCTACTGCCCTAGCCCAACCCCACTGCTGGGGGTAGAGACAAGGGAGACCTTAAGAATGGTGAAGCAGGTGGGGTGGGGCTGGGAGCCCTGGGAGGGCACATGCCCTGTCCACAGGACAGTGGCTACTCCCCTTTAGCCCACAGGGGCCATGGGAAGTCCACCCAGTGTGACATAGTCTGATTTTTCCAGAGAAGCTGAAAGTTAAGGTTTTGGTGAAACTCCCAGTTTTAAATATTGGTAAGTAATTCAAAACTAAGATGTCTGTGGCTGAAGGACACACCTGGGAATCCCACCTTATTGCACGTTGGCCATGCGCAGGCATGGCTACCTCACAGGCAGGAGCATGGCCACGACCACCTGAGCTAGCACTGTTCTTGGCCTGACTCTCAGAAGACCATATAAGAGGTTTAAGGCTGAACCAGGCAAGCTGTACAGGGGAAAACCTTATGAATGAAAAATGGGCCACACACTAAACCTGACAAGCTCAGGAAAGGCCCGCACAGTGGGCCTTACAAACTCAGAGACCAAAGTAGCCCCGCAGATGGTCTGAAGGTAAAAATGCCTGACTGAAAGTGGGTCATGGCAGGGAGTCACATCCCAGACCTGTAGCTTCCTTGACAGAAGTCAATGTTTCCAACAAGTGAGCCTGTCCATTGTCTTCTTGCATCTAGGATAACATACCTTTGAAATGTCAGAGTACTCTGCTTTCTGGACCCCTCAGGGCACAGCCAGGCTGGCACCAGAGCACTGGGACCTCAGAACCCTCACTGTTAGCTTGTTCCCCTGAATACCATCCCTATGTGCTGTAAATGTTATTAACTATCCTGTACTCACCAACGTAAAAGAAGTGCGTGTCTCTCCATTATACTTTTTATCTAATCCCAGAGATTTTCCCCTATCCGTTTTGCTTTTTCCTGCCCCCTTAATCTACCACCAGTGGATTTCACGTAACCCCCACTCTTGCATCTCCTCCTTTGACTCTGATGTATAAAATAAGCTGCACAAATGCACCCTCCAGGGCACTTTCTGAATCCTCTGAGGTTTTGTTTTGCTTCCTGGCAATTGTCGTCAGTTTGACTCAAATAAACTCCCAAAAATTCTCTACATGTTTGGACAGTTATGTGGACACCCTCCTTGACCTGCGCAGGCCTCATACCTCATCTCATCCTCCCCTTGGCGCTCTGCCCGGCCCTAAACCTCTACCAGGCTGTTCCCTCAAGTGCCTGCCACTCCCCGCCTATCCAAGTGCCTCTTCCTTCTAGGCCAGCGCAGCCCACCCTAAAGGGAGAACTTCTCAGAACTGCCACCTCTCTTTTTGGCCCTGAGGGTCAACATTCGCTGCAGGATCCCACTCCTGCATCTCTGTTCTCTGTCCTAGTCACTCCAGATGCATTTTTATTTGATTGACCCTATCATAAACTGCTAAGATAGGAGTCTGGGCAGCAGGTTGGGAGACAAAAAGTGAAAATCCACTTGGGGATATTCAGTGATGAGCAGAAGACTGGCAGAGAAGAGACAGACCTTCTCTCATTCCATCAAGACACTCAGCTCACCTAAAAATATAACAGGTCCACCCATGGATTCCAGCATCCTTAGACCCCAAATTCTACCCACAAGGCAGAGCTTGTCACAGGAGCGCCACCTGGTGGCCACTCCATGCCGAGTGGCAACTTAACAGAAGAGAGAGATAGTTTGTATATACTCCCAAGGCTTTTTGGAGACAAACTCATCCTCCACCCCATTCCCACACCTAAATCCATCTTCCAGCCTCCATTCTCAGTACCCAGGGCCTGAGGCAGAGCAGGATCTCTTGGGAGCCACGTGGAATCCATCTAGACTAATAGTCTCCTGAATAGATATGGCCAGGAGGCCAAAGACAAAGTCCCAGCTTGGCCACTGACCCAAGGTAAGCAAAGCCCTGCCCCCAGCCCAGGCTTCCATTTCTTTGTTTACCAAGAGCTAAAACAGCAGTTTTCCTATCTGGACCAGAGACAGACAAAGCTTTCTCATTTCACCCTCTGCACTGCCTTCTGGTTCGTAGGTTGAAATAAATCTGCTTTTAAAACTACCGCTGCAGGAACCTCCCACCTCTGATGTGATCCTTGGGCCTGCTTGGGGCCACCTGAGGAAAAGAAATGCATTCAGACATGTAGTCTCCCACAAACAATTCACTTTCTTTCATGGATATGGTGATCCAAGAAGCCTAGTTCTTCAAATTAGAACTCACAGAGTCCAACCTGGGAGCCACTTACAACAGCCTTTATGGTAGCCATGCAGGCTCTGCTTACATACCTCTAGTGACGATGAGCTCACTCCCACAGAGCCTTTCCTGTCTTGTTTAACTGACACACGTCCTTTTCCACAGAGGAAGACACCCTCCCCCAGAGTGGCACTAAATCTGCCCTCCAAGGCCACAGAGACCATATCTAATCTCTCTTCCTGGAATAGAGCCCTTCAGGGATTTCAACACAGCAGCCATGCCCTTCTAAATCTACCTTTTCAGGATAAATAACCCCAGGTCCAAGGAGGTACTCCTGAGGCTTTGTGTGGTCTCTCTAACCCTGGCTGATTTCTAGGACATCAGTCAGTCATTAACAAAGTTCTACTGAGACCCTCCTAGGTGCCAGGCAGTCTGGTTCATATCTACCTCCTTCAAAGATCTAGTGTCAGATCGGGATGCAACAGCAGGAGAGAGGCTGAGCAGGAAGAAGGTTGGAAAGGCTGACTTCTTTGTTCCTGATTACAATCCCTCCAAAGGCACTGCCTTATTAAGCTGAGATACCAGCCAGGCTGTTAAATCCTGTTGATCGGAGCTCAGGGGAATCCTTGGGCGAAGTCCCAGCCAGGAGTGGCTTTCTGGGACACCAGTTGAGAAAGAGTGAGTTTGAATCTGAGCTCAGGAGAAGAAATGATACGCCATCCTCCATGAGAGCAATCGCCATTCTGGTCCCCACCACAAAACTCTAGATTATCCTTGTTTCTGTCCCTCTTGTTTGGGTCACCTCACTGTCAGGATCCTCACTCCGGCAATCATCTACAACATTCACCAGGCCAGCCCTGTATGCACTGGCATCTCTGATACAAAAGTTGTCAATATCTACTTGTATAAATTTTTGAGAAAAAATTCAAACAGAACTGTGGCTCTAAGAGGTTAGGGTATCTGAGGAACAGGTTGTAACAGGGGAGGGGGGTCCAAATGGGGACTTGTAATGGGGTCCAGAACTCAGGGTATCCAGGAAATATTAAAGAAAAATGTATATATGATGTCCTCACCCCCACCAGTCTGAGTGGGACACATGGAGCAGGGCCTTTGAGAGTTGTTTTATACAGCAACAGCTTTGCAGCTAACCTCTAGAATGATCATTTAACATATCTATAGCCTTTAACTGGTGTCACAGATATGTTAAACAGCTGTGGCCATGCTTTGAGCCAGGGGGATGGGAGTGACTTCAACCCAGGATGTAACTGGGGAGCAACTCCCCCTGGTTACAGCACGTGGCCTGCGTGAGAGCTTGGAGATGACTGGCTCTACGCCATGGGGCCATGCCCTCCCTGGACTTACTATGGCAGCCCAGTAAAGCTGGAAGAATACAGGAATGCTGGCAGGTGTAACTGACTGTGGGAGGAGTGGGAAATGGGACTGCAGAGGAAGACAGGTGCAGGGACTTAAAACCCAGGTGCGGCAGCCATACCAGTAGGACCATGTGGCTTTGGAGGAGTTGGGACCACATGGCTGTGGCAGGAGAAGGGAACCACCACTTGGCTTGGGCAGAGGTTGGGACCATGTGGCTTCAGGTTGCTCCCTTTTGCCATGTGGCTTAGGCAGCAGGAGAGACTTTGCCTGGAAGAAAAGGAGTGAAAGGACTCTTGCTGGTGGGCCGTGAGAAGGTGCCTCATGGCTTTGGATTAACTGGAGATTGTGGCGGCAACACAGCTGATGGTGCCAGGAGCCTGAATCATGGACTTCTACATCTTTTCCTGAGAGACAGTACCCCGGACTGGGCAGAGGGAGAAGGAAGGACTGTGTGTGCTTGTGGGTATTCTAAAGAACTTTAGTATTTTAATGAAGACATTAAGTCATTACTCTAAGTCTGTATAACTTTTAAATAAATAATTCCTTTCCTTTTCACCAATCTCTGGCATTGAGAGATGTCCTTCCTCTGGCGGCAGGCAAAGTGAACCTAGTACTGGGGGGGGAACCCCCGGCGAAAAGGGGGGGTCCTTTTGGTAATAGTATGTCATTCACCACCACCACCCCCAGCACCCGGGGTCTGTTCTGTAACAAGACCATAACTTTGGTGGGTCTGACTTAGAAGCCTGATTCTTCTCCAAGATTCAAGCTGCCACTTCCAAGATGGATGAGTGGTGAGCAGACCCTTCACCCCTTTGAGGGGCATCTAGGACTGTCAGCCAGGCACAAGGCCTCATATACTGAGGATATACTGATATACTGATATCAGTGGATCTACTGTTAGGACAGCACTGATACAATCCCACCCAGTCCCTGGAAAGGCCAGTTTCCCAGCACAGTCATGTCCTTTTAACAGGAAGCACTTATCTGTAAATGGCAATAATATCTACTTCTCAGGGTTAACTGAGCTAGAGTATGTGAGTGCCTAGCTCAGCGGTTGGCACAGAGAAGGTGCTTGATAAATGAGCACTATTGTACTGCATTGCTGTTAGCCACTTTTGCCAAAGCAGAGCAGGGCAGTGCCTGGGTCTCTGCAGAAGTATTTCAAGCATGGAGGAAGCTCAATCCTGTTACCAGCAACTGCAGAGCCTACAAGAGCCAGAGAGCGACAGGTCCAGGGAAATGAGGGGCACAGCCAATGTGACCTAACTGCAGCCCAGGGCCAGAGGGGGCTTGGAAAGGATGGGTAAGCAGACAGAGAGAGGCCTAAATAACTCCCGCCGTATACAACATCCTCACCAAACATTTACTGCCAAGGCCTGTGGCACAGGCAATAAGAGGCCACCTCAGGGGAAAGCTCAGAAAGCTTGGTCTGGGGCCCAGGCCAGATGGGGCTGAGAAGAGGAGCAGAACCAGGCCCATGTGCCCAACAAGCTGTGCCAGCCCAGCCAAATTTGAGTTATATTAGGAGAAGGGATCTGTTCAGAAAACTCACCCCTCTCCACATATCTGCATATTCTATTTCAGGGTCTCTTCCTTTTTTTCCCCTCCTTAGCTTCCTAGAAAAGTTCTTGTGATCCATTCCAACTTCACCTCTGCTGAACCACAAAAGCTCACTCAGTCCCCTCCCCACTCCAACCACCCTCTCGCCAGCAAGCTTCTCCAGAGTTCTCGGCCCTCCCTGCCTCCACTGCCCCCACCTATTCAGGCCTCAACGCCTGCAATTGGGCTCTGGTTCCATTGTAGCATCTCCCCAAGGTCACCATGGCTCAAAGTCAGCAAGTCCAAGGTTAGCCCTTTGTTACTAGGTTTCACTGTGGCATCTCACACCACTGACCAAGCCTTCTCTTTCCAGGTCCTTCCACTCCATCAGCTTAGATGACTGCTGCTCTGACCTTCCCAGAAGCAGCAGATCCTGCCCTCTTCCGTGTCCATCAGTCACCATTTCCTATAAAGTCTAATACCTTAGTGGTTGTGCCTTTTCCTTTTCCCTGAAAAGTTTAATTCCCTTCTCATATGACACAGGTCGATTCAGCTTAAAACTTCCTGATCATTATTTCCATTCTAGGAACATCTAGCCGTCTACAAGACATCCCCACATGGCTATCCCATAGCACTCTGGGCTCAGTATGTATAAACCTGGACTTGCATTCCTAACTCCGACCCCACTCCCTTGTTCTTGTGGCACCCCCACCTACACACTCCAACCCTGCCTGCCTCCCCATTCCCTCCCTCCCTCCCTTTCTCCCATCCAGTCTGCCTTTCCGTCTCACACCCCTCCCTCCCCCAAGCTCCCCTGCTGCAGCTCTAGTCCAGGCCCTACCATGCTACATCTGGAGGCGGTGAGCCTCCTAGCTGGTCTCCCACTCCCAGCCTCACTTCCCACAAATCCAGCCTCCACACAGCTGTCAGAGTATCTCATACACACATCTGGTCCCCCACTGCCCTACCTAAGTCCATCCACGGAGTGCTTTTTGCCCTTAAGACTAAGCTCAAGCTCTTCAGAGATCAGACCCTGCATCTCCTCCTATTCCTCCACACTCAGAAGAAACAGGCAGCAGTAGGAAGGATGCCTGCTTTGGCCTAAGACAGACCTGAGTTTCTAAAGCCAACTTGTCCACTGCCTAACCATGAGATTATGGACAGATTATCTCACCTCTCAACTTCAGTGTCCCCATTCAATAAATGGAACTAATAATACCACACTTAGCTTTCCCAAAATGTGATACTGCTAATTCCTAGTCTCTGTGCACCCACTACTCTCCTCTCTTCCCACACTGCCAGGTCAGCCCACCATCAGTTCTCAAGGGATCATAATTCCCCACTGGTCTCCTTCCCTTGAGCTTGGCCCACTCCCCATCTATGCACACATAGCCACCAGTGTCCTTTCCAAAGTGCAAACCTGATTCTCTCCCCACTAATTCAAATTCTTGTGACTTCCCACTGTCTCTAGGGTAAGTCCAAACTCCTTCCATGGCTGACAGTGATCTGTCTGCCTCCAAACCAACCCTGCCCCACGGGGCTACGGGAGCTGGGCTCTCAGGAGCTGAGTGTGCCCAGGCCACTCAGTGCATACTCCTTCCTGCCCAACTCCTTCTCACCCTTCAGGTCTCAGCTTAGATGGTGCTTTCTCCAAGAAATTCTCCCTCCCACACACAGCCCCTTACCCAAGTTAGCTCCCCTACCTGGGTGTCCCATGCCCACTGGACCAGCCTGGCCAGTTCTCATCAAGCATTAGCATATGTGTTGTTTGTCTTAACACTGACATGGTCCTGGAAGAGCAAGAATTCTGTCTTTCTTACTTGGCACAGAGCAGAGGCTGAGTGTTTGTTGAAAGGATGAAGGGTACAATGGTGAGGAAGGGGTCCTTGGCCCATGGAAAGCCGAAGCACAACGGGGGGGGGGGGGCACTTATCAGACACAATGTATTTAAAACATGGCCACAGGAAGCAACGCCAACTTGCCAAGACCCTGGAGGAAAGAGCTGACAAAGAAGGATGAAGGAAATCGTGGTGATGGCTCAATTCTGGGAAGCAGTATAACTGGTATTTAGGGATTACTTCCAAGGACAAGGCAGGGTTACCCAAATGTTCCACAGAATAGGACAAGGAGTTAAGGGGCCCCACCCAGTGCCTTTGAAGGCAGACCTTGGGGGGAGGGGGCGAGTTGCCACAGAATAGAAACCGACTCTAGGCCGGCTGTATCATGGGGACAAGGGCTGTGTCAGCCCCATGTGAACAAGGCAGGCCCATGAGGCTGGAACCGGCCTTTGTTTCCACCACAAACAAGCCAGAGAGATGGGGTTCAAAGACAAGGCTCCCTGTCTGCCCTAACTGCAAGATGCGGCTGGGCTCCAGGCAGCTCAGTGAGGCACAAACGGGCCTGGCCCCAAAAAGCCTGGTGGGTTCAGTCTGAGTCTTCTCAGCCAAAGCAAACACCTCTCAACATTATTTCTAGGATTGAGAGGGAAATGTGGAGAGATTTCACATTTCCTGGAGGAAAGAAAGAATTCTATGCTGTTTGGGCCATTTCTGGACTAGTGGGCCCTAAGTATCTCCCTTTAGGACTATCATGGAAGAGCTGAAGGTCATCCAGAGAGAACAGATGTGCTGTGAACCAAAACTGGAGGTCAGGGAGCAAGTAAATTACACTACTCTCCTTAATTGAAGCCATGCTAGTGAAGCAGAGGGAGCAGGCATGCTGTGCTCCCTTGGCGTTCAAGGCTGGGAAACAAAGGACAGAGTAGACAGTCCTTATAAGTGGCAAACTTTTTGTCCCAGGTAACAAGCAGAAACTGAATGACCGTGATTGTGACACTGTGAATGAAAGCACACACCTGCCAAAGGCATGGGATTGGGGCAGACCTCTCAGCAATTTTCTACTGAAACACAATGTGAAGGGAAATATTTTCTCCTGACAAAGTATTCAAAGCACACGAAACTCACTTGTTTAACGTACACATGTCCGCGGTGCAGCAGGGAACACCACGCCAAGGGGAACAAGAGCTCAGGCAGATGGAGCAGCGGCTTGGGGTTGGTGCCCTCCCATCAATACGTGGGCTGAGACCCGCGCCTATTGGTGTTGTTTAGTCATGTTATTTAGCTGCTCTTGTATTTGCGCTTTCAGCACAGAGAAGAGGGCCCTGCCTCCTGGCACAGCTCTGAGGCCTGGACTCTAGCATCATTACAGAATAGGCATCAAATGTCAGCCGAGAATAGCTTGGGTGAACGACAAGGAATCCGTTGGAAGCCTCTGGGGAACAAAGCATGCGGACAGTAAGCGGCGCCTACCTACTCCTCTGAAAGTCCACCTGGCCACTCCTCTGACTGTAGTCATCCAAGACCCACAACCTCCTCTGGCTACAACTGTAACACAGCAGTTACTCTAGAGATTGGGAAGCAGTCCTACTATGGCCTTAGGCACATACTGAGGACACCATACCCCAGAGCACCAAAGAGTCTGGGGACTATCACTGAAAACTTCTCCCTAAAGAGAACGTGGGCATCACATAGCATGCCAGGATATGGGACTAAACCTCTCCAGCCAGGGGCCAGCAGCAGGGGCCAGTTGTACTCCCTGATATTAGACCCACACACCATGCTTGCTGCCCTACCCTTCCACCATCCCCCCCCACCCGCCCCCACCACCACCAGCGCAGATCAGCCAGAAAGGCCAAGCACTGGACAAAGACAAGGTCAACCATCACGTGTATTGGGGAAAAAAGAGACAGGGCACTTCCAGGAGTGCCTCCCACGGGCAGACACCTTGGCAGTTTGTTGGGGGCTCAGGAGGAGCAGGGAGTTCATGGGGCTCCTCCGGCAAAGATGAGCTCCAGAGCTGCTTGGATGTCCCCGCCAGTGGCCTGAAGGGCCCGCAGGCTCAGTTCATCATCGTGAATGCCCATGTCCCGCAGCTGCTGCAGCTGAGGCTGCCACTGGTTCTGCAGAAAGACAGGACCAGGGAAAAGCTGTTAGGTGCAATCCCACGGAGGCCCACTCAGGTCTATCCTTTGAGGGGCAGGAAAGGGTGGGTTAACACTGCAAACTCTGACCTGATGTTCCACACAACACAGGATTTCTAGCAAGAATGCAAGAGAGACTCAGGGTTTAAAGAACAAACTAAAAGTTTATCCAAATAAATAAAACCCTCTAACATAAGGATCAAAGAAAAAGCACAAATTACCCAATGTCTAAAGTTCAGAAGATTACTTTCTTTCTCCTCCTATACTTATAAGCAGACATACACATGCACAGACTCGCACATATGCAAAAGGGGGAAGAGGATAAAATTTTTCATCGTTTTGTTTCTTAGTATGTCAGAGAGTGAAAAGTCTTCCTTCTGTCCACTCTCAGCCCCATCCTGGATGACCAATTCTGTTCTCAGAGGACAAACACATATTCCTAAACCTACACTTTTGTTACATTCCTCTTCCATATGTATACCCCTCCTCTGCTTTCCGTTTGTTTGTTTGTTTTTCCCTCTTCTGCTTTGTTAACCCACTCAGTGTCCCCTGGACATCTCTCTGTGCCAGGACTGAACCAGCGTTTTAATAACCGTAACAGGTTTGAACACCGCGGACGTCCTGAAGTGTACCAGAATCCTTCGCCATTGGAACAGCACTGCAGGGACTGACCCTGCACCAGGGTCGCTCTCCCCACGCGCACAGTCTCCTGCACAGACTCTGAGACAGGGACTGTGAGGAAGCGCCTGGTGCGGGCCGTCTGCGCATGAGCAGTCAGTCCACGACCTCGCTCCTTTTCGCTAAATCGATTTTGTTGTTAGCGCTCAGACTTTGCCTGGTGTTTTCTCTTTGTTTTTGATCGCTCTGCATAAATCTTCACTTTTACAAGCTCAAAATATATTACTCTTTATACAACGGCTCCTGGATTTTGACTTTCAGGTATGAAAAGCCTTCTCAACTGTGAGGGTTTCAAGCAATTAAGCCATATTTTCTTTCAGTACTTTCAAGGCTTCATCAATCCCTCTATCTCATGAAGTAGGTAAGTGCACAACTTAGGGAAAATGCTGTGCTCGCACTGTGCAAAGCAGAGGGCAGTGGGGGAGGAATGTAAATTCGTGCAGGCGGGAGGGGGAGGAGGGCTTTTGAGAAAACCATGAAACTACTCTGACTCCCTTTACAGGCCTGGTGGAACCACTGAAAGCTCCTGAGCTGGAGAACAAGGTGGGCAGGTATCCAGCTGCGATGAAGAAACGGAAAAGACAAGCTGTCCCTCCACAGGTACGGCTCCCAACCCCTCACTGTCCACCTGGGCCACGTCAGGTACACATAACCCCACGGGCTTAAACCCAGTCTCTAGTACTTCCTGGCTCACTGACCCTGGCAAGTTTTGGAAATGACCCACAGCCCCATGCTCACTGTGAGCAGCAAAGGAAACGGGGAAGCCGACGGCTGTGCACAGAGACAGGCAGTAAGACCCGACCCCATGGGGCCTTCCGCTTGGTGCCTAAGGTGAGCATGCCACCAGGCAGAGCAGCTGGCGTCATTCCTGCGTAACCCTCCACTGCTCCCTGGTGCCTGCCCTGCCCAGGGCCTCTGCTCCTCACATGCAGGCCGGCACCTGCTTGCTTTCTCTCTGGCTCCACATCTCAGGATCTCCTCCATGAGGACACCGCCTGGAGCCTTGTAGTTCTCAGCATGTCACATGTCCCTCCACACATGCCTGGACACCATCCCTCCACCCAATCGACCCCTTCTCTGCCTGGCTAACCTCTAACTAATTCTTTGATGATCAGCTCAGACATCCCCTCTGTAGATGTTCTGGCGGACCTAGACCCTCACCCCAGTCCTGGCCTGGGCTTCTAGCCCTGTTGCTCCCCAAGTTCAGTACCCAACTGCCTGGAGCCCCTCTGGCAGGAATGGGGCCGGCTCATCTCTAGCCCAGGAGCCGGACTCAGGCCCACGCTCAGGATTCACATGCTCAGTGCTCAGGCAGCGCCCTCGAATGAATGAAGGGACCAAAACTGCCGTGAGTGTCCAAGCCAGGTGGTCAGTGGAGTCAGGTCACGGTCCCTGGGTGCAGGAGTGGAAGTCCCAGGGACAACTTTCCTTGTGGACAGCTTCTTCCTGTTCCACGGCCTTGCCCCTGCTGTTCCCGGAGTGAAGCATGCCAAGTGGGAAGGCCCTCCGGAGAGCAGGAGCTCAGTATCCAAAGTGACCGGGAAAGCCGCACGGGCACCAGGCGGCGGGGAGACTGACCTGAAGGCTGGGCTGCCCAGACGCCTGCAGGGCATGCTGTAGGGCTTGGCTGAAGAGGTCATTGGTGATGGGCGTCCCTGACTGGACACCAGAGGACATTGGTGAGGTCCCAGAGGAATGGCCCTAGTGAGACAAACCAGAGGTCAGGGCCACCCTCAGGGCCGTCTCAGTCTCCCAGCACATACCCGCTGCTGTCACATCACCCCACGGTGCCCCTGGCGTGCCCAAATACCGCCTCCCAGCAGCGGCCTGCCCGAGACAACCACACAGGGGTCACCTGAAGGCTTGTCAGGCAGGCAGGAAAGGCTCCATTCTCTTCTGCTCCAGGGAAATGGAATCGAGCCCCTGACCTAGCCTAGGATCCTAGCACTGGAAGCTAGACAGACAGTCACTACAAATACTTAAGCCATTGAGGGCTGGGCCCTGCCAGGGATGGGGAAGCGCACTTAATGTGAGGGAAGGTTTCTCCTGAACCACTCAGGAGGAGGAATCAATTGGGACCATGCTACGCCTTGGACTTTTGAGCCCTAAGGGCAAGGGAGAGGAAGGTCTCACAGTGAGAAACCCGTGAGGATTCGGGCAGACTTCAGCTCAAACCAGATACCAGGGTCAGCAAGGACAAATCCATCCCACCGCTGGGGAGCTTCTCCCCTGGGGGCCCAGCCTCCACCTGCCCCTCCCCTCTCCATACCTGGGTGCCAGGAGTCGGCGTGTGCGAGCTGCTCTCTGGAGTGCTGGCCAGGGCCAGGGCTGTGGCCAGCTCACTCTGGGTGATGGGCCGGGGTCCAGCAGCTCCACTGTACCCCAGGGAGGCTGGGCGGGAGCTGGGGGTGCTGCTGGAGGGCGTGGACCTGGCCCTCTGGAGAAGGGAGGCACCCAGGATCAGGAAAGTGGCCCTGTGACAGTCCTGATAACACCACCCCCGTTCCATGTGCAGTTCTTGGGGAGACTCCCCAGGCTGCCAGGGTCACAAAGCAACAGTGTGGCATAGACTTGGCCACCAAAGGGCCCATGACCACCTCGCAGCTTGGGCTCCAGGTCGCAGGGACGCAGCCCTCCCTGGGACCACGTTCCCCAGAGGGCAGGCAGCCAGGCCACCTACCGGGTGAAAGTCGTCCTCGTCATCAGAGAGCCCTTCAAAGAGGAAGCCACCTGGAGGAGGCAGAACAGATTTCAGGGAGAACAGAAAGGCACAGGCGTAGCTCCAGAATCGCAGCTCAGATACTCTCCAAATTCATACTTTCGTCTCTCCTCTTGGAAAATTACAGGACAGATGCACTCCCTGACTCAAACCGAGAGTTCCCGAGGAACACCCTCTGCCAGCGCTATACATAGCTGCTGAGTAAAGCGTTTTCCTGGGCCACTGCCGGCCCCTGAGGTGGCCCGCACCACACTCTCCTGGGACTCACCTGGCATGTCCCGGTAAGAGCTGGAGGGCGTGCTCCGGGAAGAGGAGTCAGCCCCCGGTAGCGGCGTGCTGCCTGCCACTGAGTGCAAAACCAGGACGATGGCATTGACTAGGGCCGGGTGAGCGGGCACCAACCTGGAACAGGGCCAGGAAGAAAGCCAAGGGTGAATAAGAAAGAAAGAGCGCCCCTGCCATGACAAAAGTCTGGGTGGCCCTCAGAAATATCAAGCCCCCCTGTGCCTGCCCTTAAATTCCTCAGTCTTCAGCACCTCCTTCCAGTGGCTTCGCCCTCCTCTGTTCTGCCCCCAGCAACGGTGGCAAGGCCTTCAGTCTTGGGACCTACCGTAAGTGCTTCACCTCCCCCGGCACAATGGGACAAGACAGCCCGGGAGGCTCAGGGATCTACCACTGCTTCCCAGGTCCCCTCTCTTCTCTTGGGGGGCGGTGAGGGAGCTTCTTCCTGCACTTGCAGAGTAAGAGACAGAACCTCTGCCGTCCCATCTAGCTCGAAAACAACAGGGATCTACACACCCGCTTGCTTCCCCAGCTTCACATCCTTCAAAGGATGCTTCCTAGCTATTGAATGAGAGCTACACTGAGCCCAGCCCACGAGGCCGCCTCCCTCACACCCTGCTTCACCTCCACAGCAATATGTGTTCCTGCCCTTGGGCTGGTCGTTTCCTCAGAGCGCCCTGCTCTTTCCCGCCTCCTGGTGGACTTAGAAGGTAGACGTGGGGGTAGTCAGGGACTGGGCTCTGAGAGCCGAATGCAGGGCAACAATCAGGCTCTGGCCCGACTGGATGAGGAGAGACAGGGTACTCTTTAAGAAGACGGGTGTACTTACGTGTCGAGCATGTTGGGGTCAGCAAAGACAGAGAAAAGGTCCTTGTCCTGGAGAACCCCTAAGGAGAACGGGACTCACCTCAGACACTGAAACCCTGCCAGATCCGGGAGGGAGAAGAGGTGGTAGGCCTCAGAGCAACAGGCTCAACAGGGACTCAGGACCACAGAGCACCCATGTAAGGAGCGGCAGACACAGAGCACCAAGCAGCACAGCAGAGTGCTCTCCATCTTGTCCCCTGCTCGCCACCTTCCCCTGCGGTTAAGTCACGTACTGGGTGCCAAGACGCCAGCCTCCTCTTTTCCCCGTGATCTCTGGCCTCTTCCCTGACCCATCAAGGTATGCACGGAGTCTTCCCCGATAGCTGTGGTTTGGGCTAACCACTGCCCTCGTCTGACATCCTCCCAGTTTCATTTATGATGTTAGTTAGGCTGTGGGGCTGACAGCTCTTGGAGGGCTGGGTATGCAGAACACATCTTGGTTCTCCCCTCCCCCCCACAAGACCAGTCATTCTTCAAAAGATGGTCAGAGTCTCTGTAGGGTGACTGCCCTCTTCTGGTTTCTGCTCCTCCAACAACCGCTACTTCCTCAAGTTCAGCTCTGTACTTACCGAGAGCAATGGGGTCACTGCTGAGGCCTGGGGTGGCCACAATGATCTGATCCAGAGACTCCTTATTGCTCAGCATCTTAAAGACCTGCAGGAGAAGCAGGGAGGGCTGAGCTCAATCCACTCGGCAGGTTCCCACACTCGGCTTAAATCCTTGCTCCCTCTAAGTGCCTGCACATCCACCACCACCACAAGACAACAGCCCCAGGAACCAGACGAACCTCTTTCTCCTCTGAGATTGTGGCTTACTGGAGGGGAAACAAACAATTTTTCTTAAAAGGCAACATCACAGTAAACCTTCAATCTCTAGTCCTTCTCCCATCTATACTTCCAAAGTTTCCAAAATAACAGCTCTCATTACAAGTCAATAACAAACGTTTCTCTGGTCCCAAAAGTCCTTTGAGTCTCCATACAATCATCCTTTCGTAGTCATATATATTGGGAAGTTTGCAGCTGTATCAACTTTGCTTATCAACTCTCCTCCAGAAAGACATGAGTGCATTTCCCAGTTTGGAAATCCAGGTGAGGGGCAGTGGGCAGGCAGTTCAGCCAAATTCCAAGGTTGAGGCCCAGTGGAGACCACATGTGGACCCTTTGGCTGTAATCACATTCATTCTGTGAAGCCGATACCAGGAGAGGTTGTACCATTATCACTAGATGGAAACTGACACTACGGAGCTGAGACAGCCTTTTGGGGGGAACACAGGGCTCTACTGAGACCCACAGACATGGCAAATCCTCCCTGAGGAACCCTTGGTAGTCATGGCAACGGGCTCCCAGCTCCCAGTCTACACCACTCTCCAGCAGTCACACTCTCCTGCTGGTGTGGCAAGTCTCAGGCGCGGGCAGCACAGCACACACTCACCGCCTCCCTGTAGGAGGAGCTGCTGTGCAAGGCAGTGTGCAGCACCCGGAACTCCCGCAGGGCGGCCACTTTGTCCACTGGTTCTGCGGACAAGACACAACAGTTACCCCGCAGCCCAGGCCCTGCCTATGCTGCAGACACAGAACATCATTTCAGCATGTGGCCAGGTGCAACTTGGTCTGCAGGTCCCCTCCCTCGTTACCCCTCGGAGAATGTGAGTGCCCATTCAGAAAAACCCGCTTATAACACTGAAATGAAACTGCACTCTTTTAGGCATCTTCAGGCTATCAAAGATCATCAAAGTCAAGTTCCAGCAGAGAGAGATCTTATCACATGAAAGACACTGCTCTGATCAACACCCCATGCAGGAATTCTAGACTTCTCACATGTGAAAAGGAGGAAGGTATAACCAACACAGTAGATTTTACACAGTGATTTAAAGTACTAAGTGCTGCAGGCCATCAGAACGATATAGAGATATCGGCACAGTATGTTAAGAGAAAAGAACACAAAGTTGTATGTGCATTCCCTAATTAAACCACATAAAATGTGTCAGTGTGCATGTGGTCCAAGGTGGGGCGGCGGGGACAAAGGAAAGAACAGCACTTAGCAGGGTGACAGGATCCAGGGTAATTGTTTTCTCTGTGGTATTTTCTTTCAGAAACTTTCTTTCTAAAGTTTCCAAAATAACAGCTCTCATTACAAGTCAATAACAAATGTTTCTCCGGTCCCAAAGTCCTTTTGAGTGAGTCTCCATACAATTATCCTTTCATAGTCATATATATCGGGAAGTTTGCAGCTGTATCAACTTTACTTATCAACTCTCCTCCAGAAAGACATGAGTGCATTTCCCAGTTTGGAAATCCAGGTGAGGGGCAGTGGGCAGGCAGTTCAGCCAAATTCCAAGGTTGAGACCCAGTGGAGACCACATGTGGACCCTTTGGCTGCAATCACATTCATTCTGTGAAGCCGATACCAAGAGAGGTTGTACCATTATCACTAGGTGGAAACTGACACTACGGAGCTGAGACAGCCTTTTGGGGGGAACACAGGGCTCTACTGAGACCCACAGACATGGCAAATTATTTATATTATTTTTAATTAAATTATAAATTTTAAATTATAAATTATAAATTTTATTATAAATTATTTATAGTATTATTTTTAATTTAAAAAATACAAGAGGGACCATAAAACACACTATACCTCTAGGGGATTAAACTTTCATCATGCTCGATATCCAGTGTCTCACTAGGACTCAACGTTCCTTTTTGACTTTTGATTTTGGGGAGTTTTGATGTATACATGAAAGTTTAGCAGTTGTCTTAGTTTTACTTAGTTACTCTCCTACCTAGGATATCAGCCCATTTCATAGGTGAAGGAATGTGGGTTAAGAAGGGGGAGCAGGGAAGAAGTTCACCCTGAGTCACACGTTAAAAGTGTGGTTGCCCTCACCTACGACGGCTACTTGGGATGGATGGAGTAGGCTGTGTATGGAGTGCCCAACTACCTCCAGGAGCACCGCTCCCAAAGCAAGGCAGTTGGCCCCCCTGTGGCTCCATGTGGAACCACATCCTTACCTACAGTGCTAATTGTGAGCAGTCTCTCTCCTGAAAAGTATTCACCTTCGGCAAATCACTTCATTCATTCACTCAGCAAACTCATACTAAGCATTTACTCCATGCCTGCTTTTGGGCAAGGCACAAGTATGTAACAAGTAAGAGTCCCTGACATCAAGGAACTCTTAGGATGGCAGGAGAAATAAGACTAGATCAAACAAAAACCACACAATACCAAACCATGCTGAATTCTGTGGGGTGTCTCAATAAGAGGGTTTGCAAAGGACTTACTATAGGATTGGGCTTTGGCTGGGTGATTAGGAGGAAGTTTAAGGAGATGTGGTTTTGCTTTGGACTGGATGCTGTCAGGAATTCAGGGTGCATTTATGATTGGGTACTTTAATAATTATTACCTAAAGGAAAACGAGGACAAGGATGAAAGTGTAATGGAAAGTAGCAGCATTCATAATAGAGGGATATTTGGCAATGTTTGTGGTTTGGACATTGTTCAGATTTTTGACTCTGTTCAATATAGGGAACCTATCCACGTGGAATGGCAAATGAAGCCCAGCCCTATTGGAAAGTGCATAGGCGCATAGCAGCACACAGGATGCCAAACCCACAGGTCAGTTCTCCCATGGGAAACCAGGCCTGCATTGTACTTAGGCTGCTTTCAGGCTTGCTCTTGCTAAAACTCCCTCACCCTGAGTTGAAGCAGCAAATGCTTACTGCATATCTTTAAAGTAACTTCCTGAAGTCTGTGCTAATTCTCCCAAGGACTGAAGTGTAACCAGACTAATTACTTATTGTTCCCTTACATTTGCAACATTTTTTCCTTGTTAATCTGTAGGAAGTAACCAGTAACATCCTTTCCTTTGCTATCTGTAAAAAATAATTACCTAAAGCACACTTGAGCATAATGTATGAAGACCTTCTTTGATGTATGCTATTAGAAAGCCAATAAAAGCTTGTCAAGGCAAGGGTAAGGGCACTCTCCCCTTGAGAGAGGGGCTGTGTCGTCCCTTTTTCTCCACAGGACTCGGAAGTCCATGTGAATTTGTCTCATCTTATCCACAACACCGCAGACACTGCTGGCCAGAGTCCGCCTCAGTTCACAAATGAGAGGGCACTTGTTTGTGTCTTGATCCAGCTCAGTCTCTGAGTGGCCTTGTAGGTGTGGGTGATCTGTGAAATGGTTCCCATTCCAAGGCCTGACCGAGGGTCAGGCCAAGCTCTGTATGTTGGAGACTGCCTTTTTCTTTCTCACGTCTCACCAGAGTACAAAAGGTGTTTCTCCTTCATGTTTAGATTTAAAGAGAGAGTATATTTCAAGCTGATAACCAGTCACAGCAATTGTGAACACTATAAAAATGTCAAACTGCCAGTTTAACAAAGCTTATCTTTTTATATCGTTTAAATTTATCCTTGGGGAAGCTTTTAAAACCCAGATACAAAATTTAAATTATAAATTACAAGCAGCACCTTTTATGAATACATCCAAAGGACAGACTTTAGAGGCTTTGTATGTTTTCTCCAAGAGCTACGTTAATACTGTTTGAATATTTCCAAGCTTTAGAAAAATAAATTGCCACTACAGCAGGAGGAGTGAGCTGACCAAGCAAATCAACGCCTGAGGCAGTTTGCTGGGAGATTTGAAAACAAGAGAACAAACCACAGTATCAGAGCAGTGATTCTCAACCCTTTTCCTCTCATGGAATACATAAGCTAATTACTAAAAATCTGCAGCACACCAAAAAATATAATATATTGTTCTGACAAGAAAAAAGGTATAATTTTGATTCATTCACAAAGGATGGCCATTGTTGTGTTGGCTGTTGTCATTTTTTTATTTGACAATGTAAGGGAAAAGAGGTCAGTTTAGTGTCCCTAACTAAAGTCTGGTATTGCACATTTTAAAAATTCTTGAAAATCGCTGCATTAAAGGAATCCAAGGAACCCCCAGCTTTTTTTCTAATGAGAACAATAACAAAAAGATACAAAGTTCACTGAGAAATAAACCGTTAACCTAAAGAAACTTAAATAGACACACATTATCACGCCATTAAAACAGTGGATAACGAACGAACTTAAAAAGTAGAGAAGCAAATCCCCATCCATTAGTGGTATTGGCAGTGGCAGCGAGAAGGTCAAAACTGTATTTTGTTTATCAAGGTGGTCTAATCCAATAAGTAATAAAGATATCTATCTTTTACTACCATTTCAGTAAATCACCCCTTTGTTCCATCCAGCCAGGCCTGTGCCTCAAAAACCCACATACCCTCCCCTTGATACCACTGAAGCTCTGCCTAAGGGCCAGCTGTCGTTCACCTGGTTTCTGATCAGGCTCGGGCCAGGACTTGCGCAGAACATGCACTGTGGATCCAGGCTGAATGCCATAGAAGTCGAGAGTCTGGTCATCTTTTAGCTTCCGGCCACAGTAGATCAGATCTAAAAAAAAGAACTGTCCATTTATACTTTGCTCCTCAAAACAATTTAAATGGTTTCTGTCCCCTAGGAACATTATTTCAATTAGACAAATAGCTAGAGAATGATATATGCTTATACAGTAGTGTTATTTAATAAATATATATTTAATAACAACTGTTAGCAAGTACAAACTCATGAAATACAGGATCTATGTACAGGAAAGCTCTAGAGCTTAACATTGTGGAGGCTGTTCAATTAAATGCATGGGAAAATGCAACAACGAAAAGGACAAACCCAGTGTTTTCAGGACTGAAAACACATTTTGCCAGTTGGATCCCTTAGCTATTATAAAATACCTTTATACAATAATATAACTTGTTATATTTAATTCCTTCTTCTTCTATTTAGAATGCCCTTGGCCATCTTCCTTTCCTTATTTACTGCCTTCCTTCTAACTAACAAAACAAACAAACAAAATCGTTTTACTCATTCCTTAGGACCAACTCAAAATGCCATATACTGGAGTGCTTTCCCTGACCAGCTTCCCCTTCCCTGTTCCACCCCAAATTCTTGCTCTTTCAGAAAGAATTCAATAATGTCATAGTTAAGGAACTTTGTGAAAAAGTAATTCTGAATAATATACAACTGAGATGGGAGGGGATAATGGGGGCAAAAGAAGGAAGGGTTTTCAGGAACATGTACAAAGGACGCACAGACAAAACCAAAGAGGGGTAGGATCAGGAGTGGGGATAGTGGGGGGTGGGGGATGGTTGGGGGGAAATGGAGACAACTGTACTTGAACAACAATTTAAAAAAATACACAACTGAAATGGCAACCAATAGTTTTATTATTTGATATATGTTTCTTCTCACCCAACACTCACTTCCCTAGAGTGTTAACATTATGAGGCAACAAATCCCAACTTCTAAATTTACCCTTGTAATTCCACAAGTATCCTCCCCAAAAAGAAATCAGAGCAGTAGCCCATCTCTGGTTCACAGAGACTCACCAATCAGCTCAGGGTCTGGAACTGACTCCTGGAGTTTGCCAGCAATGAGCTGCTTCAGAAATGAAATACTATAGGCCCCCAGGGAATATTCTCCCAGCTCTGTCTCTGGCAATCGAAGAATAGACTTTGGGGCAAGTGGCTGGTCAGCCAGTTTCACTGCCAGGTGCCAATCTGAGAGAGACATCCTCTCTCTTTCACGCTCTCTCTTTCTCCCTGCAAAGGAAATGAGCCCTCTTTAGTCATTAAAGCACAGACCACCACCTTACTCCATTGGCATCTCACCAAGAGGCTGGATGAGAGGTAACTCAGTGTGACATTGCAGGAAAAGCACAGGGTGCAGCATCAAGACAGAACTAGAATCTGGGGTCCTCTCTGTTAATTCTATGATGGACAGCAAGGAACTTCAGCTCTCTAGGCGTGTTTCTCCATCTTTAAAGGAAACATAAAAACATCAGCCCACCTAAAACAATGTTGTGAGGTTCAAATGAAATCACCCAACCCTCTCCTTTATGTATACTCATTTCTGATTCACACCTCTTGCTTGAACTATTACAAGAGCTTTATAACAAGTTCCCTGACTTTTGCCTCTACCTATCAAACATCCCTGCTGCCACCCAACTCATTTAAAAACACAGAAATGATCAAGCCCAGGCTGGTGTGGCTCAGTGGATGGAGTGCCAGCCTGTGAACTGAAGGGCTGCCAGTTCAATTCCCTGTCAGGGCACATGCCTGGGTTGTGGGTGGGGTCCCCAGTTGGGGACACTGAGAGGCAACTGATCTATGTATCTCTTGCACTTCGCTGTTTCTCTCCCTCTCTTTCTCTCTCCCCTTCCCCTCTCTCTAAAAACAAATAAATAAAATCTAAAAAATAAATTAAAAACACAGGTATGATCAAGTCACCCCTCTGCTTAGAATTCCTCAGATAACTCTAAACCACCTCTATGAATAAGTCTAAACTCCACAGCCTTACAAACACATTTACATCTGTTCCTTCTGCCAGCCTTCCTGCCAAGAGTACCCTGTCCCACCCTCCCCAGCACGTAGTCCCACCCCCACTCAGCCTCAATCAAAACAAAGTTCCCTCACTTTACACCTCTGTTCATCTGCTAACTCTGTTTGTAATTCCTTTTCTTTGTCCTCTCAGCAAAACTTAGCAAACTCCTACCAATATCAACCCAAATATCACCTCCTCTGTCCCCTCTGCCTCTCCTCTGTCCTCTCCACATTCCTTCGGGGCAGAGTTACAGATAACTATTTACTCCCAATCTCACCTTCCCCCTAACCCATTCTTGGGGGCTCTTGAAAGCAAAGACGAGAGTTTTTTGCTTTTATGGTCCTATTGCCTAGCACACGAGTGCCCCCCAAATGCATCAGAAAACTCTGAGGTTTGAAGAATCTTGTAAGGCAAGAAAATTCCTTGTTATAATCACTATTGCTTCCAAAGAGTCCTCTAGTAGGGACGATACAAAAGGTTGTGAGGTTGACAGGCTGCTCACCAATCCCCAAGGCATCCTGAAGGTATCTCCCATGTCCAGATTCATGATAGAGGAGGGAATAGGTTTATTTACATACCATATCTCATTTAATCCTCACAATCGTTCACTGAGGCAGACATTATCATCCACATTTTACATACCAGGCAGCCGACACCCAGAAAGGTGAAGTCACCGGCACAAGGTCACAGATAGCTAAGTAGTGGGGAGGACACCCTTTAGCAACGACCCCACCGCTCCCATGGGACCAGCTAACTTGTCACCAGGAGTCGAGCCCACGCGGCCCGGGCCCAGCGCCCTCACCCGTCCCGCGGAACGAACCCGGCCGCAGAGCCGCCGGTGTAAAAACACTCACTCCGGTCCCCTCGCCGGAAACCGGAAGTTCAGTGCTGCATTCTGGAAGTTGCAGTTCCCGCTGCTGCCCCGCCCCTTGTAAACAGTAGGCCAGCTGGGAGCGCTGCTTGCACACTTCCGGTTACCGGGAGGGCGTTGCTTCTGGGTTTTTTGAAATACGCCGCGCGGAGATTTCTTGGTGCTTTGATTTCCGAGTACTACTTCCTCTCAATGTCCAAGGGCGTGAGTCGCTAGAGAGCGCCCTAGGTGGCGAGTACAGCCCCGTGACTCCCGCGCTGTCGGGGAAGCACGCAGAATCAGCCGGTCGCCCCGGGTTGTTTCAGCGCGGCAAGTAGAAACGCGGGCTGCGGAACCCTAGGCCAGATTGCGGACCCCGGTCTCCGTCCGCTCTGACCCTCCGTCCGTGAGGATCCTTTCCCTAGCCGCTTCTTCGGACGCTCCCCAACTGTTCTTTGCAGCCCATCACGATGAAATCAGGTGCTTTCGGTGAAGTCGGCCTCTTCGTTTTCCTTGCCATAACTTCTTGCGGCTAACCTACCTACGGGGCAGACCCGGAACGTGGGTTCCTTGAGGTGAGTTACTAAATTGGGTTTCAGGTATGCCCAGCATGCAGTAATGGGGTTTATATAATAGTCATTCATAGATTAAGTTTGGGGAGGGAAGTTTCCATAGGACCCTGACAGAGAAACTGCATGTTTTAGCTTCCCAGTTAGAATTGGATTATGTTTGCGCCGAAGTTAGGATTAGCTAAAATGTTGAAGATGAAGGCTGCTTCTAATTCAATTGTATTCAAATAAAGAAAAAAAGTGAATATAAGAAAATAATGCGGTAGATCAAAGCGGCTGAAGGCTGATTCTGCCCCCAATGCAAAAGCATAACTGGAACATGCCAGTTGTACGCCCTGGGACTGGGGCAGCACTGAGCAGGCTAGCTTGACTGAGGAGCGCACACAAGCTGCAGGGAGGGCCTAACATTGGAGGCCACGTTTCTGTGTCCATCTTCAGGCTCTAGTCAGGTTCCTTATGGCTGTCCCCAAAGTACCTTCTTCTCTCATCACACTCACCTTTAGATGTACTTTCCCTTTCAAGATTCCTAACTATCCAGCCCCATTTAGGCCCCCTCCTCTCCTATCTGAGCCACATAATTTAGTATTTTGTTAAAATTTGTCCAGTATTGTGCCTAACTGCCTACAGAAGAAAGCAGGGACTGTGTCTTCTTTTGTTTTCCTCAAAATGCATCTGAAATACTAGGTGCTCATGAATGTCTTGTTTTAACTGATTTCATTGTAATCTCCATAGGGGAAAGGACAATGACTATCTTGCATTCCACTTTATTTTCAACAACTGACCTTCGCCTGACACATAAATTTGTATTGAATGAATAATTCAGGCAGAAGGTATCTGCCAAATGTGGCTGTCGTGTCGCTCCCAGGAGAGGAGGTAAACCTAAATTCTAACTTATTACAACATTTGGAAACATTATAATGATAAATCACTAAATGAGCAAATGAATGAAGGAATAGCCCAATACTAACTGGGTTTTTTGAGAACCAATTTACCAAGTAGGTGTTGTGCTCAGAATCAAAGGTGAGATTCTAGAGATAGTTGGAAGCCTAGACACAAGATAGAGGTGAGTGACCAAAGAAGTGGTAAGACGAAAAGAGTCTGGGCGCTATCCTTCAGCCAGTCCTCATTTGGAGACATTGATGCTCTCATTAACTATAAGACAGTGGTGGACAATTATTCATTATACCTTCAGGCCAATCAGTAACTATGGAAAACAAATTATAAAAATGCACATTTGCATTTTTAAAATAACTTCTGTTCATAAAATTAATATGTGGATATCTAAGCCTAACAAGGGAGCAAGTGAAAATCATCTGTAAATATCCCTGCTACAAACAACTGTATAAAATAATACATTTATTAAAAATCACATAGCCCAGACCAGTGCAGCTCACTTGGTTGGACATCATCCACAAAGTAAAGGATCGCTGGTTTTATTCGCAGTCATAGCATGTGCCTGGGTTGCAGGTTCAGTCTTTGGATGACGCATGTATGAAAGGCAACCAATCGATTTTTCTGTTTCTCACTGATGTTTTTCTTCATTTCCTACTCCCTTTCCCTCTCTCTAAAAATTAGTAAATAAAATCTTTTTTAAAAAGTCACATAGCTGTGGTCACAGGAGAAATGGGAAATGAAGAGGTAACTGAAAACAGGCAATGAGCTTGAACGCAGATGGGACCTCTCCAGAGAGATTAGTGGTCCTATAAACCTTGATCTGCTTTTGTTTTAACACCAAACCATTAGGACCCTCAGAAATTGCAACTGACACCACCGTGTAAAGTTGAAACATTGAAAAGATTTGCACCCTAGGTGAAAAAAAAAACCATGGATGAGCACTAAGAGAAGACAAGAAAAGTTCTCTGTGCTTCGTTCTGAGGGCAGAATAGTGAAAGGGGAGTTAATGTGGGAAAGAATACTCTTTCCTGAGAATCAGAAACCCCAGGTTTGTGCATGTTTGTGGCTGAACTGTCCCAGAATAATCCAAAATTTGTCCTGGAGTCTGCATTTTAACATACAGTAAAAGAAATCTGTCCAATGAATAGATGTAGAAACTGAGGCATTCTATTAAATGACTGAAGAGTCAATGACAAGAGAAAATGTATACTTGGGAGGATTTAATAAGGGGGAAGCCTTGCACAGTGGCAGTATCTTAGCCAATGAGGTTTATCTAAGGTGCTATTATTGCTAATTAATAGGGAAAAGGCAAATAACATGTCATTTGAGTGTCTGTATTTCAAACTTTGAATTAAGTTCATTCCTTTAGAGAAAGCAACAAAACCCAGATCTGTATGAATAAAAAATAAATAAAAAGTCTAAGGCTAAAGACATGAAAATACAGTAAGGATGTTCAAAGTGTTATCTTGATTAAGTATTACCTCTAGTATTATAAGCCAACTTTATTTAGGAATAATTTACATACAATAAAATGTACACTTAAAAAAATGGTCTCAGAGCTCTGGGATTTATAAAGCAAATATAAATCCTATTTGGAGCAACACTACCAAAACCCATCTCATCCAACAGGAAAGAAGAAAGATAAGTAGAGACTTCACACAAAGAATTCACATATATTCATGGGAACGTGCCATTGTAAGAAAGATCAGAAGAACAAACCAATCACAATACCAAGAATATCACACATAAGGAAGTCCATTAAGAGAAATAACTTCTGTTCAAGATGGAGTCATAGGTAGATATACTTTGCCTCCCCACACAACAAGAAAAAGGACAATAACAAATTTAAAAATAAAAAATAGTCACAACTGTCAGAAAATCAAACTGTATGGAAGTCCAACAACCAAAGAATTAAAGAAGAAACATTCATCCAGACCGGTACAAGGCGCAGAGACAAGCAGCCGAGGCAGAGAGGACTGGCAGCAAGGACATGGCTAGAGAACTGGGGTGGGTGTGGTGGCATCTGGTGAACTAGACAGTCCCACATTTGCATGTGGATAACTGGGAGGAACAACTGGGGAGCAAGACAGACAGTACAACCCAGGATTCGAGTGTGGATAAATAAAACCTCAAGACCTCCTGGCTGGCATAGCTCAGTGGATTGAGCTCAGGCTGTGAACCAAAGCATCACAGGTTTGATTCCCAGTGAGGGCACATGCCTGGGTTGCTGGCCAGGTCCCCAGTGGGGGCCACATGAGAAGCAACCACACATTGATGTTTCTTTTTCTCCCTCCCCCTACCTAAAAATAAATAAATAAAATCTTTAAAAAAAAAAACCCTCAAAACCTCTGACTGAAAAAGCTGTGGGGGTTGTGGTGGCAGGAGAAACTCCCAGCTTCATAGGAGAGTTTGTTGTAGAGACCCACAGGGTCCTAGAATGTGCACAAAACCACCCACTGAGGAATCAGCACCAGAGGGGCCCAATTAGCTTATGGGTAGCAGGGGAAGTGACTGAAAGCCGGCCAAGAGCCCAGGAAGCAGTATTGTTCCCTCTTGGACCCTTCCCAACATACAGTGCCACAACGCAGCCATGTGGGTTGCCCAACCTGGCAAATACCTAAGGCTCCACCCCTTACTATGTAACGGACGCACCGAGACTAAAAAATGTGGTCCAAATGAAAGAACAGATCAAAGTTCCAGAAGAAATACAACTAAGCGATGAAGACATAGCCAACCTATCAGATGCAGAGTTCAAAACACTGGTAATAAGGGTGCTCACAGAATTGGTTGAGTATGATCACAAAATAGAGGAAGAAGTGAAGCCTGTGAAAAGTGAAATAAAGGAAAATGAACAGGGACCCAACAGTGAAAGGAAGGAAACCTGGACTCAAATCAGTGATTTGGAGCAGAAGAAATAAACATTCAACCTGAACAGAATGAAGAAACAAGAATTCAAAACAATGAGGAGAGGCTTAGGAACCTCCAGGACAACTTTAAACATTCCAACATCTGAATCTTAGGGGTGCCAGAAGAAGAAGAGAAAGAAATTGAAAACTTACTTGAAAAAAATAATGCAGGAGAACTTCCCTAATCTGGCAGAAGGAAATAGACTTCTGGGAAATCCAGGAAGCTCAGAGAGTCCCAAAAGAAGCTGGACCCAAGGAAGCACACACCAAGGCACATCATAATTACATTACCCCAGATTAAAGATAAGGAGAGAATCTTAAAAGCAGCAAGAGAAAAGGAGATAGTTACAAAGGAGTACCCATAAGACTAGCAGCTGATTTCTCAAAAGAAACCTTACAGAAAAGAAGGGGCTGGAAAGAAGTATTTGAAGTCATGAAAAGCAAGGACATACAACCTAAATTACTCTGTCCAGCAAAGCTATCATTTACAGTGAAAGGACAAATAAACTGCTTCACAGATAAGGTAAAACTAAAGGAGTTCATCATCACCAAGCCATTATTACATAAAATGTAAAAGGGACTTATATAAGAAAATTAGTGGATTGAGTGCTGGCCTGCAAGCCAAAAAGTTGCCTGTCCAATTCCCAGTCAGGACACATGCCTGGGTTGTGTGCCAGGTCCCCAGTAGGGGCCATGGTAGAGGCAAACATCCGCTGAAGTTCTCTCCCTCTCTATCTCCTTCCCCTTCCTCTAAAAATAAATAAAATCTTTATGAAAAAGATCAAAACTATGAACATTAAAATGACAACAAACTCAATCATCAACAACTGAATCTAAAAAAAAATAAAAACTAAGCAAACAACCAGAACAGGAACAAAATCATAGATATGGAGATCATTTGGAGAGTGAGCAGCTGGAAGGGGGAAGGGGAAGAGTGGGGAAAGGTGCAGGGATTAAGAATCATAAATGGTACGTACAAAATAGACAGGGGGATGTTAAGAATAGTATAGGACATGGAAAAGCCAAAGAACATTTATGTACGACCCATGGACATGAACTAAGGGCGGAACTGCTGGAGGGAAGGGGGTACTGGGCAGAAGGGGACAAAACTGGGACAACTGTAAGAGCATAATAAATAAAATATACAAAAAACAAAAACAAACAGAAACAAAGATCTCAGTAAAACTTAATCCATAGGCAATCATAAAAGCTAATATTTTAGTAACAATGGTTTGATATTCGACTTTAAAAGAATTGGTTGGTGTGACATTGGTTAATAAAATTATACAGTTTTCAAGTATACAATTCTATAATATGTCATCTGTGTATTATATTGTATGTTCACCACCAAATTCAATTAGCTTCTTTCCATCACCATTTATCCCTCCTATACCTTTCTACCTACCCCAAACCCTCTGTAATTCCACTTTTTGTTTTCTACATAATTAAAGAGATGAAATTTTGTATATTATTATGTTAATAGTATTGTTGTAACTGGTTTGTAACTCTACATGTTTTTTTCTACATAATTTAAGAGACTAATGCATTTAAAAGAATTAAACATTTTCTGTGGCTGGTGTAGCTCAGTGGATTGAGCATGGGCCTGCGAACTAAAGGGTCGCCAGTTAAATTCCCAGTCAGGACACATGCCTGGGTTTTGGGCCAGGTCCCTGGTGGGGGACTGTGCGAGAGGCAGCCACAGATTGATGTTTTCCTCCCTCTCTTTCTCCTTCGCTTCACCTCTCTCTAAAAATAAATAAGTAAATCTTATTTTTAAAATTTTTAAAAAGAAACATTTTTGAGGGGCACACAATGTATAAAGATGTAATTCTGTGACAACAACAGAAAGGAGTGGGGAAGGAACTATAAAAGAGAAGAGTTTTTTTTAATTTGTTGGGGTGACATTGGTTACTAGGGTCTTATAGGTTTCAAGTGTACATTTCTGTGATACATGATCTGTGTATTGCATTGTTTGCCCACCTCTCAAAATCAAATCATTTTCTGTCACCATATATTTAGGCCCCTTTACCCTTTATTACCCACCCCCTAGAGAAGAGTTTTGTGTGTTACTAAAGTTAAGCTGCTATGAATTCAAGTTAGAGCATTATAACTTCAGAATGTAAAATGTAATCCCCATAATAACCACAAAGAAAATAGCAATAGAATACTTTTAAATGATAAAGAAATTAAACATTTCACTATAAAAACTGCAATCTAGCAGAAAAGAAACAAGTAAAGCAGTAACTGGGGGATAAGAAATGTTGTAAGGCATATAAAAAACAAATTACAAAATGACAAGTAAGCCCCTCATTTTCAGTAATTACTTTAAATGTAAGTGCATTAAATTTTCTAATAAAAAAAACAGAGATTGGTACAATAGAATGATTAAAAACACAAAGTCCAGTCCTGGATGGTTTGGCCCAGAGGATTGAGTGCCATCCTGCAAACCAAAGGGTCACCGGTTCAATTCCCAGTCAGGGCACATGCCTGGGTTGCTGGCTAGGTCCTGGGATGGAGCACGTGGAAGGCAACTACACGTTGATTTCTTTCCTCTTTTCCCTCCCTTCTCCTCTGTCTAAAAATAAATAACTAAGAAAAAAAAAGAGGTGTGATCCCTTCCACTGCTAACGTACTTTCTTCTAAGGAACCATAGTTGTGTGGATGTGGGTAGACATTTTACACTGAGACAGTTATTCCAGCATTTTCACCTGCATGTTCCAAGTCAGTCAGGCGCATCAGTCCTTTCAGCAGAACCTGCCTTAGGCACTTAGCCTTTTGTGGCTCAGGTATGCCAAGACAAAAAAAAAAAAAAATGGCCCAAGTGAAAGAACAGATCAAAGTATCAGAAAAAATACAACTAAGCGACAAAGATAGCCAACCTTTCAGATGCACAGTTCAAAACACTGGTAATAAGGATGCTCACAGAATTGGATGAATTTGGTCACAAATTAGATGAAAAAAATGAAGGCTATGCTGAGTGAAATAAAGGAAAATGTACAGGGAACCAATAGTGACAGGAAGGAAACTGGGACTGAAATCAACAGTGTGGACCAGAAAGAAGAAAGAAACAGCCACACAGAAAAGAATGAAGAAATAAGAATTCAAAAAAATGAGGAGAGGCTTAGGAACCTCCAGGACATGTTTAAATGTTCCAACATCCGAATCATAGGGGTACCAGAAGGAGAAGAGGAAGAGCAACAAGTGGAAAACTTATTTGAACAAATAGTAAAGGATAACTTCCCCAACCTGGCAAAGGAAAGAGACTTCTAGGAAGCTCAGAGAGTCCCAAAGGGTTGGACCCAAGGAAGCATACACCAAGGCACATCATAATTCCATTACCTAAGATTAAAGATAAGGAGAGAATCTTAAAAGCAGCAAGAGAAAGGAGACAGTTACCTACAAAGGAGTTCTCATCAGACTGTCAGCTGATTTCCCAAAAGAGACCTTGCAGGCAAGAAGGGGCTGGAAAGAAGTATTCCAAGTTATGAAAGGCAAGGACCTACATCCAAGATTACTCTATCCAGCAAAGCTTTTATTTAAAATGGAAGGGCAGATAAAATGCTTCTCAGATAAGGTCAAGTTCAAGGAGTTCATCATCGCCAAGCCCTTATTATATGAAATATTAAAGGAATTTATGTAAGAAAAGAAGATAAAAAATATGAACAGTAAAATTACAACAAACACAATTATTAACAGCCACACCTAAAGCAAAAACAAACTAAGCTAACAACTAGAACAGGAACAGAATCACAGAAATGGAGATCACAGGAGCCTTATTAGCAGGGGAGTGGGAGGGGGAGAGAGGGGGGGAAAGGTACAGAGAATACGTAGCATAAATGGTCAGTAGAAAATAGACAGGGGGTGGTTAAGAATAGTATAGAAAATGTAGAAGCCAAAGAACTTATATATATGACACATGGACATGAGCTAAAGGGGGGATGTGGGTAGGAGGGGGTGTGCAGGGTGGAGGGGAAAAATGGGACAACTGTAATAGCATAATCAATAAAATATATTATTTTAAAAACTAAAAATAAGTAAAAGTATAAATAAATAAAATCTTTATTTTAAGAAACTGGGAGGAGTGGGGCAGTGGCAAGATGGCAATGGATTCTGATAGATTAGGAGAGTTAATTTTGCAGTGCTTCCCAGTACCAAGCTGAAAATAAAAATACAGAAGGAAACATCCACCCAAAATAACAACTGAGGACTACCTACGGAGGAGATACTTAATCAAGGATAGACGAAACCACCTCATGACTGGTAGAAAGGGCAGGGATGCAAAAGGGACCAGCACCACTTTCATGGATAGAGGCTGGCACCAATTTCACGGGCGGTGGCCAAGGTAACTGCATGGCTGAGGGACCTTCCTCCAGACAGGAGTGAGGCCTGGACCTCAGACCTGGCTCCCAAGCACAGAGTGCCAGTGTTGGGATTGCCTGCCTATATAGCATTCAGCGGTGAAAGATCATGGGGTTTTTTGCCTATGGGAGAAACACTGAGACCGTTGTAGACAAAGACACCTTTTTTTTCTTTCTTTTGTTCTAATGGGCCAATGTACAGATTTTGCCTTCTCAGACACTCACCTTCAGCTCCGGCAAAGGGAGGGCATCATGGTCTACAGTCACATGAGGAGACCCTGGAATGGGAGGCGGGGGGAACAAATGTGTGGAGGGGCTGCTGGGTTCCTGGTGCTTGGATATAACACCATACCACAGCAGCCTTTTTTTTTTTTTTTTTCTTGAGAAAAAACAAGCCCTTCCCATGGGAAAACAAACACAAACTTCACCCTGTGGGCAAAGTACTTGTCCCAGCCTCTGAGTGTCTTCCAGCTAACATTCTCCAGAATCTCTCTTGCCACACCTCTGAAACCCTGCTTTCCTCACCCAGCATCTTTCTTACTTTCCCCCAACCTGTGTCTCATCCCCTGCTGAGGATACAACAGCATAGGCAAACTCAGGGGTGTTAGACACTGGCATTAGGACATGGCTATTCCATACACTGTCCCAGGAAACAAACTGGTTCCTTCCCCCTCACCAGAAACCCTAGAAAGACCATCAGACCCAAACTCTGAGCGCTGGAGGTCCCACCTGCTACCCTACTAGGGGCTTCACCCTGCCATGTTCAGGGAAACAATCTGTGGCAGACTCAGATGTGAGAACACACCCACTTTCTACCCTGAAGTCTGACTGGCACCTTCCACATGAAATACAGGTCCCATCCTCCCAGTTCCACCAGAAGCCCTCTTCGAAACTGTTGGATCAGCAGCTAGAGTAAGACAAATGGAAAGACTGCAGAGAAAGGCAACTGGAGGCGGTAACTGTGGTGCTTTTGGTTGTTAGTTGACCCACCTCTGGGCCTTGTGCTGATAAAAAGCCAGCAATGCAGAGCAGCAAGAATGATCCCTGATGCAGCCAAGCCTGAATAAGGCAACCAAAAACTGGATTCCGACCCTGGCTGGCATAGCTCAGTGGATTGAGCATGGGCTGCGAACCAAAGTGTCGCAGATTCAATTCCCAGTCAGGGTACATGCCTGGGTTGCAGGCCATGACCCCCAGCAACTGCACATTGATGTTTCTCTCTCTCTCTTTCTCCTTCCCTCCCCTCTCTAAAAATAAATAAGATCTTTAAAAATTTTTTTAAAAAAAACCAAAACAAAAAACTGTGGATTGCTTGTATCTTTGAACAGGCTACCTAGAGCTAGATGGGGACAGCACACAACCTTGGCTTACACCAATTTCACAACACCAGTCATATCCAGAAGGAGAATCCAGCAAGCATGCGCTAAACTCTGCCGAGAGGAATTTCACCTTCTTTTTTTTCGTTATTTGAGTTATTTTTTCTCTCACATAGCTTTTTAACATTTTTTCTTCAATTTTCTTCCTAATTTTTCACTATTTTAATCTAAAATCTCATATTTTACTCTTCCCTTTTCTTACTCCATTTTGCCTTCTTCCTTCCCTTTCTTATTTTTCATATTAAATTTTATTTTTTCCCTTTCTTCACCTTGTTACTATTGTTATGCTTATTATTTCTTCTCCCTCTATCATCTCAAAATCATTTTTCTTTCCATTGGTCATCTCATATTCTTTTTACTTTCATGTATTATTATTCTTTTTCCACCTTATTAATCTTTGTGCATTTGTCATTAATATTGCTGTTGTTGGGGGAGGTTACTGATGTAGGTTTTGTCTTTTGTGTTGTTTTGTTCTGTCATCACCTGTACAACAGCATACAATATGTGGTCACTGTTGAGACACTCAGCCAGCCAGCTGTAGGGGAGAACACACCAACAAACCAGACCATAACATTCAAAACCCAAATACAACAGGAAAGCCCACATAAACTTCATAAAGAGCATCTCTATAACAACCAGCTCAGGAGAGCAAGCAGACTACATTTTGAGTTCCACAGGACTCCTACCACAGGAAGACAGGGAGTCAAAGTCAGGAGAGCAAGCAGACTACACTTTGAGTTCCACAGGACTCCTACCACAGGAAGACAGGGAGTCAAAGTATGTTGATCTAACACATAGATACAAACAAAAGGAGTCACCTAAAATGGAGAGACAAAGAAACAAATCACTGTTGAAACGAAAGGAGGAATCCACAGAAAAAGAGTTACATTAAATTGAGGCAAGCAATTTATCAGTCATAGAGTTAAAAGTAATGGTTATAAGGATCTTCAAAGAACTCAGTGAGAGCTACAAGGAACTGGTGGGAACTACATCAGCATGAAAAAGGACAGAAACTATTAATAAGAATGAAGTGAAAATGAAGAATATGATATCTGAAATGAAGAATATACTAGAAGTAATTAAAAGCATGGTAGATGAAGCAGAGGATCAAATCAGTGAGTTGGAAGACAAAGTAGAAAAAAAACAAGGAGTAAAAAAAATTAAGATAGTTTAAGAGAGATTTTGGACAACATGAAATGTAACAATATGCACATCATAGGTATAGGCAACTGGTCTGTGTGGCAATGGCAAATGTAGCTCAGCCCTGGTCTGGAAAACCAACAGACATGAAGCAGCACACAGGAGCCAGGCCCACAGATTGGCTTTCCCATGAGGAACCAGGCCTGCATTATATCTAGGCTTCCTTGTGGCTTGCTTTTGCTAAAACTCCCTCACCCGGAATTAAGACAGCAAATGTTTAATGTGTATCTTTGAAGTAACTTCCTAAAGTCTATGCCAAACCTCCCAAGGACAAAGTGTAACCAGTTCAAACACTTTTTTCCTTGCATTTGCAACATCCTTTTCTTTGTTATCTGTACATGTTAATCACCTAAAGCAAACCTGTGCATAATAAATGAGGACCTGCCTTGATGTAATGCTTCCAGAAAAACAATAAAAGCTTGTCTAGGCAATGTCGGAGTGCTCTCTCACTCAGAGAGTGGCCATGCCATCCCTTTTCTCCACAGACTTCTGCAGTCCATGTGAATTTGTTCATTGCATCCACAACACCATGACACTACTGGTAAGAGTCCACGTCACATAGGGATAACATAAGGAAAAGAAAGGAAGCAAGGAACAGAAAACCTATTTGAGGAAATAATGACAGAAAACTTCCCTAACTCCTTGAAGGAAAAAAGTCACAGAATTTCAGGAAGCACAGAGAGTCTCAAGATGATTCCAAAGAGGCCCACACCAAAACACATCACAACTAAAATGGCAAGTTTTAAAGACAAGAGAGAATCTTAAAGGCAGCAAGGGAGAAACAGCTAGTAACATACAAGAAAGCTCTGATAAGGCTATCAGCTGATTTCTCAACAGAAACACTACAGGTCAGAAGGGACCAGCATGAAATATTCTGAGTAGTGAAAAGCAAAGACCTGCAACTAAGACTACTCTATCCAGCAAGGCTCTCTTTTAAAATAGAAGGTGAAATAAAGAGCTTCCCAGACCAAAAAAAAAAAGGGCTAAAAGAGTACAACTCCACCAAATCAGCATTGTAAGTAATGCTAAAGGGACTATTGTAAGAAGACAAAATAGAGAGGGGAACAAATGTAGAAAGTTAAAAATAGCCGTGAATAAGTACCTATCAATAGTAACCTTCAATGTAAATCGAATAAATGTTCTAATCAAAAGATACGGGGTACCTCTAGCTGGTGTGGCTCAGTGGATTGAGTGCTGGCCAAAGAGTCACAGGTTCAGTTCCCAGTCAGAGCACATGCCTGGGTTGTGGGCCAGGTCCCCAGTAGGGGGTGCATGAGAGGCAACCACACATTGATATTTCTCTCCCTCTCTTTATCCCTCCCTTCCCTTATATCTAAAAATAAATAAATAAAATCTTTAAGAAAAAAAGACATGGGGTAGCTGAATGGATAAGAAAACATGACTCACATATATCCTGTCAACAAGAGACACACCTCAGAACAAAAGATGTACACAGGGTGAAAGTGAAGGGATGGAAAAATATTTTATTGAAATGGACATAAAAATCTGGGGTAACAATACTTTTATCAGAAAATAGACTTCAAAGCAAAGGTTGTAACAAGAGACAAAGAAGGTCACTACCTAATACTTAAAGGAGTAGTCCAACAAGAGGATATAAAACTTGTAAACATATGCACCCAATATAGAAGCACCTAAATATATAAAGACAATCTTGGAGTACTTTAAGAAAAAGACTGACAGCAAGACAGGCATTGTAGGGTATTTTAACACCCCACTGCCAACAATGGATAGATCTTCCAAACAAAAAATCAACAAAGATGCTGTGGCATTAAATGACACTCTATATTAAATGGACTTAATTGAAATTTGCAGAACATTTCACCCCCAGAAAGCAAAATATACATTCTTCTCAAATGCATATGGCCCATTTTCAAAGACAGACCACATGGTAGGACACAAAACAAGCTTTAACAAGTTCAACAAAATTGAAATCATATCAAGCATTTTCTCAGACACAATGGCTTTAAAGTATAAACCAACCTCAAGAAAAAAAAAGTCAAAAACATTCAAATACATGGAGGCTGAATAACATGTTATTAAATAATGAATGGGTGAACAATGAGATCAGGAAGAAATAAAAAAGTATCCAGAAACAAATAAAAATGAACGAACAATAACCCAAAACCTATGAGACACAAAAAGCATTTCCTGAGAGAGAAGTGCATAGCATTATAGGCCTATGTAAAAAAGATGGAAAAATCTCAAATAAACAACCTAACCCTACATCTACAAGAACTGGAGAAACAACAATAAACAAACCCGGAGTGGGTAGAAAGAAGGAAATAATCAAGATTAGAACAGAATTAAATGACATAGAAACTAAAATAAAAAAATAAAAATAAATAAAAAAAATAAAAAAAACCTCGAAAGATCAATGAATCCAGGAGCTGGTTCTTTGAAAATAAACAAAAAAATTGACAAAATTTTATCCAGCCTCATCAAGAAAAAAATGTGAGAGGAGCCAAATAAAATCAGAATGAAAGAGAAGTAACAACTGATACCACAAAAATACAAAGGATTGTAAGAAATTACTATGAACATCTATATGCCAAGAATTGGACAACCTAGGTAAAATGGATAAATT